>NC_092711.1:165958085-166316418 GCF_047496885.1 Scyliorhinus torazame
AGGCCCTTCGGCCCACAATGTTGCACCGACATGGGAAGTCAAAAAACAAAAGCCATCTAACCTACACTATGCCATTATCATCCATATGCTTATCCAATAAACTTTTAAATGCCCTCAATGTTGGCGAGTTCACTACTGTTGCAGGTAGGGCATTCCACGGCCTCACCACTCTTTGCGTAAAGAACCTACCTCTGACCTCTGTCCTATATCTATTACCCCTCAGTTTAAAGCTATGTCCCCTCGTGCCAGCCATTTCCATCCGCGGGAGAAGGCTCTCACTGTCCACCCTATCTAACCCCCTGATCATTTTGTATGCCTCTATTAAGTCTCCTCTTAACCTTCTTCTTTCCAACGAAAACAACCTCAAGTCCATCAGCCTTTCCTCATAAGATTTTCCCTCCATACCAGGCAACATCCTGGTAAATCTCCTCTGCACCCTCTCCAAAGCCTCCACGTCCTTCCGATAATGCGGTGACCAGAACTGTACGCAATACTCCAAATGAGGCCGTACCAGAGTTTTGTACAGCTGCAACATGACCTCCTGACTCCGGAACTCAATCCCTCTACCAATAAAGGCCAACACTCCATAGGCCTTCTTCACAACCCTATCAACCTGGGTGGCAACTTTCAGGGATCTATGTACATGGACACCTAGATCCCTCTGCTCATCCACACTTCCAAGAACTTTACCATGAGCCAAATATTCCGCATTCCTGTTATTCCTTCCAAAGTGAATCACCTCACACTTCTCTACATTAAACTCCATTTGCCACCTCTCAGCCCAGCTCTGCAGCTTATCTATGTCCCTCTGTAACCTGCTACTTCCTTCCACACTGTCGACAACACCACCGACTTTAGTGTTGTCTGCAAATTTACTCACCCAACCTCTAGGTCATTGATAAAAATGACAAACAGCAACGGCCCCAGAACAGATCCTTGTGGTACGCCACTTGTAACTGAACTCCATTCTGAACATTTCCCATCAACCACCACCCTCTGTCTTCTTTCAGCGAGCCAATTTCTGATCCACATCTCTAAATCACCCTCAATCCCCAGCCTCCGTATTTTCTGCAATAGCCTACCGTGGGGAACCTTATCAAACGCTTTGCTGAAATCCATATACACCACATCAACTGCTCTACCCTCGTCTACCTGTTCAGTCACCTTCTCAAAGAACTCGATAAGGTTTGTGAGGCATGACCTACCCTTCACAAAGCCATGCTGACTATCCCTGATCATATTATTCCTATCTAGATGATTATAAATCTTGTCTCTTATAATCCCCTCCAAGACTTTACCCACTACAGACGTGAGGCTCACCGGACTATAGTTGCCGGGGTTGTCCCTACTCCCCTTTTTGAACAAAGGGACCACATTTGCTATCCTCCAGTCCTCTGGCGCTATTCCTGTATCCAATGATGACATAAAAATCAAAGCCAAAGGCTCAGCAATCTCTTCCCTGGCTACAGAGGCCCAGAAAGAGCCCCAGTTATCCAGAAATCTGAATCCCTCCCGCCTGCACCATCCCTGTAGCCACGTGTTTAATTGCTCTCTCTCCCTATTCCTCATCTCATTATCACGTGGCACGGGCAACAACCCAGAGATAACAACTCTGGTTATCTAGTTCTGAGCTTCCATCCTAGCTCCCTGAAAGCCTGCCTGACATCCTTGTCCCCTTTCCTACCTATGTCGTTAGTGCCAATGTGGACCACGACTTGGAGCTGCTCCCCCTCCCCCTTAAGGACCCGGAAAACACGATCCGAGACATTGAGGTGATAGTATTTCTGATCAGTAAGGCTGATCCACCCCCTCTGCCATATTCTCTGTCCCTCCTGTCAACTTTATAACCGGTATATTTAGTTCCCAGTCCTGACCATCCTGCAGCTAAGTCTCTGTAATAGCGACAACATCATAATCTTCAACTTGCATTGGCGCCTGCAGCTCGTCTAGTTTATTCCTTACACTACGTGCATTTGTCTATAGAACTCTTAATCGGGCTGTTCCCCCTGACCGCTCCCTCAGCACTGCTTCTTTGTTATTTGCTTGTTTGTTATTTGCTTGTTTGTTATTTGCTTGTTTGTTATTTGCTTGTTTGTTATTTGCTTGTTTGTTATTTGCTTGTTTGTTATTTGCTTGTTTGTTATTTGCTTGTTTGTTATTTGCTTGTTTGTTATTTGCTTGTTTGTTACTTTTCACTTTTGCTTTAACCAGTATACTACTTGTAGTTTTGCCATTAGCTGTTAGGTTCCTCTGCCCTGCTACTTGTTTTTGCAACTGTATTGGGTTCCCCTGAAGCCTTCCCCTCCCCCACCATTTGTTAGTTTAAAGTCCTTCTGACCTCCCTATTTATCCTTTCCACGAGGACACTGGTCCCAGATCGGTTCAGGTGGAGACCGTCCCAACGGTACAGATCCCTCCTGTCCCAATACTGATGCCAGTGCCCCATGAAATGGAACCCCTCTTTCCCGCACCACTCCTTTAGCCACGTGTTTACTTCCCTAATTTTCTCATCCCTATGCCAGTTTACACATGGCTCGGTAATAATCCAGAGATTATAGCCCTTGAGAACCTGTTCTTTAATTTTGTTCCTAGTTCCTGATATTCCCGAAACAGGTCCTCTTTCCGAGTCTTGCCAATGTTGTTTGTCCCAATGTGGACCACGGCAACTGGATCCACCCCCTCCCTCTCCAATATCCTTTCAAGCCGGTTAGAGATGCCCCTCACCCTGGCACCAGGCAGGCAACATACCATGTGGGACTCTCGGTCCTGTTTCCAAAGGATGTTGGCAGCTCCCCTAATTATAGAATCCCTGACAACTACCACTTATCATTTTGCTCCCCCGCTTGAATGGACTCTTGTACCAGGGTGCAGTGGTCAGCCAGCTCACCCTTCCTACAGTCTCTGCTCTGAAACTCCGTCCCTCCGAGTCCACTCCCTGGAGACAAGGCTGCGAATCCCGTACCAGCCTCCCCGAACAGGCGCCGGAATGTGGCGACTAGGGGCATTTCACAGTAACTTCATTGAAGCCTACTTGTGACAATAAGCAATTAAATTTTTTTTTTAAAGGTTTTTGTACTCGCAGCTCGAAAACTCCATCCCTCTGGGTCTGCTCTCTGGAGCCTAGGCCGCAAATTCCCCCGGTATGATTTTTATACTTACTGCTCCAATGCTCGGCCCTTCTGAGTCCACTCCCTGGAGACTAGGTATGGGGAACGAGAAAGGAAAGAATGTTCTATAGAAACTAGAATTTCTGTTCTGAATTTCTATCCTGTACTGACAGTGATGACTTTTGTAAACTCCTTTTACAGGAGATTAGAAGAGGAGGAATTACAGACAGGAATCTCAAAAGTCACATCTCGGTCTGACAGAGCCACTCGATCCATTGGGATCTGAATATCATCAGCCTTTCAAACCAAAAGAAGAAATGTTTGCCCGACCTGTCGGCAGCAAAAGATTTTAACCATCAATGTGACTGGAAAAACACCGAGACACACACACCCGAGTGAGAGTGTTCCAGGGGACTGACTGTGGGAAGAGCTTTAACCAGTTACACAGCCTAAACAAAATCACGCCATTTACAGCGGAGAGAGACCGTACACGTGTTCTGTGTGTGGACGAGGCTTCAACTGATTGTCCGACCTGGAGAGACAAGAGGAGACCCAAAACATGGAGAAACCGTGGAAATGTGGGGACTGTGGGAAGGGATTCAGATCCCCATCTGTGCTGGAAGTTCACCGACGCAGTCACACTGGGGAGAGGCCGTTCATCTGCTCTGTGTGTAGGAAGGGATTCACTCAGTTCTCCCACCTGCACACACACCAGCGAGTTCACACTGGAGAGAAGCCATTCACCTGCTCTCAGTGTGAGAAGGGATTCAGTCAGTTATCTGACCTGCGGGCACACCAGCGAGTTCACACTGGGGAGAGGCCATTCACCTGCTCTCGCTGTGGGAAGAGATTCACTCGGTTATCCGACCTGAATAAACACCACCGCGTTCACACTGGGGAGAAACAGTTCACCTGCTCTGTGTGTGGGAAGGGATTCCGTGAGTTATCCAGCCTGAGGTCACACCAGCGAGTTCACACTGGGGAGAAGCCGTTCACCTGTTCTCAGTGTGAGAAGGAATTCGCTCGGTTAGACAACCTACGGACACACCAGCGAATTCACACTGGGGAGAAGCCATTCACCTGCCCTCAGTGTGGGAAGGGATTCAGTGAGTTATCCAGCCTGCGGAGACACCAGCGAGTTCACACTGGGGAGAAGCCGTTCACCTGTTCTCAGTGTGGGAACGGATTCAGTCGGTTATCCCAACTGAGGGTTCACGGACGAATTCACACTGGGGATAGGCCGTTTTCCTGCTCTCAGTGTGGGAAGGGATTCAGTGATCCATCCCACCTCCTGAAACACCAGCAAATTCACACTGGGGAGAGGCCATTCACCTGCCCACAATGTGGGAAAGCATTCACTCGGTTATTTACCCTGCAGTCACACCAGCGAGTTCACACTGGGGAGAGGCCGTTCACCTGCTCTCAGTGTGGGAAGGGATTCACTCAGTTATCCAGCCTGAACTCTCATCAGAGAATTCATACTGGGGAGAGGCCGTTCACTTGCTCTCAATGTGGGAAGGGATTTTGTGATTCATCGCACCTGCTAAGACACCAACAAGTTCACAAGTGATTATAGGGGTTGGATTCTGCTGTTATTGTTTCTGCTCTCAATTATGCCCAGGACTGCATTTTGTTCCTTCTGACAGTTGGTCAATGGGGATGATCGGAGGGTTTTTTCTGCTGGACTGGCTGGTCTCGGGACTTTGCCTGCAGCGGCTAAAGCTCTTTGAGCCTTGTTGCGAATACCTGGTTCTAAATTTCACAAGGATCACAGAGTGAAAGAGTGCCTGGAGGTTTGAAGATATTTAGTTCCCATTTCTGTTTGGAACCCCCAAAGCATGCCACGTTGCCATGAAGATGGGCTGTGGTGGTTACAGGTTTTTAAACAAAAATTATCTGCGTATTTCCTCACCTCAGGGTCTGAGATGGTCTGGGAAACTGATGGGAGCCAGGGAATAGCTAATATTTCAGGAATTATGTGCATATTTACCAGGGGGTCAGTTAGCTCAGTTGGCTGGACGGCTGGTTCATGATGCAGGGCGACTCCAGCAAGAGACCGGCTTAAGTTATCCATAAAGGCCCCGCTTTCTCAACATTGCCCCTCATTTGAGGTGTGGTGACCCTCAGGTTAAATCACCACCAGTCAGCTCTCTCTCTCTCTCAAAGGTGAGACCAGCCAATGGGTCACTGGGACTCTGGTGACTTTCATTTCACATTTATACAAGATATATAGATTCCTTTAAGGATCAGTAATCCAACAGGAAAAGTGATCCAATTGTGGGTAACAAGAAAAGTTAAAGATTCCATTAGATCAAAGGAGAGGCTCATAAAGTGGCCAAAATAGTAGTGAGCCTGAGGATTGGGAACTTGTTTTAGAATTCAGCAAAGGAGGACCAAGAAACTGATAAAGAGAAAATAGAATATGAGAGCAAACTGGCGAGAAACGTAAAAAACGACTGGAGAAGCTCCAATAGGAATGTGAAAAGGAAAAGATTAACAAAGACCAATGTGGGTCCATTCCAGGCAGAGACAGGAGAGTTTATAATGGGGAATGAGGAAATGGCAGAGAAACTGAACAATGTGTGTCTGTCTTCACGGTGGAAGATAAAGAAATCGTCCCCAAAACATGAGAGAACCAAGGGACCAGTGAGCACGAGGAACTGAAAGAGATTAGTATTAGTGAGAAAGTAGTACTGGAGAAATTAATGTGGTTGAAAGTTAATAAATCCCCAAAAGCTGCTGCTCTACATCCCAGAGTGTTGAAAGAGGCGGCTGTGTAGATCCCCAAATTTCTTTCTCTGTCAGTCTGGCCTCAATAAAAGTTGAGATGGATTCGCACGTAAAAAGAAGTTATTTATTTAGCTTGCAAGCTTGATTCATTTCATAGAAATATAAGAGACATCCAGTTTCCTATATCCCAGAAAGCGAATGAACAAAGAAACAAAGGGATCTCTGCAAATCAATTCAAATGGTATCAAGTTTCACATACTCGACGCCCATAGGTCAGCCTATATCCCTCCTGACCTGTTTGATCTATTCTGATTGGCTCACTTCCAATCCCTTTCTCTGGCCCCTATCAATGCAGCATCACTCTCATAGACACACCTCTTCCTGCTTTTTCCATGCGGTCTCAAACCCCTTTGTCCCTAACTGCCAGAATCAAAGTGGCTTATTTCTACATGACATTAACTAGTATCTCTAAAGTAACTATTTTATATCACATTCGTCATTCCCTCCTTTTATCATTCCATGATAACCGAACTATCCAATCCATAGCTACGGTTCCTCATCTAAAAAGATCCGTCGCTGCATTTCCAATTCCTGTCTTAGCCCCCCTTCATCTGCCTCACCCTCATGGATTTTAACAGTTAAATTTTTTTTTCCGGTGATTGGGGCGGTGATCTGATCTAGTGCACCCCGCATTCTACCCATCACACATTTAAGGATGGCCAGGCCCACAAAGATGCAGCCGATAGCTACCACTAGATACATGGCCATATTTATCAACCAGTCCTTCCATCCTCCAAATCCCCAGTTACCCCAAGAGTCAGGATCCTGTATCCCGTCCAAGTGATCCCGTATGCGATCCATAAATTTAGTAATGTTAGCGGTCAAGTCCTGAACACCCATGATACACTTGCCCTGTACTATGGCGCATACCCCACCCTCACGGGCCAGAAGATAGTCAAGAGCATACCGGTTCTGCATTGCAAACAACCGTAGCTGAGACAACTCCTTAGTTATTGCCCCGAGGGCTCCCAAGGTTTCATTTCCCAAGATGGTAAGGCCGCAAATAAAATAATTCCGATCACTAACAGCCAAGGAACCCCCCACACCTCCCAGTGTCAATACGCTCAGAATGCCCCACCCGGCTGAGTGGCCCCGGTTGGGTGCAAGAACCTGAGGTTTTTTCCAGTTCTCGCAAAATTCAGCAGAGACTGCCCGGCGTGCTAACTGATTATGCAGGTTCCACGCCGAAGGGCAGGGGACTGTGGTAGGGACTAGAGTCCCTATAGCAATTCGGCGGGGAAATGGGGGTGACAAAACGTTGGTCGCCGTACCATTAAATAAAAAGTAGTATCCTTGTTCCGTGTGGAGACTAGCATCACAATCAGCATATCGGTTGCGTAAGGACCTCCCAGTAGCCCAGTTTATCCAACTTTGAAATGCCCATTCGGTCCGCCCAGCAATGCGGAAAGCCCTAGTCCCAACAGTGATATGAGAGACATTCGCCCAGCCACAGAGGAGCTGGAGGCCGGCGTTCAATGGAACGCAAGTGATGTTGTAACAAACGCATTGGCCAGACGCCTGGGTGATATGGCACCTCCTGTCCGTACAGGTGGGAAACAGACATGTTATATTTGTGTCCACCTCTACCAGCAAACAGCCATATCCTTCACTGCTGAAGCAATTCTCGTACGACCGGGAATCCCTATTGGGAGTGAAGTGGCTAGGTATGTACGCCCTCCACCGTCGCAGCCTATCGTACTGTGAATGGGAATTATCCCGAGGAAGGGGAAGGCAAATAGCCGGTGGTGCTGAATCCGGATCGTAAGGAAGAGTGACTTGCTCGGGCAATGGCTCGGAATGCTGACAATGAACCACCGTTTGGGGAGTGCCCCAAAGCGGTGAAACAGAAAATAACCTAGACACCGCTGCGGGGTTTGGGTAGCAGACAACCCGTCCCTGGCCATACAGACGGTGGTAAATCTGGTAGAAGAGATTCATACTACCCAGGTTTTCCTCAGTTTGGCCTTTTAATTATCTTAAGTGTATCTCCCGGTAACCTACGTTCTAGCTGTACTTCCCTTCTCATACGCCCCGTCCTCTCTCTAGTCCCTTTCTCTTTCTCATGGTCTCTTCCTACACTCTTCTGACAGCCTGATTTTACCTTTATTGTACCACTCTTAACACATCCAAAATCAAATTTACATGTATTCCAAAAACAAGGCAATGTCCATATAATGTTCCCTTCCCATCGCCGGGACCGGTGCAGCTGCTTCATGACTCCTGCATTCTCCTTAACTTTGATGACCTTCCATGAGTCGATACCATGTCCTCGTATATGGGGGCAGCGAAGAACATCACCTTTGCATAGGTGATGTATCCTTGTAGATTGGTTGGGGCTACACAGATACATAATATTCCCCTTTTCCATGTCCATCGCCAATAACACGCCAAGCGAAGTGAGGCCAAATATCAGACAGACGATGCGTAGCCACTCCATCATGCTCCACACCTGTAAAATAGCACTGGAGAAGGGAGGCAGGTTAGTATCCGACCTTTTACAGTAGTGGAGATGGACCCAATTTACAGTGATGTAGGTGGACCCAAGCACTTCGCCCCTCCACTTTAACTGCTGTGGGGGTGGTAAGGAGAACTTGGAAGGGCCCGTCCCATCGCGGCTCCGACCCCTTCCTAGTCCAATTTTTGACCATGACATAACTACCGGGCTGGACTGAAAGTGAGCTAGGTACTGGGGGCAATGGCTCGTGAGCCACGCGGACTTGGCCATGGAGTTCCTTGAGCACTTGCGTAAGGGCTAGAACATAGGTGGTCATTTCTTCAGTCATCTGATGAAACTGAACCCGTCTGGGAACCTGCAGGCTCCAAGGAGTTCTAAGAGGCCTGCCATAAAGAATCTCGGCGGGAGAGAGCCGGGCCGGTCCCGCAGGTGTAACCCGCAGCTGGAAGAGGGCAACGGGGAGCAACTTAAGCCATGTCAGTCCCGTGTCTGCTCTTAATTTTGCCAATTTAGTTTTGAGGGTCTGATTGTGTCTCTCAACCAACCCGGCCGCCTGCGGTCTGTAAGCACAGTGTAACTGCTGGCGTATGCCCAACTGGGAGCAAAACTCCTTGTTAATTTGTCCAATAAAATGAGGCCCATTATCAGAACTTAACTGAGCTGGTATACCGTACCGGGGAATGATTTCCCTCATCAAGACTTTAACCACAGTAGCAGCTTTATTATCGATAGTCGGATACGCCTCGACCCATCTGCTGAACACATCCACAATGACCAAAACATATTTGTAACATTGACACCTTTCCAACTCAATGTAATCCATTTGGAGCGTCTCAAAGGGACCACTGGGCAACGGGGTTTGCCCCTTCCCACAAGGGATACCTTTTCCGGTGTTATATTGCTGACAAATCAAACACCGATTACTGATACTTTGGGCCAACCCCTGCATTTTAGGGTGCCACCAAGTGTCCAGCAACAAATCACTAGTCCCTCGAGCCCCACAATGAGTTGCAAAGTGTACACATTCAATGACCCATAAAGCCAGCACATCAGACATACAAGTCTGATGTGCAGGCGTGGTCCATAAAGAGGAAACAGAATCATATGTACAACCTAACCGTTTCCACATTTGTTTATCACTCTCAGGAGCGACCTCCTGTAACCTTATGACGTCTTGGATGGTTGGCATTGGCTTGTCAGAAGCAGACATATTCATAGTAGATCGTTTAGTCTGACTTAACATTTTAGGCACCATCACTTGCTGAATTTGTGCGGCTGTGCGCGCTGCACGATCTGCTCGTTCATTACCAACGTCAACTGGGGTTGTACCATTCGTGTGGGCAGCGCATTTAATAACGGAACTCTGCGCGGGCATAAGGAGGGCCTGCAGTAGGTCATTAACTAAACCCCGGTGGGATATTTGACCACACATAATCATGTCAGGTTGTTCTGACGAAATGTCACTCAAATCGCCCCTTATTGTGGTAGTTTCCTGAATCAAGGCTAAACAGTCGTGGCCAGGTGCGTCTTCATGGACAGGGGGACCACTAAGAAAACAGGCTGGATTGATAGTGGTACAGTATTTAAATGTCAGACGTGGATTGTTCAAAAGGTATATCTCATACCTATTCTGACGAGCTGCGGTAAGATGCTGACCATTCGCCCCATATCCCTGGCATGGTACTGGTCATGGACCTGACGTGTAATATGCTTACCGAAGCTGACTGTGGCCATAAATGTGGTGATATTGTAACAAAATCGGCTGTACCTTCTTTTCCCGTGACTGTGGCTGTAACCTTGACTGGCCATTCGGTCTCAAGTAATGGCCGGTATTTGTCCTCCAACTCCCTGTTTCGTCCAGTCCTGTCATAGGCCAGGGTAACGTGATGCAGTGACTGTTCAACGTCTAACGTCCACCACTGGGGGGTGATAGAAATATAGCACTGTTGTCTCATCCTCCTCTTCGCTGATCCACCCACCCAAAGTCACTATATTGGGGCTCCTGCTGGTAAACTACCATTTCTGCTGCTTGTTGGGGTCGCAGATCATCCTTTTTCATTACATACTCAGTCTTAACCTTTGTCACTGAGCCTCCTTCTTGGCCTACACCCTCCTTCCAGTAAAATCTGACTGCCCTTGCCATCTGGGAAGGGTCGTTCTCTGTCCAATTCATGTTATTACATTTCACAGCAGTAACCACAGAAGGTGGTAGGCAATGCATTAACATAGCACAGTATTGAGGGGAATTCTGACCATTTTGATACAGCAAATCGCCTGACTGCCCCCGGTAGATTTCATTAAAACGCTCCAGAAATTCCTCTGGCTCGTCAATCTTCCTAGGTTTTAGGTCTAAGATAACAGAAAGATTTATGGGCCTTTGAAATGTGCTATTCAACGCATTCAAGATCTGTGTCCTTCTTTTCTCTATTTGCTCTCTTTTTTTTTAAACTTAAAAATGTTTGAAAATTCAAATCGAATTACTGCAACTTGCAAGCTTAGCTCTGATCTCAACTCAGAACTAAATTTACAATTTGCTTAACACAAACTTGTATAACATTTACAACTTAATTATTTCTTTATCTTAACAATTTTTCTTTTAACAAGTTTTTTTTTCTTTTACATACACATAAGTATTAGCAAAATCAACTATCATCTCCAGATTGACACTTTTTAAAATGGTGTCCATGATCTTCTTTAAGTTTCTATTAATCTCCAGATAAAATGAGATAAACCTTATTTCAAGTAAGTAAAATTTAAGATTCTGGCAATTTCAATCAATTGCTTTCGAAAATAATAACTTTTATCAAAGAGGTGGAGAAACCCACTGGTTTCCTTTAATTAATTCAAAACGTAACTTTGCTGGTGTTCACTGACTCAAAGGAAAGGTATCCGATTACACTACGGCTGCTGCTGTTATCTCAAAGCCTGAGTGAGAAGCACTGTCTGTTTTCAACTCCGCCTGCTGCTGTTAACCCTTTGAGAGACTTCTGCTTCAACCAATATGCAGCATTCCTCACAATCTCAACTAGACCTCGGAACTTTACAGTCCAAGGAGACAATTTTAGCTTAATCAACTATATATTTAAAACACTCACACATAGAGTTGAACCATCTTCAGATTTAAAAACAGTTATACTGGACTGAACCTTCATTAATGAAGTCACATCAGCCTCTGAACCCATATAATAGACTGAACCTTCATTAATGAAGTCACATCAGCCTCTGAACCCTTATAATAGACTGAACCTTCATCAATGAAGTCACATCAGCCTCTGAACCCATATAATAGACTGAACCTTCATCAATGAAGTCACATCAGCCTCTGAACCCATATAATAGACTGAACCTTCATCAATGAAGTCACATCAGCCTCTGAACCCTTATAATAGACTGAACCTTCATTAATGAAGTCCCATCAGCCCAAAACCCTAACCCAAGCCGAAACAACAATATGAAATCCCATCAATTAAAGTGCTAATCCCCAGACTGACCTGTGATTTCGTCGAGGCGGTCTTTCTGTGCCAACCGCGAGTGACCAGACTAATCAGACGATAAGAAGAGGGGAACAATCAATGCGCGGTCGTTTTCCAGTTCTACATTGAGGGCCCTTTGTTCCCCATCCTCCTGTTCATAATCAGTCTAATTCTGATTTCGCAGTTGGATCAGGATCGCCCTGAGAAATCCCGGGTTTCGGCACCAAATGTAGATCCCCAAATTTCTTTCTCTGTCAGTCTGGCCTCAATAAAAGTTGAGTGATCATCTTTCACAATTCTATAGATTCTGGAATGGTTCCTGCAGATTGGAAGGTGGTAAATATAACTCCAATATTTAAGAAGGGAGAGAGAAAACGGAACCACAGACCCATTAGCCTGACATCAGTAGGATGGAAAATGCTACAATCTATTATAAAGGATGTGATAACATACGAATTAGGAGAAGGAGTTGGCCACTCGGCCCCTCGAGCCTGCTCCACCATTCAGTAAGTTCCCGGCTGATCTGATTGTAACCTCAACTCCACATTCCCGTCGACCCCACGATAACTTTTCACCCCCTTGCTTATCAAAATCTATCCAGCGCCGCCTTCAAAATATTCAAAAGGCTTCCACTGCCCTTTGAGGAAGAGAGTTCCAAAGACTCACAACCCTCTGAGAGAAAAAATTCTCCTCAGCCTGAAATGGACAAGTTATTACTTTTAAAGTGTCTCACCAATGTCCTTTATAACTGAAGCATGACCTCCCTAATTTTGTATTGAATTCCCCTCACAATAAACAATAACATTCTAGCTTTCCTAATTACTTGCTGTACATGTGATATGATTCATGCTGTTGGACACCCAGCTTCCTCTGAATCTGACCATTTTGATAATAAGCTTTTTGTTCTTTCTGCCAAAATGAACAAGTTTACATTTTCCCACATTATTCTCCATTTGGCAGATCAGTTCCCACCCACTTAACCTATCTATATCACTTGGTAGTCCCCTTATGTCCTCTTCACAACTTACTTTCCTACCTATCTTTGTATCATTGGAACATAGGAGCAGGAGTTGGCCATTCAGCCCATCAAGCCTGCTCCACCATTCAATATGACCATGGCTGATCATCCACTTCAATGACTTTTCCCCCCACACTATCATCCCCATATAATAATAATCTTTATCATTGTCACAAGTAGGCTTACATTAACACTGCAATAAAGTTACTGTGAAATTCCCCTAGTGGCCACACTCCGGCACCTGTTCGGGTACACAGAGGGAGAATCAGAATGTCCAATTCAATGAGCAGCATGACTTTCGGAACTTGTGGGAGGAAACCGGAGCACCGGGAGGAAATCCACGCAGACACGGGGAGAACGTGCAGACTCCACACAGTTGAACATAACCTGCCTGCTTTTTTATTATATCCCTCTAGAATGGAACCCTATAAATGGGCCACACTTTCGGAAAGATGTGAGGTTCTCAGACAGGGTACAGAGGACATTGACGAAAATGGCACCAGGGACAAGGGACTTGTTGGAGAGACTGGAGCAGCTGAAATTTCTCACTTTAGATCAGACAGGCATTAGAGTGCAGAATGGGGTCATTCTGCCCATTGAGTCCATGCCGACACTAGAATCAAACCATTCCCCCGTTATATCCCCATAACCCTGTTGGTTTATTTCCCTCAAGTGGCCATCCAATTTCCTTTTGGAAACTTTCCATCATCTCAGTTTCTACCCCCGTGATAGGAAGTGGGTTCCAGGTATTTACCACTTTCTACAAATGTTAACAAAGCTCAGAGAGCACATCATTCCCATGCTGGCTCTTTGAGTGAACTATCTAATTAGTCCCATTGCCCAGCAAGTTTCTTTTCCTCCAGAATCTGTCCAGTTGCCTTTTGAAAGTTCCAGTTGAATTTACTTCCTGCACCTTTGTCAGGCAGTGAATCCCCAAATCACAACAACTTCTGCTTTAAAATAAATCATTTCCCGCTGTCCAGCTTCTATGAAATGGAGTGAAAGACACGGTAATGACACAAATATAAGACCCAATCTTTATTAGTTATCATCATGAGTGGACCAGGTGTGATATATCCAAAGACCTGTCCCACTCGGGTTATTATCTCTTCCAACCTCTTCCATCGGGCAGGGGATACAAAAGTCTGAGAACACGCATTAACAGATTCAAAAACAGCTTCTTCCCCACTGTTACCAGAGTTCTGGATTGAACTGATCTCTTCACACATCTTCTCTCCTGAGTAGTACTACACTCCGTATGCTCACCCAATGCCTGTGTCTATGTATTTACATTGTGTATTTATGTATGTCCTCTGCGTTTTCCTGTTAGGAATTATCTGTCTGGATTGTACACTTCACTGCACCTTGGTACACGTGACGATAAATCAAATCAAAATATCCAAGTTTGGGGACTATTTCTAAAAAGAAATTACATTTCCATAGCACCTTCCATGACCACAGGATCTCCTAAAGTGTTTTACAGCCAATGAAGTACTTGTGAAATGTTGTCACTGTTGTTGTGGCAGAAACAGTAGGTATGTCTCAGAAATAAAATTTCGTTTTCCAAAATAATAATAATCTTTATTATTGTCATAAGTAGGCTTACATTAACACTGCAATGAAGTTACTGTGAAAATCCGCCAAGCACCTGGAGGAAACCCATGCAGACACAGGGAGACTGTGCATACTCCGCACAGACAGTGACCCAAGCCGGGAATCGAACCTGGGACCCTGACAGTGCTAGCCACTGTGCTATGGTGAAATCAATCACTGTTCAAAGTAACAAGGTTAAGGAAGCCATGTCAAACTCTTAACATGTGATGATCTTCAGTTTAGACATTAATATTCTAAAACCTAAATGTTTCTACAAACTGCAAAGCTCATAAAACTTGATAAAACTGAGAAATTCTTCTGTAACTTTGATAAGCTACATCCACTTCTGCCAAAATCTGGCACAAGGATAAGGCTGTTTATTCAATCTGATCAGGATGAGGCCGCCAAAATTTCCCGCGACGCCGGTCCGACGCCCTCCCGTGATTCTCCCAAGCGGCGGGAACGGCCCCGTCGAGTTCTGCAGGCCGGAGAATCGGCGGAGACACCCAAAATGGCGATTCTCCAGCACCTCCGCTATTCTCAGGCCCGGATGGGCCGAGCGGCCAGACCAAAACGTCGTGTTCCCCCCGGCGCCGTCCACACCTGGTCGCTGCCGTCGGGAACAGCGCGGGAATGCTGGGGGGTGGGGGGGGGAGGGGGGATCCTGCACCGGGGGAGTACCTCAAATGTGGGATGGCCCACGATCGGTGCCCACCGATCGTCGGGCCGTCCTCTCTGAAGGAGCACCTCCTTCCTTCTGCGGCCCCGCAAGATCCATCCACCATCTTCTTGCGGGGCGGACTCGGAGAGGACGGCAACCACGCATGCGCGGGTGACGCCAGTTATACGGCACCGGCCGTGTCATGTATGCAGCGCCGCCTTTACGCGGCGACAAGGCCTGGCGCGTGTAGATGATGCGGCCCCGAACCTAGCCCATTATCGGGCCTTGAATCGGTCGGGATAAGGGCCGTTTCGCGCCGTCGTGAACCTCGACGGCGTTCACGACGGCGTGGGCACTTCGGCGCGGGAGTGGAGAATCCCGCCCATTGTCTTCCTCAAATTGTCTTTTTGAATACTGTTTTGTCTTTCCCAAATGTATTAAAGATTCCTTTATTAATTAGCTACCAATCAGTAACATATGATTGAATAAGTAGTGAGCCTTAAGTGATTTACAATGAACAAATCTGTAGTTATGGTAAAATACTGAGTTTTATTTTCTGTAAAAATGTAAAAGCTTAATTGTTGTGTATGTAAAAAATGTGCAATGAAGATAAATGTACTGGCAAGAGAGACCTTCAAACTCTGATTAGCCTCAACATTTGAAACTGTGTGAATAAGGGATTGTATAGAATCAGATAAAGGGATAGTATGAAACAGTTCTTTTGTATTCCTGTCTGAGATAGTGAGAGGTGGTGTCAGTAATTGGGGATCCAATTACATTAATCTAGTGACCAAATTGACCAATTGTCCTGTTACAACAGGCCCAACTTTGACGTGAGGTAAAGGTCACTTTGGGGATAAAAGTAGAGTTTCCAGAGGTTTTCCTTGTTGGCCAAATACTCCCGAGGCCGAGTTCCAAGGAAATTACTGTCAAAGAACGAGCCAGAGAGGGTTACACTTCTACAGTCCAATCACTTGTGGAAAGGTGTAAAAGTCAATGTCTTAAAGTTTATTAAACCTTTTTCATCTAATAAACTTCTTTTTAAAATGTGCTCTCTTGAGAATCTGCCTTTGCCTTAATTGGTTAAAGTCTAGACAGAACCTAAGTGAATTTATAAATGGTAAGTTGTGGGTGGCTGAAATCAATTAAATTACAAATAACATGATCAGGAAAAATGAAAATGTTGTCCTCCGGTCTCTGGACTGGGACATGAACCCACAACCTTCTGACTGAGAGGTGAGAGAGCTGCCCACTGAGCCACAGCTGACACTATAGACAATAGAAAGTTAGAAAGGGAAAGTTTCCCTTTAAAACCACCATCACTTTCCTCTCAATGATGTCCTCCCTCAGTCTCCTCTGCTCCAAGGAAAACAATCCCAGTCTATCCAATCTCTCTTCATAGCTAAAACTCTCCAGCCCAGGAAACATCCTGGTAAATCTCCTCTGCACCCTTTCCAGTGCGATCACATCCCTCCTATAATGTGGTTTCCAGAACTGCACACAATACTCTAGCTGTGGCCTAACCAACATTTTATATATTTCCATCATAACCTCCCTGCTATTAAACTCTATGCCTTGGCTAATAAAGGCAAGTATACCATATGCCTTAACCACTGTATCCACTTGCCCTGCTACCTTAAGGGACTAGTGTACATGCACACCAAGGTCTCTCTGATCTTGGTGCTTCCCAGGGTGCTGACATTTATCATGTATTCCCTTGCCTTATTTGTCCTGCACGTCTGTACCTTCCTGCAATCTAAGTCTATCCTCCTCACTATTTACCACCCCACCAATTTTCGTATCATCTGCGAACTTACTGATCAACCCCCCTACATTCATGTCTAAATCATTTATATAAACCACAAACAGCAAGGGCCCTAACAATGATCCCTGTGGGACCCCACTGGAAAGGCTTCCAGTCAGAAAACACTCCTCGACCATCACCCTCTGCTTCCTACCACTCTGCCAATTCTGGATCCAATTTGCTAAGTTTCCTTGGATCCCATTGGTTCTCACCCTCGCTATCAATCTCTCATGTGGGACCTTATCAAAAGCTTTGGTGAAGTCCAAATCAACGATGTCACATGCATTTCCCTCATCCACAGACCTGGTCACTTCTTCGAAAAATTCAATCAAGTTGGTCAGACATGACCTGCCCTGAACAAAACCGTGCTGACTGTTGTCGATTAATCCCTGCCCCTACAAATGCAGATTAATTTTGTCCCTCAGAATTTCTTCCAATAGTTTCCCCACCACTGAGGTTAGACGTCGCCTGTAGTTTCCTGGTGTATCCCTTCCTCCTTTCTTGAATAATGGTACCACATTGGCTATTCTCCAGTCCTCCTGCACCTCTCTTGTGGCCAGGGAGGAATTGAATATTATTGTCAGTGCCCCTGCTATTTCCTCCCTTGCCTCGCTCAACAGCCTGGGATACATTTCATCTGACCGTGGAGATTTGTCTACTTTTAAGCCTGTCAGACCACTCAGAACCTCCTCTCAGTCTATGTTAATCTCTTTAATTTAGTTATAGTCCTTATCCCTGATTTCTATACCCACATTGTCCCTCTCACGAGTGAACATCAACACAAAGTATTCATTTAGAATTCTACCCATTTCCTGTGGCTCCACACACAAATTACCATTGTGGTTCTTAATGGGGCCTACACTTTCCCTAGTTATTCTTGTACTTGTAAAACAACGTAAGATTATCCTTTACTTTACTTGCCAGTATCCTTTCATGACCCCTTTTTGCTCTCCTAATTTCCTTTTTAAGTTCCCTCTGGTTCCTTTGCCAATTACCTGAGAGGGATTCACTTTCTGTTGAAGAGCCTGTCAACCCCTCTCACCCACTTTTCCTAAAGTGCATCAATCTAATCATGAAAAGTCCAGCAAAATCAAATATTTTTATTATGTAGAACCCAGTTGATGAATACGGGAGTTTCCCAAAACCCATGAGGGTAGCTTGTAATACCGGGTCTTTGGTGTATATTTTCAATTTGGTAAACTGTGAGAAAAATATGTGAACCAGGGAGGAATAGCCCAGTCGTTGTGAGAACAATTCATAAAGAATATTTATTAACTTAAAAGAAAAAATACACATGACAAGGACTATTACACATAACACTTAATGTCACTGATGACAATACACACACAGTATGACATGATACCATCCCTTGGTTCCGAACTACCTACATTTGCTAAATTCTGAGATGCCCCTTTGTTCCTAACCAACATCCAATATTATATAACTGTCAGCTAAATCTGGCAGATAGTTACCATGCGCAGGCTATTTGCCAAGTTTGGGAAAATCATTTTCAGTTTCAGCAAAGGAGAAATCTGCTCCTTCTTTTCAGGAGATTGTTTCTGTAGCTAGGTGTGGCTGTGATGGTAGTTGTGTCTGTCCCATTCTTCAGTCATTGTGCTATGGATATATAATTCTTTCCTTTGACGTTATCCACCTTGTGGAGTCAGCTTTCAGCATATTCGTGTCAATTTCCTGACCTCTCCACTTTGAAGTTACCTCATCTACACCCCATTGTTTTCCTCTAGTCACATAGGTAAACACTTGCTTTTCTCACCGATGTGTTAATTCCCACCGCAAAATCTCTTCAGACAGTGTCCTTATCAACTCCCTGTTTTATTTTATCCCAATTTCTTGAAATCTTATTTCTCCCCAATTAACATTACTGATAAAGATTTGTTATTGAAACAGAACATGGTTAAAAAAACAGAAAATGACTTGAGGATCAAAGACAACCAGAGTAAAATGATGTTCACAATGTTCTGGACCCAAATGGTTTCTCTTTTGTTGCCTCCTATTCTCCGTGAGGGTTCACAACTGACAAGTCACACAAACTACACAAGACTGATTTCACTTAAAGACTCTTTATTTGTACTAATCTGTCACTCAAACTTTAATCTCGATGAATGTCACACAGAATATTTTGTCACGGACTCTTTACCTCAATGAATGTTGCACAGACTCTTTACCTCAATGTCCAAATTAATGTGACTCAACTCACAAATCAAACTCAAGTATCACCCCAGCAGAACAGCTAGCCAGGCTCTTCTCCGGGGGTACCTCACTGATCTCTTCTGCAATGGTTGTTCCCAGGGTTTTCGCTCCAGGTTTGTTGATCCTGAGTCTTTGGCTCCCTTTCCTTTATACCATTTCTTCCCCTTCTCGAATGTGTTCTGACTTATGTTTAAAACACTCATGTAGCTGAGGTAATTCTTCTGTTTCATTATCCTGTGCTGCTTCCCACCTTAAAAGCCCTTTGCACCACAAAGGTCAGGTGACTCTCTTGCTCAGCAAATGTCTGAGGTTGCCTGGTTTCAATGTCCCTTTCTCCTTTTGGACACAAAGTTGCTATTTTTTGCTTAAGACCTTTCTTGTTCACCACGATATGTCTTGTGTCTGGACACCTGTGGTTTCCATCATTGGGCTCTTTTTATTGTGGTACTGGACCAAATTTCCCATCGTGCAATGGGTTCAGCTACACTTTAATTCATCTGTAGCCTGTTCCCTGCCCTCTTTGTGGAACACCTCCGCTCAGTCCACAAGCATGACCCTGACCTTCCGCTTGCTGCTATTAGAATTCATCACCTTGCTCTCAGGCTCACATTTCTGTCCTCGGCCTGCTGCAATGTTCCGGAGAAGCCCAACATAAGCTGGACGAACAGCCCCGGGGGAAAACACATTACTATCTGGGATAAAATAAATGCCCTTCATCAGCTTTTGTGGATCATTTCAGGGAAATGTGCTCCCCCAAGCTCAAAGAGCATCAGCCACCTGGAAACAAAGTTGTGAGACCGACCAATCCAGCAGAAAGAAACCCTCCAACCCTCCCATTTCACCAAGTGCCAGAATGAACATGGTTCAGTCCTCGATGTGATTAACAGCAGCAATAACAGCAGAATCCAACCCCTTGTGTATCGCTGGTGTCTCCGCAGTGTGGATGATGCTTGAAACCTCTTTGTGCAGTGAGAGCAGCTGAACGGCCTCTCCTCAGTGTGAATGCGCTGGTGGACCATCAATACCTGAGAGCTTTTGAAATCCCTCCCGCAGTCAGAGCATTTAAAGGGTCTCTCATTGGTGTGAGTGACAATGTGTCTGACCAGGCTGGATGATTGAGTGAATCCCTTCCCACACGCAGAGCAGGTGAAAGGTCTCTCCCCTGTGTGAACTCGCTGGTGTCTCTGCAGGGCGAATAAGTGGGTGAATTCTTTCCCACACGCAGAGCAGGTGAACGGCTTCTCCCCGGTGTGAACTCGCTGGTGTGTCTGCAGGGTGGATAAATGAGTGACTCCCTTACCATACAAAGAGCAGGTGAACGGCCTCTCCCCGGTGTGAACTCGCTCGTGTGTCTGCAGGGTGGATGACTGAATGAAATTCTTCCCACACACAGAGCATCTGAACGGCTCCTCACCTGTGTGTATTCGCTGATGTGACAGCAGTCACAAGCAGTCACAAGAGGAGACTGTACAAGTGTACAGTCTCCTCTCGCTAACTGACTGAATCCCTTCCCACACTGAGAGCAGGTGAACGGCCTCTCCCCTGTGTGAAATCGCTAGTGTGTCCGCAGATGATGTAACTGAGTGAATCGTTTCCCACACCCAGTGCAGGTGAATGGCTGCTCCCCCTTGTGAACTCGCTGGTATCGCCGCAGGCTGGATGGATCACTGAATCCCTTTCCACGCTTCAAGCAGCTGAATGGCCTCGTCCCAGCGTGACTACGTTGATGAGTTTGCAGTGCAGATGGGTACCTAAATCCCTTCCCACAGTCTCCACATTTTCACCGTTTTGCCATGGTGCGGGTATCCATGTGTCTCTCAAGGCTAGACAATCAACTGAAGCCTTACAAGTGTACAGTCTCCTCTCGCTATGAATGGTGCAATGAATTTTCAGGCTGTGCGCACTCTCACTCAGGTATGTTTGTGTGTCTCGGTACTTTTCCCCTCAGGCTGATGGTTATAGTCTTCTGAAGTAGACAGAAGAGACAACCATTTGTCCATCTAGATTTAAAAGCTGTTAATATTCAGCACCCGATAAATTGAGTGATGCAGTCAGATTTTGATGAAAATCTGTGTTTGAAATTTCTTTCTGTAAATCCTCACCTTCTAATATCCTGTAAAGGGTGACGACAAAAAGACATTACTGTCAGTACAGGATACAAACACAGAACAGGCAAATCTAGTTTCTATGGAACATTTTTCCTCATTCATTCTTCTAAAACTGTAATTCTCCACCCCCCACACTCTCCCTCCATTCTCACTCTGCTGTATCTAATATTGACCCTCCCAATTCTCCTGAAGGTGCTGATTCAGGCTGATTGACAGATCCCTGCTAACTGCTTCCTGTCCTGGAAACAGACTGAAAATCTTCATGCAGGCTGCCAGACAGATATATGTTTATGTTACTGGACTAAAAATGTGTGCAAAATACAGACTTGATTCAGTTCCTTTTCATGCAGTTGCTACAAGTCACCAATGTCCCCCCAGAATGAGAAAAGAAATGGAAACAGGGAAACATTGATTTCCTCCCAGATGTTGCCCAGAGGAAGTTTTAATCTGAAGTCTAACTTCCGCCTGTGACGTCACAATGATGCCCTGCCTGAATCAGCCAATAGGAATCAGTCTGCTCCGCGGTGACGTCTCCGGGTTCCAGTGCGCAGGCCTGGCGCGCGGACAGCAATTGTTCCCCTCCCCCCTTCATCTCCTCGATTTCCAGGCAACTGGCGAACGGTTCCGGCCAGAGCGAGAAGCTGCTCCGTGGTCTCCCCCTCCCGGGACTGCGCATGTCGAAGCGAGAGGCTAAGCTGCGCATGTGCATGAAAGCGCCCACTCCCGACCTTCCTGCTGAGGTGTTGACCAGTGCAACAGTTGGAGGACCGGAATGACCCTGGTCCTCCAATCAATCAGGGCGAGGGCTTTGTGTGGACGAACATTGAGCTTCACATATCCTGAAATTTCCTCCTGTCTCCAACATCTGTGAGTAAAACACTTTCTTTTCTCCCCCTTTCCATTTCTTTTCTCATTCTCACCTTCAGTTGGTCACTTGCAGCAACTGAAGGGAAAGGAAGTGAATCCAGGGAGGGTGCAGACTCTGCAAAGCTTGGCCCAGGTCTCTCTCTCTCAAAGACATTGACATCCTTTGCTCCCTCAGCTTGACACATTTATTTGTCTGGCTAAAAGGATGGTCTCTTTCCCAATGTTCACAATTAAAGGGCTGCTTTCCCCAGTAAATTAATATCAGACAGAAATATGTCTAGTGTTGTTATTTGGTATAGATTAGATATATTAGTGATGTTTCTGTAATAAAGTACATTTATTATAAGTACTAGTCTTGTAATATTGTACTGCAGCAAAATTATATATTCGGATTCATTCAAGGATGAGTTGGACAAATTTCTGATTGACAAGGGAGCCAAGGGTTATGGGGAACAGGCAGTAAAATGGAGAGAAAGCTGAGATGAGGAGTGAATTATTTACTTGAGGATGTGGTGGAGCTTTGGAATTCTCTACTCCAGAGGACTATGGAGCATCAATGATCAAGTATTTTCAGGACCGAGATTGATAGGTTTCGACTTATTGAAGTCATTAAGGGATATGGGAGTTAGAGTTGGAAAATCCTGCTGAGGTAGATCGGCCAATGAGCTCATTCAAAGGTTGAGCTAGCTTGATGGGTAAATGACTGCCTGCATCTTCAATTTGTTATTATCTGTGTACAGGGCAGGAAGCAGTGAGCATGGATCTGTCAATCAGCCTGAATCAGCACCTTCAGGAGAATTGGGAGGGTCAGTATTAGATACAGCAGAGTGAGAATGGAGGGAGAGTGTGTGGGATGGAGATTTACAGCTTTGGGGGAATGAGAGAGAAAAGAATGTTCCATAGAAACTAGAATGATATGTTCTGAGTTTCTATCCTGTACTGACAGTGAATTTTTTGTGAATTGTTTTTACAGGATATTAGAAGAGGAGGAATTACAAACAGAAATCTCAAATGACACGTCTCGATCTGAGACCTGATTCCTTGGGACATGAACATCATTGGCCTTGGAAACTAGAATGAGAAATGTTTGCCCGATCTGTCGGCTTCAAAAGATTTGAAACATCAGTATGACTGGAAAAGCACCGAGACACACACACCCAAGTGAGCGTGTTCCAGTGAACTGACTGTGGAAAGAGCTTGAAACCAGTTTCCTACCTGAAAAAACATTGCACCATTCACAGCGGGGAGGGACCATACCCGTGTTCTGTGTGTTTGGCTGAGGCTTCAACTGATTGTCCATCCTGGAGATACACAAGGACACCCTCACTGTGGAGAAACCATGGAAATGTGGGGACTGTGGGAAGGGATTTAGATGGCCATCTGAGCTGGAAATTCATAGACGTAGTCACACTGGGGAGAGACCTTTCACTTGCTCTGTATGTGGGAATGGTTTCACTCAATTATCTGACCTGCAGAAACACCAACTCATTCACACTGGAGAGAGGCCATTCATTTGCTCTCAGTGTGGGAAGAGATTCAATCGGTTATCCAATCTGCAGACACACCAGCGAGTTCACACTGGGGAGAGGCCGTTCACCTGCTCTCAGTGTGGGCAGGGATTCAGTCATTTATCTAGCTTGCAGAATCACCAGCGAGTTCATACTGGCGAGAGGCCGTTCACCTGCTCTCAGTGTGCGAAGGAATTCACTCACTTAGGGAACCTGCAGAGACACCAGCGAGTTCACACTGGGGAGAAACCGTTCACCTGCTCTCAGTGTGGGAAGGGATTCAGACATTCATCCAGCCTGCAGAATCACCAGCGAGTTCACACTGGAGAGTGGCCTTTCACCTGCTCTCAATGTGCGAAGGGATATGCTCAGTTATCCAGCCTGAGGATACACCAGCGAGTTCACACTGGGGAGAGACCATTCACCTGCTCTCAGTGTGGGAAGGGATTCACTCAGATATCCCACTTACGGAGCCACCAGCGAGTTCACACTGGGGAGAGACCATTCACTTGCTCTCAGTGTGAGAAGGGATTCACTCAGTTATCCAGCCTGCAGACACATCAGCGAGTTCACACTGGGGAGAGGTCGTTCACCTGCTCTCAATGTGGGAAGGGATTTTGTGTTTCATCACACTTGCTGAGACACCAACAAGTTCACAAGTGATTACAGGGATTGGATTCTGCTGTTATTACAACTGTTCCCAATGACAGCCTGGACAGCATTTTGTTCATTCTGACAGTTAGTCAATGGCGATGGAGGTGTGTTTCTTTCTGCTGGACCTGACGATCGTTTAAATTTTTTTAATAACATTTAGAGTACCCAATTATTTTCTATTCCAATTAAGGGGCAATTTAGTGTGGTCAATCCACCTAATCAACACATCTTTGGGTTGTGGGGGCGAAACCCACGCAGATACGGGGAGAATGTGCAAACCCCACACGGACAGTTACTCAGAGCCAGGATTCGAACCCGGGTCGTCAGCGCCGTTGTCCCAGTGCTACCCACTGCGCCATGAGCTGTCCCGTGCAATCTATTGTAAAGGATGTGATAACATATGAATTAGGAACAGGAGTAGGCCACTCGGCCCCTCGAGCCTGCTCCACCATGCAATAAGTTCAGGGCTGATCTGATTGTCACTTCAACTCCACATTCCCGCCGAAACCCAATAACCTTTCACCCCCTTGCTTATCAAGAATCTATCCAGCTCTGCCTTCAAAATATTCAAAGACTCTGCTTCCACTGCCCTTTGAGGAAGAGAGTTCCAAAGAATCACAAAAGTTCTTCTCTGCCTTAAATGGGCAAGTTGTTACTTTTAAAGTGACTCCATTTCTTGATCCTCCCACAAGAGGAAACATCCTTTCCACATCCACCCTGTCAAGGCCCCTTGGAATCTTATATGGTTCAATCAAGTCACCTAAACTCCATCGGACACAAGTCCAGCCTGTCCAATCATTCCTCATAAGACCAGCCTCCAATTCCAGGTGCGAGTCCAGTAAACCTTCTCTGAACTGCTTCCAACACATTTACATCATTCCTTAAATGAGAGCAATACTGTACACCGTGCTCCAGATGTGGTCTCACCAATGTCCTGTATATTTGAAGCATAACCTCCCTACTCTTGTATTCAATTCCCCTCACAATAAGCAAGAACATTCTATTCGCTTTCCTAATTACTTGCTGTACCTGTATACTCGCCTTTTGTGATTCTCACCGTTTCGATAATAAGCTTTTTTTCTTTCTGCCAAATTCTGGACAATTTCACATTTTCCCACATTATTCTCCATTTGGCAGATCTTTTCCTGCTTACTTAACCTATCTATCACTTTATAATCTCCTTAATCCATCTTCACAATTTACTTTCCTGCCTATCTTTGTATCATTGGAACATAGGAGCAGGAGTTGGCCATTCAGCCCATCAAGCCTGCTCCACCATTCAATACGATCATGGCTGATCATCCACTTCAATGCCTTTCCCCCCACACTATCCCCATATCCCTTTTGTGTATTGGTATTCAGAAATCTGTCAGTCTCTGCTTTAAACACACTCAGTGACTGAGCTCCCACAGTCCTCTGGGGTAGAGAATTCCAAAGATTCAGAACCCTGTGAGTAAAGAAATGTCTCCTCCGAGACCGGTCCTCACTGGCTTCCCCCTTATTTTGAAATTGTGTCGCTTGGTTCCAGACTCCCCAACCCGGGGAAACATCTCACCTGCACCTGTTTATCCCTGTAAATATTTTGTAGGTTTCAACAAGATCACCTCTCATTCTTTGAAACTCTAGAGAAAACAGGCCCAGTTTTTCGAATCTCTCTTCATAGGACAGTCCTGCCATCCCCGGAACAAGTTGTCCTCCCCCTAGCAACATTATTTTTCCTAAGGTAAGGGGAGTAAAACTGCACACAGTACTCCAGCTGGGAAATTGTGTGTATCTCCCTCAGTGAAAACAGACATCAATGACTTGTTTGACAGGACCGAAGGTCATTTAGATTCTCTGCCATTTCTCTATTCCGCATTATAAATTCTCCTGTCTCTCCCTGTAACTGACCCACGTTTTCTTCGCCAAACATTTCCTTTTTACGTACCTATCGAAGCTTTAACAGTCCATATTTAGGGATTTTGCTAGTTTACATTCATATTCTATTCTCCCTTTCTTTATCGGTGTCTTGGTCCTCCTTTGCTGAATTCTAAAATCCTCCCAATCCTCTGGTTTACTATTTCTGGTAACTTTATCAACCTTTCTTTAAATCTTATCCAATCCTGAACTTCCTCTGTTAGCCACGGTTGACTGACATTTGGGTTTTTTTGTTCCTTGAAGGAATGTAAACTGTAATAATTCTATAAAGTCTCTCCATTTCCTGTGTACTGTCACACCTTTAATGTATTTTCCCCAATATACCTCAGCCAATTTGTCCCTCACACCGTCATCATTTTCTTTGTTCAAATTTAACACCCTGGCTTCAGGTTGAAATACCTCAC
The DNA here is from genome assembly GCF_047496885.1 of Scyliorhinus torazame. Taxonomy (NCBI): domain Eukaryota; kingdom Metazoa; phylum Chordata; class Chondrichthyes; order Carcharhiniformes; family Scyliorhinidae; genus Scyliorhinus; species Scyliorhinus torazame. The sequence goes on from NC_092711.1 coordinate 165,984,656, forward strand.
CTTCAAACTTAATGTAAAATTCTGTCATGTTGTGGTCACTCATCATTGAAGGTTATTTTATACCAAGATTATTAATTAGCCCTTTCTCGTGACATACCACTGGATCTAACCCAATCTGTTCTCCAGTTCCTCAACCTACTGCTCTAGAAAACCGTCGCTAACACACTCCAGAAACTTGTCCTCCACAGCATCAGGGTTCATTAGGTTTACCTTATTCTCTCTTCCAACTTCTTCCATCAGGCAGGATACAAAAGTCTGAGAACACGCAATAACAGGTTCAAAAACAGCTTCTTCCCCACTGTTACCAGACTCCTGAATGACCCTCTTATGGACTGAACTGCTCTCTTCACACATCTTCTCTACTGAGTAGCACTACACTCCGTATGCTTCACCCGCTGCCGGTGTGTATGTATTTACATTGTGTATTTATGATTTATATATATACTATGTTTTTTCATGTATGGAACGATCTGTCTGGACTGTACGCAGAACAATACTTTTCACTGTACCTCGGTACACATGACAATAAATCAACTCCAAATCAAATCCAAATGTGCAGATTTAAGTTACCCATGATGCCTGTTTTACCTGTGCTACAAGCTTCTCTAATCTCCTGATTAAGATCATGCCCTACATGACCACTACTATTTGGTGGCGTATAAACAATTCTTGCCAATGTTTGCTGCCCCATGTTGTTTCCTAGCTCCACCCAAATAGATCCCAAATTTTGTATTCCCAATCTCTGAGATCCTCCTTCACTAATGTACTGATGCCATCCTTTATTATTAGTGTAACACCACCTCATTTTCCTTTCTGTCTGTATCACCAGAAAACGTTGTGACCATACCTTCTGTCCTGTCAAATAAGTCATTGATATAAATTGTAAAAGGTTGAGGCTCCAGCACTGATCCCTGTGACACTACACTCATTACATTTTGCCCACCTATTTATGCCTTCTCACTGTTTTCCGGTAGCTAGCCAATCTTTCACTTTGAAAGACAGTTCTGGGGTGAAAATCTACTAGATTGGGAAAAGAAAAGAACGAAAGTAAATCCTCGAGAATGAATCATCACTTTGGACTGGTTCTGAGACAATTAAGTTTTGACCTCCGGGGGAGAGTAGAGAATAATCGTGGAATGGGATTTTAGATTGTGTAAAAGGGAAAAGTTATATTTTATACTTTAATGTGTAGATCTCCTACAAAAATATTGTTTAATTAATGTTGCTTTTAGTTAGGATGGCACGCTGGTGCAATGGTTAGCACTGCTGCCTCATTACGCTGAGGACCTGGGTTCAATCCTGGACCCCGTTCACTGTCCGTGTGGAGTTTGCACATTCTCCCCGTGTCTGCGTGGGCCTCACCCCAAAAAGATGTGCAGGGCAGGTGGATTGGCTATGGTATATTAATTGGGGGGGGGGGGAAAAATTTGGTGCTCTTAAGTTTATTTTTAAATTGTTGCTTCTAGTTTGTTGCAGTAAAAGTTTTAAAATTTGAAATTCTGTCACGTGATCCTTTAATTTGTTGATTGGGAATTTGTTTTATTTTTAGAAGTTACTGATCTTCACAGCGATCCTAATCCACAAGTTTCAACTTTCCATTTGAGCCTCGGGCACCTTTCTGTCTCCATTGCTTGTGTCAATGACAGCCAGGAGATGGAGCTGAGGGCTGAATCCAGCTGGGAATAACAGGGCCTGTGTGCTGGTTGGGAAACTACCATGAGTCTGACACTAACAGAGACACAAGAAGGTGCAGGAGGACTGACTGGGAAATCGAGGGAGAGCTGAGTGACCGGCGCTGATGGTGTTGTGATCCCTGGGGTTCAGTGTCTGTGTCCAAAGTACCGGGAACATGGGACAGAGGAACCAAAGAGAAACATTTGGGTCCAGAACATTGTCAATACTCTGGTTACTCGCTTACTCTGGTTGTCTTTGATCCTCAAGTCATTTTATGATTTAAAAAAAAATAAAAAACATGTTCTGTTTCATTAATAAACTTGTTTCATTGAAATATTTGATTTTTGCTGGTCTTTTTCTGATTAAATTCATTCACTTTAGGGAATGTGGGTGAGAGGGGTTGGCAGGCTCTTTCACTGAAAGTCAGTCTCTTGAAGGTAATTGGCAAATCGCCAGAGGGGAGAGGAGATTTTATTTTTCTTTTGACACACAATGTTTGAAAATCGGTACAGCGATTCAATTGTGATCGACTAATTTATCAAGGTTCTTTGAGAAAGTAATAACGGATGTCAGAAAAAGGGAGCCTGTAGATTAGATTTATCTAGATTTCCAGAAGATATTTCCCAAGGTTCCACGTCAAAGGTCACCACACAAAATAGGAGCTCATGGTGTGGGGGTAACATATCAGCAGGGATAGAGGATTGGTTAGCTCACAGGAAGCAGAGAGTGGGTATAAGTGGGTCATTTCTGGGTTGGTAAGATGTGACAAGTGGAGTGTCACAAGGATCAGTGCTGGGCCCTCAACTATTTACAATCTATATTAATGAGTTGGATGATAGGATTGAATGTATGGCGACACAGATATGTCGGAAATGAATTTGTGAAGTGGACTTGAGTCTGCCCAAAGAACAACAAATCAATTAAGTGAATGGACAGAAAATGACGGATAGAGCCTAACTTGGGAAAATGTGAACTTGTCCACTTTGGCAGCAATGATTAAGTAAAACAGAATATTATTTAAATAGTGAGATTGTAGAACTCTGAGGACAGAGGGATCTGTGTGTCCTGGTTTAAGAATTACAATACATTAGTTTGAAGGTAAAGCAAGTGATTCGGAAGGCAAATGGAATATTGTTTTAAATTTAAAGTGTCCAATCTTTTTCTTTCAATTAAGGGGCAATTTAGCGCGGCCAATCCACTTATCCTGCACATCTTTGGGTTGTGGGGGCAAAACCCACGCAAACACGGGGAGAATGTGCAAACTCCACACGGACAGTGACCCAGAGCCGAGATCGAACCTGGGACCTCGGTGCCAATCACTGTGCCACCGTGCTGCCCCAGCAGTTTAGAAGAATGAGAGATCCTGAGTGGAATTGACAGAGAGATGCTGAGAGGATGTTTCCCCTTGTGGCAGAGACTGGAACTACAGAACACGGTTTAAAAATAATAATAAAAATAATCTTTATTAGTGTTACAAGTAGGTTTATATTAACACTGCAATGAAGTTACTGTGAAATTCCCCTAGTTGCCTGTTCGGGTACATGGAAGGAGAATTCAGAATGTCTAAATTACCTAACGAGCACGTCTTTCAGGAGGAAACCGGAACACACCATAAGACCATAAGAAATAGGAGCGGAAATAAGGCCATTCGGCCCATCGAGTCCACTCCACCATTCAATCATGGCTGATTTCAACTCCATTTACCCGCTCTCTCTCCATAGCCCTTAATTCCTCGAGAAATCAAGAATTTATCAACTTCTGTCTTAAAGACACTCAACGTCCCGGCCTCCACCACCCTCTGTGGCAATGAATTCCACAGACCCATCACTCTCTGGCTGAAGAAATTTCTCCTCATCTCTGTTCTAAAGTGACTCCCTTTTATTCTAAGGCTGTGCCCCCGGATCCTAATCTTCCCTGCTAATGGAAACAACTTCCCCACGTCCACCCTATCTATGCCATTCATTCTATTAGATCTCCCCTCAACCTCCTAAACTCCAATGAATATAATCCCAGGATCCTCAGATGTTCATCGTATGTTAGGCCTACCATTCCTGGGATCATCACACACGGGGAGAACGCGCAGACTCTGCACAGACAGTGACCCAAGTGGGAATCAAACCCGGGATCCTGGTGCAGTGAAGCAACAGTGCTAACCACCACTACCATGCTGCCCAATAAGGGCTGATGAGGATAATTTTGTTCTCCTGAGGGCCATGGGTCTGTGGATCTCTCTTCCCCAGAGAGTGGAGGGGCAGTGAATATGTTTTAAGGCTGAGTTTGATAGATTTTTGATTGACGAGGGAGTGAAAGGATGGAGGAAGGAAAGTGGAGTTGGGACAACAATCAGATCAGCCCTGATCTTACTGAAAGGTGGAGTGGACTCAAGGGGCCGAATGGCCAACCTCTGCTCCTAATTTGTATGTATAGACCCTTAACACCCGCTTCCCCAAACTCTGAAATGAGTCACAGTGATAACCGTTATTGGTGACAGTGGTTAGATGTTAGTCAGTATAAATAAGAGCTGACACATGTTAATGTCTGAGCAGTAATATCAAAGTGCAGCAGCATTCCCATTACACTCTGGGTAGAAGCACCATCTCCAGGTAAATGCTCCCTGCTCTGCCCCAGATGCCATGGTCCCAGTCAGTGGAATGTGTAAAACCTCAACAAATCTCTGTGCTCGGGGAATCCCTTCTTATACTTTATTACATCACAAAGTCTATGGAGGATTCTTACAGCCCACACCTCGAGGGGGAGGAAAACTCTCTCCGACCCTCACTCAATTTCACTTTGTGGGGATGGGGGAGAGAATGGAGTAGTGGGACTGACTGGTTGGCTCTACAGAAATTTGGCATTGACTCGATGGGCCAAATGGCCTCCTTCTCTGTCCTTATGGCTCTGATCTAAAGAGAAAATTTCAGCCTCTATAGTCTCTCCAACTCACTGAAGTCCCTCATCCCTGGTGCCATTCTTGTAAATCTCCCCTGCAATCTCTCTGAGAACTTCACATCTTTCCTGCGATGCGGGGCCCATATATAGGGTTCCATTCTGGAGGGAGAGAATTGAAAAGCAGGGTTATGTTGTTTAGAACCAGGGTTAGATTACACTGGGAGCACTGACAACATTTATGATTTCCATTCAGAAAAAGGAAATCGAGGCACTGGAGAAGGTGTAACAAAGATTCACAGGAATAATAGCAGAACTGAGAGCATTTCACCCTCAGGAAAAGCTGGGGCTTTTCCCTAGAATAGAGAAGACTGAAGGGTGACCTGATGGTAGTTTGAAGTTTGCAAAGCAACAGGGGAACATTGGACTTCGGAGCAGGAGTAGGCCATTCGGCCCCTCAAGCCTGCTGCACCATTCAATAAGATCGTGGCTGATCTGACTGTGGTCTTGGCTCCACCTTCCTGTCTGCTCCCACCCCCATAACCCTGGACTCACTTGTCTGTCAACAATCTGTAGAACTCAGCCCTGAGTAGATTCAGTGAGCCAATGATCCACTGCTGTCTGGGAAGAGAATTCCACTCTCATCACCCTCTTGAGGCACAAAATAAAAATCATCATCTCTGTCTTTAATGGGAAACCTCTTATTCTTAAAATCTGCCTCTGAGTTCCCTTGTCCCCCACAAGAGGAAACATCTTCTGGGTATCCACCTTGTCCAGTCCCCTCAGAATATTCCATGTTTCAATAAGATCACCTCCCATTCTTCCAAACTCCAGTGGGATTGGGCCCAACCTGTTCAACCTCTTCATCCAATCAGCCCCTCATCCCAGGATTGGGTCAAGTGAACCTTCTCTGAACTGATTCGAAAGCAATTATATCTTTATTCCCAAATACGGAGATTGAATCTGTACACAGTATTCCAGATGTGGTCTCACCAAGGCCCTGTACAGCTGCAGTGAAACTCCCCTCTTTTATAATCCTTTCCCTTTGCAATAAATGTCCATATTCCATTTCCCTTCCCAATCACCTGCTGTGCCTGCACACTAAGCTTTTGTGATTCCTGTACCAGGACACCCAGATCCCTCTGTACCTCAGAGTTCTGCAATCTCGCTCCATTTGAATAATATACAGCTTTTCCATTCCTCCTGCCAAAACAAACAAGGTCACATTTACTCCCGTTATTCTCCATCTGCCAGATTTCTGCCCACTCACTGAACCTGGCCCCATCCATTTGCAGAATCTCCACCTCCTGTTGACATCTTTCCTCTCTACCCTGGTGTCATTGCTCAATTTAACTTTCATATATTTGATCTCTTCATCTAACTCATTGATGTAGATTGTAAATATTTGAGGAACCAGCACTGATCCCGGTGTCACTCCACCAGAAAAGGGGGGAAATGAGAAACTGTTTGAAAGCCAACGGTATTTGGTTGTTTGTTTGTATAATTGATTGTATTTGGTATAAAATACATATATTAAAAACACGAACTAAAAGTCTAATGATCTTCTCCATTGTTGGTGAAAAAACCCATCTGGTTTACTAATGCCCTTCGGGAAGGAAATCTGCCTCCTTACCTGGTCTGGACTACATGTGACTCCAGATCCACAACAATGTGGTTGACTCTGAAATGGCCCAGCCACAAAGCTGTAAGAATCTGCAAGGATGTTTATTCCATAGAATGGAATTCTATAGTACAGAAGGGGACCATTCAGCCCATCGAGTCTGCACCAACCGTACCCAGAGCAGCTACCTCAGTCTATTCCCCCGCCATATCCCCATAACCTCATTTAACCTGTATATCTTTGGACTGTGGGAGGACTCCAGAGCGATGGAGGAAACCCATGCAAACACGGGGAGAATGTGCAAACTCCATACAGACAGTCACCCAAGGCTGGAATTGAATCCGGGTTCCTGGCACTGCGAGGCAGGAGTGTTATTAAGAATGAAACCGGACTATTTGCATGCCAAACATCAAAAGCAGCAATCAACAGACAGAGCTAAACAATCCAACAACCAATGGATCAGATCTGAGCTCTGCAGTCCTGCAAGTAACTTTGAGCCACACAAATGGCAGGCAATGACCACCTCCCTCATGAGAATCTAACCACCCCATTTACCCCACTATCAACATCTTGGGGATTACCATTGACCAGAAACTGAACTGGACTAGCCATATAAATACTGTGGCTACAAGAGTGGGTCAGAGGCTGGGAATCCTGTTGTGAGTCACTCACCTCCTAACTCCTGAAAGCCTATCCATTATCCAGAGGTCAGGAGTGTGATGGGTCACTCTCCAGTTACCTGGATGAGTGCATCTCCAAAATTAGAGAAACACACACTTCATGTGTCAAAAATAAAATCTCATCTCTCTCTCTGGCTCCTTTGCCAATTACATTGGAGGGACTCACTTTCTGATAAAAGAGTCTGTCAGGGATGGCACAGTGGTGCAGTGGTTAGCACCACTGCCTCATGGCGCTGAGGCCCCGGGTTCGATCCCAGCCCCAGGTCACTGACCGTGTGGAGTTTGCACATTCTCCCCATGCCTGCGTGGGTCTCACCCCCACAACCCAAAGATGTGCAGGATTGATGGATTGGCTCTGCTAAATTGCCCCTTAATTGGATAAAACATAATTCGCTACTCTAAATTTATTTTTAAAAAGAGCCTGTCAACCCCTCTCACCCACTTTCCCGCAAGTGCATCAATCTAATCATGAAAAGTCCGAAAAATCAACATTTTTATAATAAATATTAATTAATGAAACAAACAAGGTGATAAAGACAGAATGACTTGAGGATCAAAGACAACCAGAGTAAAAGGATGTTCACAATGTTCAGGATCCAAATTGTTTCTCTTTGTACCCTGTTCCCATGCTTTGGACATGAGAACTGAACCCTGTGGGTCACGATACCATAACCTCCTCACCCCCCCCCCCCCCCCCCCCCCACATTGTCCCAAACCTCATGCCCTGATTGGTAGAGCCCCATTTCCAGTCCATCCTCCAGCACCTTCCTGTCTCTCTGTTGGTGAGGTGCCCATGGTAATGTGATAGGAGGATGTATTCGATCAATGATCAATAGGGAGTGTGTGGGGAACAGTGATTTATAGTTTGAGAGGGAAAAGTATGTTCTCTGGTGACTAGAATTGTCAGTTCTGGATTTCTACCCTTTACTTACAACGATGTCCTTTGTAATCACCTTTCCCAGGCGATGAGCAGAGACGCTTTGCAGACAGGAAACACAAATCAAACATCCTTATTCTGAGCTGTGTCAGAGAAGGAATCATGGAATTTACAGTGCAGAAGGAGGCCATTTGGCCCATCGAGTCTGCACTGGCTCTTGGAAGGAGACCCTACTTAAGCCCATGCCTCCACCCTACCCCCGTAACCCAGTAACCCCAGCTAATCTTTTTTGGACACTAAGGGCAATTTATCACGACCAATCCACCTAACCTGCACATCTTTGGACTGTGGGGGAAACTGGAGCACCCGATGGAAACCCACGCAGACACGGGGAGAACATGCAGGCTCCACACTGACAGTGACCCAAGCCGGGAATTGAACCTGGAGCTGTGAAGTGACTGTGCTAACCACTGTGCTACCGTCCTTTTAGATTGGACACTAGACCAGTCAGTAACAAAAATAAGTAATGAAATCGAGTTCAGACAGAGATCTGCATGAACTGACACAACTTTGTTCACAGATTAACAGAGTAATCACTGTGCTTGAATCAATGTTATTCACTTTTGGAATTGAATGAAGGGTCAGATTAACTATCTCACCGCCAGTATCAGATAGGTCTGTTTAATACAGAACAGGGTTAAACCCAGTGTCCAATATTAGAGGTCTCTGTGGCTGTTGGATGCCTGGTTTCACTGTACAGCTGACAAGCCCACAGCTTCAATGAACTGGTCTACCCAGGGTTTGTTTCTAAACCCTCATCACAACATATTACCTGGTTAGCTATTTATATATGGTCATCATGGTCAGACAGATAACACAAAGCTCAACCAGAAACTATGGTTCTTCTTTCTACTGATTCTAGCTCCTACAGGGAGTGACGGCATATCCAGTCCTCCGCTCTGTTACTGGGCTGTCATTGACATGGGCAATAGAGAGACAGAAGTTGCCTGAGGCTTAATGGGAAGTTGAAACTTGTAGCTCTAAATCAACTGTTTAAGATTTCTGAAAAGATTAGTAACTTTAAATAAATTCTAAACCCAGTGAACAAATTAAAGAGTCATAAGGCAAAAACTTCAGGTTTTATAACTTTTACTGCAAAAAACTAGAAGCAATAATGGATAAACACTATTTTTATTAGGAATGTATCCCTTAAACAATAAATAGATTTTCCCTTTTACTTTTTTTTAAATTTTAGAGTACCCAATTTATTGTTTCCAATTAAGGGGCAATTTAGCCTTACCAGTTCACATACCCTGCACATCTTTGGGTTGTGCGGGTGAAACCCACGCAAACACGGGGAGAATGTGCAAACTCCATACGGACAGTAACCCAGAGCCTGGATCGAACCTGGGACCTCGGCGCCGTGAGGCAGCAGCACTAACCACTGTGCCACCGGGCTGCCACTTTGCCCCTTTAATATGGTAATGCCGGCATTGGACTGGGGTGAGCACAGTATGAAGTCTTACAACACCAGGTTAAAGTCCAACAGGTTTGTTTCAAATCACTAGCTTTCGGAGCACAGCTCCTTCCTCCGGTGAATGAAGAGGTGGGTTCCAGAAACATATACATAGACAAAGTCAATGATACAAGACGTTACTTTTGAATGCAAGTTTTTGCAGGTAATTAATCTTTACAGGTCCAGACGGAGTGACTGGAGAGAGGGATAATCACAGGTTAAAGAGGTGTGAATTGTCTCAAGCCAGGACAATTGGTAGAATTTCGCAAGCCCAGGCCAGGTGGTGGAGGTGGGGGTGGGGGGGGGGGGGGGGGCGGGGTGGTGAATGTAATGCAACATGAATCCAAGGACCCGGTCAAGGCCGTACTCGTGTGTGCGGAACTTGGCTATTAGTTTCTGCTTGGCATTGTCGCGCATCCTGAAGTCTGCCTTGGAGAGGCTACTCCCACTTAATAATAATAATCTTTATTTTTGTCACAAGTAGGCTTACATTAACACCGCAATGGCGGCACAGTGGTTAGCACTGCCGCCTCATGGCACCGAGGTACCAGGTTCGATCCTGGATCTGGGTCACTGTCCATGCAGAGTTTGCACATTCTCCCCGTGTTTGCATGGGTTTCGCCCCCACAACCCAAAGATATGCAGGCCATGCTAAATTACCCTTTAATTGGAAAAAATGAATTGGGTACTTTACATTTTTTTTTAAACCCCGGCAATGAAGTTACAAGTCGCATCATTCTGGCGCTTGTTAGGGTACACTGGAGGAGAATTCAGAATGTTCAATTCACCTAACAGCACGCCTTTCAGGCATTCCAGAACAAGAAGTTCTTAGGATAAGAACTTTAGGATAAGGATAAGTCTTAGGATAAGATGGCCGGCATGGTAGCACAGTGGTTAGCACAGTTGCTTCACATCTCCAGGGTCCCAGGTTCGATTCCGGCTTGGGTCACTGGCTGTGTGGAGTCTGCATGTTCTCCCCGTGTCTTTGTAGGTTTTGTACGGGTGCTCCAGTTTCCTCCCACAGTCCAAAGATGTGCAGGTTAGGTGGATTGGCCATGATAAAAGGTAGATTGGCCATGATAAATTCCCCTTAGTGTCCAAAAAGGTTAGGTGCGTTGATTGGGTTACGGGGATGGGGTGGAGGCGTGGGCTGGGCTGGGGTGCTCTTTCCAGGGGCTGGTGCAGATTCGATGGGCTGAATGTCCTCCTTCTGCACTGTAAATTCTATGATTCCATCGGGTGCTTCAGTTTCCTCCCACAAGCCCCGAAAGACGTGCTGTTAGATAATTTGGACATTCTGAATTCTCCCTGTGTGCTCGAAAAGGAAGTTGGGCTTTTCAGAGTAACTTCATTGCAGTGTTAATGTAAGCCTATTTGTGACAATAAAGATTATTTTAAAAAAGAGGGAGGAAAATCTGAAGAGTTGAGGAGAAGCTGCTTCTCCCAAAGGGCTGTGAATCTGTGGAATTCACTACCCCAGAGTGCGGTGGAGCTGGGACAGGAGTAAATTTAGGGAGGAGTTAGACAGATTTTTCATCGGGTTGAATGGCCTAATTCTGCTCCTATATTTTATGACCTTATGAAAGGGGGAGACATTGATTTGCTCCCAGATGTTGCCCAGAGGAGGACGTTTTAGTCTGAAACTCATTGTCCAACCTCCACATTGTGACATTACAAAGGAGCTCGTCCACTAAATCAATAAGTCCGCTCCGAGGTGACGTCACTGCCCAGCGCGCAGACGCGGGAGCCCCGCCCCGCCCCCATCCATTGTTCCCCTTCCCCCACATATCCTCGAGACAAGGTTTCCAGGCAACCGGCTGACAGTTCCGGCCGTCGGTGATCCACCCCTCCTCTAACCCGGGACTGCGCATGTCTAAGGAAAGGTGACGCTGCGCATGTGCAGCAGAGCTCACTTCCGCTGACCTTACTGCTGAGGTGTTGACCAATAGGAAGTTTGGAGGACCGGAAAGATTCTGCTCCTCCACCAATCAGAGCTCACCCATTGTCTCAATGCGGAAGCTGGACATGGAGGTTTCTGCCGTGCAAAGCTGTTGTTCCGCCAACCCTGGGTGAGCTTGAGCTTGAGCTGCACACAGACTCCTGTCTGCAACATCTGTGAGTAAAACACTTTCTTTTCTTCCTCTTTCCATTTATTGTCTCATTCTGACCTTCAATTGGTGACTTGCAGCAACTGAAGGGAAAGGAAGTGAATCCAGGGAGGATGCAGACTCTGGAGAGCTTGGCGGTCTCTCTCTCTCTCTGGCTGTCTGAAAGACATTGACATCCTTTGCTCCCTCGGCTTGACACATTTATTTGTCTGGCGAAAATGATGGTCTGTTTCCTAATGTTCACATTTAAAGGGCTGGTTTCCCCAGGAGATGGCTGACATTAAAGGGAACAGTAAACAGGACAATCAAACCCAACCAATTACTTCCCTGTCGGAATACTCCACCAACAGCAAAGTGATGGGAGGAGTCATTAACAGCGCTAGCAGGTGGTACTTACTCAGCAAAACCTGCTCACGGACGCTCAGTTTGGGTCCAACCAGGGTCACTCAGCTCCTGACCTCATTACAGCCTTGGTTCAAATATGGACAAAAGAGCTGAATGCCAGAGGTGAGGTGAGAGTGACTGCCCTTGGTATCAAGGCAGCATTTGACCGACTATGGCATCAAAGAGCCCCACCTAAACTGAAGTTAATGGGAATCGGGGAAAACTCTCCGGTGGTTGGAGTCATACCTGGCACAAAGGAAAATGGCTGTGGTGGTTGGAGGTCAATCATCTCTGCTCCAGGTGTTCCTCAGGGCACACTCCTAGGCCCAACCATCTTTAGCTGCTTCATCAATGACCTCCCTTTCATCATAAGATGAGAAGTGGGTTTGTGGATGACTGCACAATGTTCAGCACCATTCGTGACTCCTCAGATAATGAAGCAGTCCATGTCCAAATGCAGCATGTCCTGCACAGTGTCCAGATGTTGGCTGATAAGTGGCAAGTTCCATTTGTGCTGCACCAAGTGCCAGACAATGACCATCTCCTTCAGTGGCATTAGCATCGCTGAATCCTCCACAACCAACATCCTGAGGGTTACCATTGATTAGAAACTGAACTGGACTAGCCATATTAATATGGTCGCCACCAGGGCAGGCCAAAGACTACAGTGAGTAATGCACCTCCTGACCCCCAAAGCCAGTCCACCATATACCAGGCACAAGTCAGGCGTGTAATAGAATAATCACCACTTGCCTGGTTGAGTACAGCTCCAACAACACTCAAGATGCTGCTCTACACCATCCAGAACAAAGCAGCCTGCTTGACTGCTCCCCATTCCGAACCACCAACGAACAGTGGCAGCCGTGTACACCATCTACAATGTGCACTGCAGTAACTCACCAAGGTTCCTCCGACAGCACTTCCAAACCCATGACCACTACTATCTAGAAGGACAAGAGCAGCAGATAACTGGGAACCCCACTACCTGGAGGTTCACCTCCAAGTCACTCACCAGACAGACTTGGAAATATATCGCCCTTCCTTCATTGTTGCTGGGGCGACATCCTGGAACTCCTTCCCTGACAGCACATGGGATGTACCTACAGCTCAAGTACTGCAGAGGTTCAAGAAGGCAAATCATCACCACCTTCTGAAGGGCAACTGGGGATGGGCAATAAATGCTGGCCTCATCATCGACATCCACACCCCGTAAATTAATTTTTAAAAAATTTATATCGGACCGAGATATATCTAGTGCTATATGGAATGTATTAGATATATTATTGATGGTTCTGTAACAAAATACATGTATTATTATTTCTAGTTGTGTAATATAGTACTGGACCTACATTATATATTTCCAGTCATACAGTCATTGCAGCACTGACGGAATCCATTTGGTAACTCAAGTCAATGCTGAGTCTCTGTACAGCAATCCAGTCAGTCCCATTCCCCCTCGATATCCCTGTTCACCTGAAAGCTTATTTTCTTCATATTTTATTTTGAATTATTGATCATCTCGACTTCCAGTGGGTTCCTGATCATGTCCACTCCATGACTAAATCAAATTCTTCCTCAGAATCACCCCATCTCTAATCAGTAAATATACTTAAATGGAGAGTCTCTACTCTTGTACAGGTTGTTCGTGAGTTTAGATTTGTTGATCAGCATCAATCAGCACCTTCATAAGAATTGGGAGGGGAAGGAAGTGAATCCAGTCTCTATATTACACACATTTATCATCCAGTAACAGAGACATATATCTGTCTGGCAGCCTCTGTGTCCAGGACAAGAAGCAGTGAGCATGGATCTGTCAATCAGCCTGATTCAGTGCCTTCAGGAGAATTGGGAGGATGAATATTAGATACAGCCGGGTGAGAATGGAGGGAGAGTGTGTGGGATTGAGATTTACAGCATTTGAGGGAAAGAGAGAGAGCTAACAATGTTTGATAGAAACTAGAATTGTCTGTTCTGAATTTCTATCCTGTACTGACAGTGATGATTTTTGTAAAATCTTTTTGCAGGAAGTTAGAACGAGAGGAGTTTGAGGTGGATATCTCAAACTAAATATCACATCAAGAACTGGGAATCGAATATCATTGACCTTTGAATCTAGAAGGAGAAATGTTTGTCTATTCTGTCTGCTTCAAGAGATTTTAAACATCAGTTTGTTTGGAAAAGCACTGAGACACACACAAACCCACGTGAGATTGTTCCAGTGCACTGACTGTGGAAAGAGCTTTAACCAGTTACACAGCCTGAAAAAATACGATACCATTCACAGCAGGGAGAGACTGTATACGTGTTCTGTGTGTGGACGAGACTTCGACTGATCGTCCAGCGTGGTGAGACGCAAGATCACCCGGACCATGGAGAAACCATGGAAATGTGAGGACTGTGGGAAGGGATTCAAAGGCCCGTACGGGCTGGAAAGGCATCAACGCAGTCACATTGGAGAGAGGCCATTCACCTGCATGTGTGTGGGAAGGAATTTACAGCCCCATGCAGGTTGGAAAGGCATCAACGCAGTCACACTGGAGAGAAGCCTTTCACCTGCTCTCAGTGTGAAAAGGGATTCACTGACATTGGTAACTTGCGGAGACACGAACGAGTTCACACTGGAGAGAAGCCATTCACCTGCTCTGACTGTGCAAAGGAATTCATTCAGTTATCCTACCTGCAGAGACACCAGAGAGTTCACACCGGGGAGAGGCCATTCACCTGCACTGTATGTGAGAAGGAATTCACTCGGTTATGCCACCTGCAGACACACCAACGAGTTCACACCGGGGAGAGGCCATTCATCTGCACTGTGTGTGATATGGGATTCACTCAGTTTTCCAACCTGCAGGTACACCAGCGACTTCACACCGGGGAGAGGCCGTTCATCTGCACTGTGTGTGATAAGGGATTTGCTCAATTATCCGGCCTGCGTAGCCACAATGTCACTCACACCAAGGGCAGGCCCTTTAAATGCTCTGTCTGCAGGAGGGGTTTCAAAAGCTCACAGCTACTGATGTCCCACCAGTGCATTCACACTGAGGAGAGACCGTTCAGCTGCTCTCACTGCGCAAAGAGCTTTAGAACCTCATCCAACCTGATGAAACACGAGCGAGGTCACACCGGGCAGAGCCCGTTCACCTCTCCGACTGGGAAAAGATTCACTCGGTCATCACTTGCTGAGCCACAATGTCACTCACACCAATGAGAGACCCTTTAAATGCTCTGACTGTGGGAGTGGGTTTCAAAAAGCTCTCAGGTACTGATGGAACACCAGCGCATTCACACTGAGGAGAAACTTCAGCTGCTCTCACTGTACAAATAGGTTTAGAACATCATCCACATTGCGGAGACACCAGCGAGTTCACAATGGAAAGAAGCCATTCACCTGCTCTCACTGTGGGGAGGGATTCACTCAGTCATCCAACATGCTCAGACATCAAGGGGTTCACAAGTGATGTCAGGTTAGATTCTGCTGTTTTTCCTGCTGTTAATCACATCCAGGACTGAACCTGGAGTGGGTGGAGGGGTTTGTCTCCTCGTCAACTCCTGGTGCTCGGACGTGGCGACCCTGGCGAACTACTGCTGCCTGGACCTGGTATACCCGACTGTGAAGTGCCATCCATACTGCCTTCCACGGAGTTCACTTCTGCCATCATCACGGCGGTCTACATCCCACCCCAGGCGGAAGTGAAGTGGATTGGATTGGATTTGTTTATTGTCACGTGTACCGAGGTACAGTGAAAAGTATTTATCTGCGAGTAGCTCGACAGATCATTAAGTACATGGGAAGAAAAGGGAATAAAACAAAATACATAATAGGGCAACACAAGGTATGCAATGTAATACATAAGCACCGGCATCGGATGAAGTATACAGGGTGTAGTGTTAATGAGGTCAGTCCATAAGAGCGTCATTTAGGAGTCTGGTAACAGCAGGGAATAAGCTGTTTTTGAGTCTGTTTGTGCGTGTTCTCAGACTTCTGTATCTCCTGCCCGATGGAAGAAGTTGGAAGAGTGAGTAAGCCGGGAGGGAGGGGGCTTTGATTAGAAGAAGGCGCTTGATCAATTGTACACCACTATAAATAACAGTGAAACAGAATACCCGAAGGCCTTGTGCATAGTGGCCGGGGACTTTAACCAGACCAACCTCAAGAGTGTACTGGCAAAATTCCACCAACACATCTCCTGTCCCGAAAGGGACCCCAACATCCTTAACATCCTTGACCACTGCGACACAAACATCAAGGGCGCCAGGTCTGAGGCGTTCAACTCGGGCAACCCGGATCTATACAGAAATCTAGATACGACCTCCGCAAAGCCATCAGGGACTCCAAGAGACAATACCAGACTAAGCTAGAGTCACAGACTAATGACGTGGACTCTCTCGTCGGTTGTGGCAGGGCTTAAACAATATAACAGGCTACAAAGTAAAGCTGAGTAGAATCTTCAGCAACAGCGCACCCCTTCCCGACAAACTCAATGCATTCGATGCTTGTTTTGAGCAGGAAACCAACAAACTTGTCAACTGTAACAGCAGCCTTGGACACACCCATACCCACCGTCAGCCTCCAAAGTCAGATTGGCCTTCTAGAAAGTGAACCCTCGTAAAGCGATGGGTCCAGACGAGAACCCAGGTCATGAACCCAGATCCTGCGTTGACCCACTGGCAGGTGTGTTTGCGGAATCCTCAACCTCTCCCTACTCCGAGGTTCCCACCTGCTTCAAGAAGACCACCATCATACCGGTGCCAAAGAAGAAGCAGTCAACGTGCCTTGACATCGATCATTATGAAGTGCTTCGAGATGTTGGAGACATCAACTCCATACTCCCAGCATTCCTTGATCCACTGAAATTCGCACACCGCCACAACCGGTCCACAGCAGATGCCAACTCCCTGACCCTATACTCATCCCTGGATCATCTCGAAAACAAGCACTCCTACATCAGACTCTTATTGATTGACTACAGCTCCGCCTTCAACACCATAATCCCAGCCAAGCTCATATCAAAACTCCAAAACTTAGGGCTTGGCTCCTCCCTCTGCAACTGGATCCTCAACTTCCTGGTACATAGACCACAATCAGTAAGGATAAACAACAACACCTCCTTCATGATAGTCCTCAATACCGGGGCCCCACAAGGCCCCACTTAGCCCCCTACTACACTCATGATACACACACGACTGTGGCAAAATTTGGCTCCCGCTCCATCTACAAGTTTGCTGAAGACACGACCGTAATGAGTCGGATATCAAACAACGATGAGTCAAAGTACAGGAGGGAGATGGAGAACCTAGTGGCATGGTGTAATGACAACAATCTCTTCCTCAATGTCAGCAAGAGTAAGGAGCTGGTCATTGACTTCAGGAAGCAAAGCATTGTACACACCCCTTTCTGCATTAATGGGGCCGAGGTGGAGATGGTTAGCTTCAAATTCCGAGGTGTGCACATCACCAGCATTCTGTCCTGGTCCACCCACATCAGCGTTACAACCAAGAAACATATACTTCCTCAGGAAACTAAGGAAATTCAGCATGTCCACACCGATTGCCACATGGGCAGCATGGTAACACAGTGGTTAGCGTTGTTGCTTCACAGCGTCAGCGTCCCAGGTTCGATTCCCGCTTGGGGCACCGTCTGTGCAGAGTATGCATGTTCTCCCCTTGTCTGCGTGGGTTTCCTCCGGGTGCTCCGTTTTCCTCCCACAAGTCCCGAAGGACGTACTTGTTAGGTGAATTGGACATTCTGAATTCTCCCTCAGTGAACCCGAACAGGCGCCAGAGTGTGGCGACTAGGGGATTTTCACAGTAACTTCATTGCAGCGTTAACGTAAGCCTACTTGTGATAATTATAAAGATTATTATCATTGCCTTTTACCAATTATTACAGGTGCACCAACCTTTCCAGGAGCACCATAGAAAACATCTTATCTGGCTGCATCACAGCTTGTGTTATGGGCCAGAGTTTAGAAAACTCCAAAGTATATCATGGAGTTCACCTGACCTACAATTGTTTATTGATTTTGGTTCCGATGAGCACAAGGGCCGCCTTTCAGGTGTTATTCAACAGAGGCCTCAAGCACTTTTAATCAAAACAAGCTTTATTCTACGAATTTAGTTAACATTTTTATAAACACACACAGTAAGCATTTTTATAAATTACAAAGATAAATACCCCACACAGCTACAGTAATCTATGTATAACCCTGAATAAATTCCCCCCTTTAACTGTTCCAATTTAATAACAAAATCCCATAAACCAGTACCTCCTTTTCAAAGGTGTGGCCCAGCGCACAGCACTCAAAACCTGGTTTGGATGCTCTTGTTTCCTTTCCAAAACAGCAGGTTTGAATTCCTTCCAGAAAGCAATTATTTCTTTTCAAGTTATCAAGCAGTCTGGAAACAGCTTTTAAAATGAGGATAGAGAGACAGGCCAAAATACTCCTCTTTCTGAGTACAGCAGCCAAAAATGTGAAAGCGAAAGCAAAAAACACAGAGCCACAAAACAGCCCCAAACCAAAGCAGAAGTAAAACCAACTCCCAGAGCCACAGCCCAGCTCCACCCACACAATGACATCACTGAAGCCATGTGATAAGACAAAAACATTTCTTAAAGGGACTCTCATGACACTTGGTATGGCAACTGCTCAGCCCAAGACTAAGAAACTACAGAGAGTTGTGAACACAGCCCAGTCCCTCACACAAACCCGCCTCCCATCCATTGACTCTGTCTACACCTCCCGCTGCATTGGGAAAGGGAGCAGCAAAATCAAAGACCCTTTCATTGAGGTTATTCTCTTTTCCAATCTCTTCCATTGGGCAGGTGATACAAAAGTCTGAGAACACGTAATAACAGATTCTAAACAGATTCTTTCCGCTGTTACCAGTCTCCTGAATGACCCGTATGCTTCACCTGATGTCTACGTATTTAAATTGTGTATTTATCATATGTCCCATGTTTTTTCATGCATAAAATTATCTGTCTGTATTGTACGCAGAACAATACGTTTCACTGGACCTCGGTGCATGTGAATAAATTTAATCAAATCAAACTTTGTTCATTCTGACACTTGGTGAAGTGGGAGGGTCGGAGGGTTTCTTTCTGCTGGCTTGGCCGGTCTCACGATTTTGCTTCCAGTGGGCTGATGCTCTTTGAGCCTGGGAGAGCACATTTCCACTGAAATGATCCACAAAGGCTGAAGTACATTTATTTTATCCTGGATAGTAAATAGTGTTATTCCCCCACTACAGGAAAAAGAAACCAGATGGGTATTTACAACTATCGACAATGCTTTCATGGTCATCGATATCTTTTAATTCCAGATTTTTAATTAATTCAAATTTCACCATCTGCCGAACCTGGATCCCTATTGCATTAGAACATATAGAACATAGAACAATACAGCGCAGTACAGGCCCTTCGGCCCACGATGTTGCACCGAAACAAAAGCCATCTAACCTACACTATACCATTATCATCCATATGTTTATCCAATAAACTTTTAAATGCCCTCAATGTTGGCGAGTTCACTACTGTAGCAGGTAGGGCATTCCACGGCCTCACTACTCTTTGCGTAAAGAACCTACCCCTGACCTCTGTCCTATATCTATTACCCCTCAGTTTAAGGCTATGTCCCCTCGTGCTAGCCATTTCCATCCGCGGGAGAAGGCTCTCACTGTCCACCCTATCTATCCCTCTGATCATTTTGTATGCCTCTATTAAGTCTCCTCTTAACCTTCTTCTCTCTAACGAAAACAACCTCAAGTCCATCAGCCTTTCCTCATAAGATTTTCCCTCCATACCAGGCAACATCCTGGTAAATCTCCTCTGCACCCGTTCCAAAGCCTCCACGTCCTTCCTATAATGCGGTGACCAGAACTGTACGCAATACCCCAAATGCGGCCGTACCAGAGTTCTGTACAGCTGCAACATGACCTCCTGACTCCGGAACTCAATCCCTCTACCAATAAAGGCCAACACTCCATAGGCCTTCTTCACCACCCTATCAACCTGGGTGGCAACTTTCAGGGATCTATGTACATGGACACCTAGATCCCTCTGCTCATCCACACTTTCAAGAACTTTTCCATTAGCCAAATATTCCACATTCCTGTTTTTCCTTCCAAAGTGAATCACCTCACACTTCTCTACATTAAACTCCATTTGCCACCTCTCAGCCCAGCACTGCAGCTTATCTATATCCCTCTGTAACCTGCTACTTCCTTCCACACTATCGACAACACCACCGACTTTAGTATCGTCTGCAAATTTCCTCACCCACCCTTCTGCGCCTTCCTCTAGGTCATTGATAAAAATGACAAACAGCAACGGCCCCAGAACAGATCCTTGTGGTACTCCACTTGTGACAGAACTCCATTCTGAACATTTCCCATCAACCACCACCCTCTGTCTTCTTTCAGCTAGCCAATTTCTGATCCACATCTCTAAATCACCCTCAATCCCCAGCCTCCGTATTTTCTGCAATAGCCTACCGTGGGGAACCTTATCAAACGCTTTGCTGAAATCCATATACACCACATCAACTGCTCTACCCTCGTCTACCTGTTCAGTCACCTTCTCAAAGAACTCGATAAGGTTTGTGAGGCATGACCTACCCTTCACAAAGCCATGCTGACTATCCCTGATCATATTATTCCTATCTAGATGATTATAAATCTTGTCTCTTATAATCCCCTCCAAGACTTTACCCACTACAGACGTGAGGCTCACCGGTCTATAGTTGCCGGGGTTGTCTCTGCTCCCCTTTTTGAACAAAGGGACCACATTTGCTATCCTCCAGTCCTCTGGCACTATTCCTGTATCCAATGATGACATAAAAATCAAAGCCAATGGTCCAGCAATCTCTTCCCTGGCCTCCCAGAGAATCCTAGGATAAATCCCATCAGGTCCCGGGGACTTATCTATTTTCAGCCTGTCCAGAATTGCCAACACCTCTTCCGTACGTACCTCAATGCCATCTAATCTATTTACCTGGAGCTCAGCATTCTCCTCCACAACATTATCTTTTTCCTGAGTGAATACTGACGAAAAATATTCATTTAGTATCTCGCCTATCTCTTCAGACTCTACACACAACTTCCCATCCCTGTCCTTGACTGGTCCTACTCTGTCCCTAGTCATTCGCTTATTCCTGACATACCTATAGAAAGCTTTTGGGTTTTCCTTGATCCTTCCTGCCAAATACTTCTCATGTCCCCTCCTTGCTCGTCTTAGCTCTCTCTTTAGATCCTTCCTCGCTACCTTGTAACTATCCATCGCCCCAACTGAAACTTCACACCTCATCTTCACATAGGCCTCCTTCTTCCTCTTAACAAGAGATTCCACTTCTTTGGTAAACCACGGTTCCCTCGCTCGGCACCTTCCTCCCTGCCTGACCGGTACATACTTATCAACAACACGCAGTAGCTAATCCTTGAACAAGCTCCACTTATCCAGTGTGTCCAAAACTTGCAGCCTACTTCTCCACCTGCGTGAGACCCACGCAGACACGGGGAGAATGTGCAAACTTCACACGGACAGTGACTCGGGTCCTCGGCTTCGTAAGGTAGCAGTGCTAACCACTGCACCACCGTGCTGGCCCTTGCTCATAGCTAAATCTAATATTGCCTATCCCTTTGTTACATCTGGAACATATTGCTGCAGGAAACTATCCTGGACACATTCCAGAAATTCACTCCCATTCTGACAGGTGCTTGTCTGCCTCTCCCAATCTGTGTGTCAGTTATAATCCCCCCATTAATACTACTCTGCCTTTGCTACACACTCGCCTAATTTCTGCCTTTATACAATCTAGCGCCTCAGAACTGCCACCAGGGGGTCGATACACAACACCCATTACAGTTTTAGATTTTTTTCTTCCTCAGTTCCACTCCTATGGTCTCCACTGGATGCTTTCCCCTCATTGTTTCCCCCCTCACCATTAGAACATAGAACGATACAGCGCAGTACAGGCCCTTCGGCCCACAATGTTGCACCGACATGGGAAGTCAAAAAACAAAAGCCATCTAACCTACACTATGCCATTATCATCCATATGCTTATCCAATAAACTTTTAAATGCCCTCAATGTTGGCGAGTTCACTACTGTTGCAGGTAGGGCATTCCATGGCCTCACCACTCTTTGCGTAAAGAACCTACCTCTGACCTCTGTCCTATATCTATTACCCCTCAGTTTAAAGCTATGCCCCCTCGTGCCAGCCATTTCCATCCGCGGGAGAAGGCTCTCACTGTCCACCCTATCTAACCCCCTGATCATTTTGTATGCCTCTATTAAGTCTCCTCTTAACCTTCTTCTCTCCAACGAAAACAACCTCAAGTCCATCAGCCTTTCCTCATAAGATTTTCCCTCCATACCAGGCAACATCCTGGTAAATCTCCTCTGCACCCTCTCCAAAGCCTCCACGTCCTTCCGATAATGCGGTGACCAGAACTGTACGCAATACTCCAAATGAGGCCGTACCAGAGTTTTGTACAGCTGCAACATGACCTCCTGACTCCGGAACTCAATCCCTCTACCAATAAAGGCCAACACTCCATAGGCCTTCTTCACAACCCTATCAACCTGGGTGGCAACTTTCAGGGATCTATGTACATGGACACCTAGATCCCTCTGCTCATCCACACTTCCAAGAACTTTACCATGAGCCAAATATTCCGCATTCCTGTTATTCCTTCCAAAGTGAATCACCTCACACTTCTCTACATTAAACTCCATTTGCCACCTCTCAGCCCAGCTCTGCAGCTTATCTATGTCCCTCTGTAACCTGCTACTTCCTTCCACACTGTCGACAACACCACCGACTTTAGTGTCGTCTGCAAATTTACTCACCCAACCTCTAGGTCATTGATAAAAATGACAAACAGCAACAGCCCCAGAACAGATCCTTGTGGTACGCCACTTGTAACTGAACTCCATTCTGAACATTTCCCATCAACCACCACCCTCTGTCTTCTTTCAGCGAGCCAATTTCTGATCCACATCTCTAAATCACCCTCAATCCCCAGCCTCCGTATTTTCTGCAATAGCCTACCGTGGGGAACCTTATCAAACGCTTTGCTGAAATCCATATACACCACATCAACTGCTCTACCCTCGTCTACCTGTTCAGTCACCTTCTCAAAGAACTCGATAAGGGTTGTGAGGCATGACCTACCCTTCACAAAGCCATGCTGACTATCCCTGATCATATTATTCCTATCTAGATGATTATAAATCTTGTCTCTTATAATCCCCTCCAAGACTTTACCCACTACAGACGTGAGGCTCACCGGTCTATAGTTGCCGGGGTTGTCTCTGCTCCCCTTTTTGAACAAAGGGACCACATTTGCTATCCTCCAGTCCTCTGGCACTATTCCTGTATCCAATGATGACATAAAAATCAAAGCCAATGGTCCAGCAATCTCTTCCCTGGCCTCCCAGAGAATCCTAGGATAAATCCCATCAGGTCCCGGGGACTTATCTATTTTCAGCCTGTCCAGAATTGCCAACACCTCTTCCCTACGTACCTCAATGCCATCTAATCTATTTACCTGGAGCTCAGCATTCTCCTCCACAACATTATCTTTTTCCTGAGTGAATACTGACGAAAAATATTCATTTAGTATCTCGCCTATCTCTTCAGACTCTACACACAACTTCCCATCCCTGTCCTTGACTGGTCCTACTCTGTCCCTAGTCATTCGCTTATTCCTGACATACCTATAGAAAGCTTTTGGGTTTTCCTTGATCCTTCCTGCCAAATACTTCTCATGTCCCCTCCTTGCTCGTCTTAGCTCTCTCTTTAGATCCTTCCTCGCTACCTTGTAACTATCCATCGCCCCAACTGAAACTTCACACCTCATCTTCACATAGGCCTCCTTCTTCCTCTTAACAAGAGATTCCACTTCTTTGGTAAACCACGGTTCCCTCGCTCGGCACCTTCCTCCCTGCCTGACCGGTACATACTTATCAACAACACGCAGTAGCTAATCCTTGAACAAGCTCCACTTATCCAGTGTGTCCAAAACTTGCAGCCTACTTCTCCACCTTATCCCCCCCCAAGTCACGTCTAATGGCATCATAATTTCCCTTCCCCCAGCTATAACTCTTGCCCTGCGGTGTATACTTATCCCTTTCCATCCTTAATGTAAACGTCACCGAATTGTGGTCACTGTCCCCAAAGTGCTCACCTACCTCCAAATCCAACACCTGGCCTGGTTCATTACCCAAAACCAAATCCAATGTGGCCTCGCCTCTTGTTGGCCTGTCAACAAACTGTGTCAGGAAACCCTCCTGCACACACTGTACAAAAAACGACCCATCTAATGTACTCGAACTATATCTTTTCCAGTCAATATTTGGAAAGTTAAAGTCTCCCATAATAACTACCCTATTACTTTCGCTCTTATCCAGGATCATCCTCGCCATCCTTTCCTCTACATCCCTAGAACTATTTGGAGGCCTATAGAAAACTCCCAACAGGGTGACCTCTCCTTTCCTGTTTCTAACCTCAGCCCATACTACCTCGGAAGATGAGTCCCCCATCTAGCATCCTCTCCACCACCGTAATACTGCTCTTGACTAGCAGCGCCACACCTCCCCCTCTTTTGCCTCCTTCTCGGAGCTTACTAAAACACCTAAACCCCGGAACCTGCAACATCCATTCCTGTCCCTGCTCTATCCATGTCTCCGAAATGGCCACAACATCGAAGTCCCAGGTACCAACCCATGCTGCCAGTTCCCCTACCTTATTTCGTATACTCCTGGCATTGAAGTAGACACACTTCCTCTCCACCAGAATTTATTGGTGAGGGTCTTCCCAGAAGTCCGCGGGTCGACTTCCTGTTCCCACCTTAAACACTAGAATTTTTAAAAAAATTTATTTAAAGGAGAAACTTACCTCCCAGAAATCACTTCCGCACTGCCCCCGCTGAAATGGACTAGCCTGCTCCGCTCCTGCTGAAATCGACTTGGCCTGCAAGGTAAGTAAGTTGTTAATCTGTACTCACCTCACCACAGACAGCGACCTTTTAAATGGTCCCCTCTGCCTCGCAGCCCCCGCGCTTTTTCAAAATTCCCGCGCTGATTCTAAGGTCCCAGCTCTCACTCCCGAACTCAACAGCTGACCTGCAAGGTAAGTAAGTTAATCTGTAATTATCCTGGGACTCTGGATTACTGGTCTGGCTATTGTTTCCCGAGCTGTGTTTTGTGAGAGATGAAGTCAATATAGCCAATAAGTGAGCTGTTTTCGAGTTTCCTTGACGTCCTGTACTTTCCCACTAACTTACAGACAAAACAGCAGCAACTGTACTGTGTATAAACGTGTGTTATTGTAACTACTTCCAGAGATGCTTTGGTTCGCTGAAGCATTCCCTGCATGTTTGTAATAAAGATTCCCAAACTTTAACCAACTCTGGACTCCGAGTGACATTTGTCCCACAACAGTCTGGTGTCAGGAACAGGATCCACTGACGGCTCTGATTAAAGGAAAGTCCCCGTGGACAGCAGATACCGGGGTGAGTATTGTTTGTTTTATACCACCCGTGTATAGTTCAGTCTGACTGACCACTGGGGATTCCTCAGAACCTCGGAACTGTTTCTGGTCTGTTTCTTTGACATCCATTCAATGTAATTTCAATAACTGGAACATTTCAGGCAGGGAATTGTCGGTTTTACACCAAGGATATGTTAGGGGGCGATGCAGAAGTCCCCGTGACCGAGAGGGTTTTGTAGCTGCTGAAAAATGAGGGGATAAAGCCGTAAGGGAGGTGAAACAGCAAGATTTGGCAGTTGGACAGAGTTTGGCGTGTGTTCAGAGGTCCCAGATAGGGGTCAGCCAGCATCATCACATCAATGGATCTGCACAGAAAAGGTCCAACCGGATGGCGTTTATAAGGCCCAAGGTGCGGTTAATGGCGCAGGGATTTGAAGAAGCTTTGGGAGATAAAGAGGTCAGAGTGGACTCACCCACAGTGGGAAAGGTCATTCTGAAATTTCTTTGGCCCTTTCGTGACATTTTCCCGAACTTTCAGTCAAGAAACATAAAAGCTGCATTTGCGCTGGGGGATCACCTCCAGAGGGCAGTGTTTCTGCAACCTCCTACGGTGCCAGATGTAGATGGAAGACTTTGGAAGTTCAATAAGTTTGTCTTATGTTTTGAACGATGTTTTGTTCAATGTATGGCACTTCTCAGTTAGATCAGTTTTGTTCAAGTCTGGTTGTCTCTACCTGAAGGCAGAAGCTGCCGTGCTTTATTGGTACCATGGCAGGAAACTCTCGGGCATCTTTATGATGCATGTTGATGACTGCCTATGTGGTGGTACTAGTGAGTTCCAAAACAATGTTACTGACAGGATCAGAACAACATTTAAGGTTGGAGTCAGACTTCTGGGACCTTTAAATAAATTGGATTGGAAATCGGGCAGTGTGGGTCTGACGTGACTTTACATCAACAATCTCACGGAGACAGTACGAACCCTGTCACAGTCAATGGGGCCGGGGCCTCACAGAAAGATGAAGATGTTTCCAAAGCTGGGACTGAGCTGCTGCAAAGTTGAATTGACGAATGGGGCACACAGGCAAGGCCGGATACAAGTTTTGATGTCTTCGAGCTGAGTTCTGTAATGAACCATCCAGAACTCGAGGATATTTAACGGGCAAACAAAACATTAAAAAATACAAGATGGAGAAATGTGTGCTGAAATTTCCATCTTTGGGTGAGCTGCAAGATTTAAAATGGATTTTTTTAGTGATGCCTCACTCGGATGAGCCTGGCTCAGTGTCTGTACACTGAGTGATGTTTAAAAATCTCTTTCAGCAGAAGAACAGACAAATATTTCTCATTCTAAATTCAAAGGTCGATGATATTCAGCTCCCATGAATCGAGTGACTCTGTCACATCTTGATGTGATGTTTGGAGTGAAATTTCATTCTGTAACTCCTCCCCTTCTAATAACCTGTAAAAGGAGTTTACAAAAGCCATCACTGTTGGTGCAGGTTACCCAAACAGAATGTGAAATTTGACCCTATTGTAAGATCCGGGTTTGGCTTCAATCTCAATTGTAACACTCAAATCAATTACACGTCAGACTGTGTTGTGAAAGTTACCTGCAGCTCCTGACTAGTTACAGACCATTCCGGGTACAAGAATGTTGTTGCAGAATTTATTAAGTTAATTGTAATAAGTACAAAATCATAATAATTAACAGGCAGTGGATCAGTCCGTTCACTCTGGATCACCAGCTCTCAGCTTCCAGGTGACTATGGAGCTGTCTCTTGTTCTGTTGACTGAAGTCTATCCTCTTACTTCATGTTGTGTTGTGCACCAAGCTCCAGAGAATTGTAGCTCATTAACCCTTTCTAGTACCTACCTCGACGCATGGTCGGTAGTATCCTGTGTTCAGTTTTGGTCTCCTTACTTGAGAAAGGACGTACTGGCACTGGAGGGTGTGCAGAGGAGATTCACTCGATTAATCCCAGAGCTGAAGGGGTTGGATTACGAGGAGAGGTTGAGTAGATTGGGACTGTACTCGTTGGAATTTAGAAGGATGAGGGGGGAATCTTATAGAAACATATAAAATTATGAAGGGAATAGATAGGATAGATGCGGGTAGGTTGTTTCCACTGACGGGTGAAAACAGAACTAGGGGGCATAGCCTCAAAATAAGGGGAAGTAGATTTAGGACTGAGTTTAGGAGGAACTTCTTCACCCAAAGGGTTGTGAATCTATGGAATTCCTTGCCCAGTGAAGCAGTAGAGGCTCCTTCAGTAAATGTTTTTAAGGTAAAGATAGATAGTTTTTTTGAAGAATAAAGGGATTAAGGGTTATGGTGTTCGGGCCGGAAAGTGGAGCTGAGTCCACAAAAGATCAGCCAAGAACCGCGGGAGAATCGTCATCTTAACAGTCTGCACCCTCCCCGCCAATGACAGTGGGAGCGCATCCCACCTCCGGACCTCCTCCCTCACTCGTTCCATCAGTTGGGACAGGTTGAGCTTGTGCAACCTGTCCCAGTCCCGTGCCATCTGAATCCGCAAATATCGGAAACTCTCCCCCAGCAGCCTGAACGGCAACCCCTTCAGCCTACTCTCCTGCCCCCTCGCCTGAATTACAAACAACTCGCTCTTAGCCATGTTCAATTTGTATTCGAAGAACCGGCTAAATTCCCTCAGAGTTGCCATAATACCGTCCATCCCCACCATTGGGTCTGATACATATAACAGCAGATCATTCGCATATAACAAGACTCTCTATGTTCCACTCCCCCCGCCCCCCCCCCCCGGACTAGCCCTTTCCAGACCCTAGAAGATCTCAGTGCAATTCTACGGTGCAATCTCAGTGCAATCTCTATGGCCAGCACAAACAGTAGTGGGGAGAGAAGGTAGCCCTGTCTTGTCCCACGGTGCAGTCTAAAGTAGTCCGATGTTGTCCTGTTCGCCTCTGGGGCCTGATACAATAGCCTAACCCAGTCGATGAACCCCGCCCTGAACCCGAACCATCCTAGTACCTCCCACTGAAAATGCCACTCGACCCGGTCAACAGCCTTTTCAGCATCCATGGCTACCACTATCTCTACCTCCCTACTCTCCAGGGGCATCATAATCACGTTGAGCAGCCTTCTTATGTTGGCCACCAGCTGCCTCCCCTTTACAAACTCGCTTTGGTCCTCCACAGTTACATCCGGTACACAGTCCTCAACTCTGGTCACCAAAATGTTGGCCAGTGGCTTGGCGTCTACGTTAATCAAAGAGATCGGCCTGTATGACCCACAGGCCTCCGTGTCCTTATCCCATTTCAGAATGAGCGAGATGGTGGCCTGCGACATCGTCGGGGGTAAACTCCCTCTGTCTGTTGCCTTGTTAAAGACCCTGACCAGCACCGGCCCCACTATCCCAGCAAATTTTTTGTAAAACTCCACCGGATACCCGCCCGGCCCCGGGGCTTTACCCAACTGCATGACCTTCTAGCCCCCAATACCTCTTTGATCCTGACCAGGGCCCCCAGTCCGTCCACCAACGTCTCCCCACTCTTGGAAAGGTCAGTCCGTCCAGGAATCGCCTCATTCCCCCGGGTGGTTCCGAAGTGTACAGGTTCCTACAAAAGTCCCTAAAGACCTTGTTCAGCCCTGCTGGAACCCCCACTAGATTACCTTCCCCATCCACTACCCTCCCTATTTCCCTAGCCGCTTCCCTCTTCCTCAGTTGCTGTGCAAGCATTCTACTGGCCTTCTCCCCATGCTCATAAATCACCGTTACCTTTCTAAGCTGCTCTACAGCCTTGCTTGTAGTCAGCACCCCAAATTCGGCCGGCAGCCTCTGTCGTTTCCTGAGTAACTCTGGCCTCGGGGATTTCGCGTAACTCCTGTCCGTCCGTAGAATTTCCTTAATGAGTCGGTCCGACTCTGCCCTATCTGTCCTGTCCCTGTACGCCCGGGTTGAAATCAGCTCCCCTCTCACCAGTGCCTTCAGTGCCTCCCAGAGCACCGCTGCCGAGACTTCTCCAGTATTGTTCACCTGCAGGTAATTCTGCATGCATTTCCTCAGCTTTTCACATACCACCTCATCTGCAAATAGTCCAACTTCCAGTCTCCATGGTGGGTGCTGAAAGCTGTCCTTACAAAACTGCTGGTCTACCCAGTGCGGAGCATGGTCCGATCTGGCAATTGCCGAATATGCTGCCCCCACCATTCCGGCCAGCAGGTCCCTACTCACAACAAAGTAGTCAATTCGGGAGTACACCTTGTGGACGTGGGAGTAGTACGAGAACTCCCTCGCCGTCGGCCGGCTAAATCTCCACGTATCTGCTCCCCCCATTTCCTTTGAGCTTCTTTAGGT
Organism: Scyliorhinus torazame; assembly: GCF_047496885.1. NCBI lineage: Eukaryota > Metazoa > Chordata > Chondrichthyes > Carcharhiniformes > Scyliorhinidae > Scyliorhinus > Scyliorhinus torazame. The sequence goes on from NC_092711.1 coordinate 166,014,233, forward strand.
ATATTCAGCTACTGTGACCTCCAATGGACTGAATACTTTCAGTTAGAAGTTTTCTTGTCATCACGCTGGAGATTTGCACCGAGATCGGGGAGGTATTTCTGTCTGTGAGAGCAATAAATTCTGGCCCGATACCACCCAGATTTGAGCTTGCATCAGCATCTCTCTCACTTGCAGCCAATCACTGACCGTTTCTTCCTGCCTCTGTATTTGTTCCTGACCTGATGCACTTGTGACTTTTTCAGCTCTGATGTGAAACAACAAATGTCACTGAACTGATTCTGGCACAGCTCTTTCCTGTGAAACTGCGATTCAGCTTCATTGAACATTTTGCTGGACAACAATAATTCATCATTCCCTGACCGGGAATCGAACCCGGGCAGCAACGGTGAAAGCGCCGAATCCTAACCACTAGACCACCAGGGAAACTGACGATAAAAATTATAACCCGGGTTGACAGTATATCACTCACCTTTTATTTTGATTTCCGAGTTTTCATTAGAAGTATAAAAAATGACATGTTTAAAATGAACACAAGTGACATCTTCAGCCAATCACAACACCGATTGTTGTTCGCTGTAACATGAAATCGACAGTGAGGTGAAATAGTCCCAAAAGCTGCTCATGTGTAACTTCCAATTTCCTAAACCCACCAACCTTATCACTGTGGCCCCTGTGAAACTGACAACTCGTCATCCGGCGTACATTCATTCGTAATTTCAAATAACTCATTTTACTTTTTGAAAACATAGTTAATCCTTTTCGCAATTAAGTTTTGATCAAAATTAGAATAGTTTCCAATTTTTGATGTTCTTATCAGTAAATAGAAATAACTCATTTCAATTGTTAAAAACATTTTTTGTCGCAATTACGTTTTGATCAAAATTTGAAGTTTCCAGTTTATGTTGATCTTTTTCTGAAGTGAAACTATCACGTTTGCTGAACATAAACAAACTCCCCTGTTTCAGACAGGGCACGAACATTAAAACTTACTCATCTGTAAGTATGAGGCAAAGCTTCCTCGTTCCGATTTGTTGTTAAACATTAACACAACACGTCATCTCACAGCCTTGTTACATTTCCACTTCCACAAGTTTGGAATGTGTTTCTCTCTTCCCCGGCTCCACAGTGGGTGAGAGAGGGACAAGCAGCAGGATTTTACCCTAATTCTCCATTCACCCGCTGCCAGCAGAACGCGGGGACTGCAGCTTCAATCAGCGGCTAACTGCCCATCCCGGGGACACTGTAACCAGGAGCAAAGCTCCCAATACACCGAGCACAGGCTCAGGCAGGTAGATTATACCCCGCTCACTTAACCACTGAGCAGCATTTACACAATCCCTCAGTGAGTATCATTTCCTTTGAGCTTCTTCTGCTGTATTCAGCTCCTGTGACCTCAATGGACTGAATAATTTGAGTTCGAAGTTTTCTTGTCATCACGCCCGAGATTCGGACCCTGATCGGGGCCCGGGGGTGGGGATTTTTGTGTCTGTGTGAGCATCAAAATCTGGCCCAATACCACTCAAATTTTCGGTTGCTTCATAATCTCTCTCACTTTGCAGCCAATCACTGACCGTTTCTTCCTGCCCCTGTCTTTGTTCTCCACCTGCTGCACTTGTGACTTTTTCAGCTCTGATGTGAAACGACAAATGTCACTGAACTGATTCTGGCACAGCTCTTTTCTGTGAAACTGCGATTCAGCTTCGTTGAACGGTTTGCTGGACAACAATAATTCATCATTCCCTGACCGGGAATCGAACCCGGGCCACGGCGGTGAAAGCGCCGAATCCTAACCACTAGACCACCAGGGAAACTAACGATAAAAATTGTAACCCGGGTTGACAGTATATCACTCACCTTTTATTTTGATTTCCGAGTTTTCATTAGAAGTATAAAAAATGACATGTTTAAAATGAACACAAGTGACATCTTCAGCCAATCACAACACCGATTGTTGTTCGCTGAAACATGAAATCGACAGTGAGGTGAAATAGTCCCAAAAGCTGCTCACGTGTAACTTCCAATTTCCTAAACCCACCAACCTCATCACTGTGGCCCCTGTGAAACTGACAACTCGTCATCCGGCGGACATTCATTCGTCATTTCAAATAACTCATTTTACTTTTTGAAAACATAGTTAATCCTTTTCGCAATTAAGTTTTGATCAAAATTAGAATAGTTTCCAATTTTTGATGTTCTTATTCTGAACTGAAACTATCACACGTTTGCGGAACAAACACAAACTCTCCTGTTTCACACTGGGCAGGAATATTAAAAAGTACTCATCTGTAACTATGAGGAAAGCTTCCTGGTTCCGATATGTTGTTAAACATTAACACAACACGTCATCTCACAGCCCTGTGACATTTACACTTCCACAAGTTTTGAATGAGATTATTTTTTGCCTGGCTCCACAGTGGGTGAGAGAGGGACAAGCAGCAGAATTTTACCCCAACTCTCCATTCACCCACAGCCAGCAGAACGCGGGGACTGCAGCTTCAATCAGCGGGTTACTGCCCATCCCGTGGACACTCCAACCAGGAGCAAAGCTCCCAATACACCGAGCACAGGCTCAGAAACATGCAGGTAGATTATACCCCGCTCACTTAACCTCCGAGCAGCATTTACACAATCCCTCAGTGAGTGGAACATCCTTTGAGCTTCTTTAGGTGTATTCAGATCCTGTGACATCAATGGACTGAATAATTTCAGTTAGAAGTTTTCTTGTCATCACGTTGGAGATATTTCTGTCTGTGAGAGCAATAACATCTGGCCCAATACCACGCAGATTTGCGCTTGCGTCAACATCTCTCTCACTTGCATTGCAGCCAATCACTGACCGTTTCTTCCTGCCTCTGTATTTGTTCTCGACCTGATGCACTTGAGACTTTTTCAGCTCTGATGTGAAACGACAAATATCACTTAACTGATCCTGGCAGAGCTCTTTTCTGTGAAACTGCGATTCAGCTTCGTTGAACGGTTTGGTGGACAACAATAATTCATCATTCCCTGACCGGGAATTGAACCCGGGCCGCGGCGGTGAGAGCGCCGAATCCTAACCACTAGACCACCAGGGAAACTGACAAACAGAGTTTTAACCCGTCTGACAGTATAGCATTCGCCTTTCATTCTTATTTCCCAGTTTTTATTAGAAATATACAAAATTACATATTTAGAATGAACAGAAGTGACATCTTTAGCTAATCACAACAGCAATTGTTGTTCGCTGGAACATGAAATCGACAGTGAGGTGAAATAGCCCAACAAGCTGCTCATGTGTAACTTCCAATTTCCAAAACCCACCAACTTGATCACTGTGGCTCCTGTGAAAGTTACAACGCAACATCCGGCAGACATTCATCAGTAAATAGGAATAACTCATTTCAATTGTTAAAAACATTTTTTGTCACAATTACGTTTTGATCAAAATTTGAAGTTTCCAGTTTATGTTGATCTTTTTCTGAAGTGAAACTATCACGTTTGCTGAACATAAACAAACTCCCCTGTTTCAGACAGGGCAGGAACATTAAAACTTACTCATCTGTAAGTATGAGGCAAAGCTTCCTCGTTCCGATTTGTTGTTAAACATTAACACAACACGTCATCTCACAGCCTTGTGACATTTACACTTTTACAAGTTTGGAATGTCTTCCCCGGCTCCATAGTGGGTGAGAGAGGGACAAGCAGCAGGATTTTACCCTAATTCTCCATTCACCTGCTGCCAGCAGAACGCGGGGACTGCAGCTTCAATCAGCGGCTAACTGCCCATCCCGGGGACACTGTAACCAGGAGCAAAGCTCCCAATACACCGAGCACAGGCTCAGAAACATGCAGGTAGATTATACCCCGCTCACTTAACCTCCGAGCAGCATTTACACAATCCCTCAGTGAGTATCATTTCCTTTGAGCTTCTTCTGCTGTATTCAGCTCCTGTGACCTCAATGGACTGAATAATTTGAGTTCGAAGTTTTCTTGTCATCACGCCCGAGATTCGGACCCTGATCGGGGGGGGGGGGATTTTTGTGTCTGTGTGAGCATCAAAACTGGCCCAATACCACTCAAATTTTGCCTTGCTTCATAATCTCTCTCACTTTGCAGCCAATCACTGTCCGTTTCTTCCTGCCACTGTCTTTGTTCTCCACCTGCTGCACTTGTGACTTTTTCAGCTCTGATGTGAAACGACAAATGTCACTGAACTGATTCTGGCACAGCTCTTTTCTGTGAAACTGCGATTCAGCTTCGTTGAACGGTTTGCTGGACAACAATAATTCATCATTCCCTGACCGGGAATCGAACCCGGGCCACGGCGGTGAAAGCGCCGAATCCTAACCACTAGACCACCAGGGAAACTGACGATAAAAATTATAACCCGGGTTGACAGTATATCACTCACCTTTTATTTTGATTTCCGAGTTTTCATTAGAAGTATAAAAAATGACATGTTTAAAATGAACACAAGTGACATCTTCAGCCAATCACAACACCGATTGTTGTTCGCTGTAACATGAAATCGACAGTGAGGTGAAATAGTCCCAAAAGCTGCTCATGTGTAACTTCCAATTTCCTAAACCCACCAACCTTATCACTGTGGCCCCTGTGAAACTGACAACTCGTCATCCGGCGTACATTCATTCGTAATTTCAAATAACTCATTTTACTTTTTGAAAACATAGTTAATCCTTTTCGCAATTAAGTTTTGATCAAAATTAGAATAGTTTCCAATTTTTGATGTTCTTATCAGTAAATAGAAATAACTCATTTCAATTGTTAAAAACATTTTTTGTCGCAATTACGTTTTGATCAAAATTTGAAGTTTCCAGTTTATGTTGATCTTTTTCTGAAGTGAAACTATCACGTTTGCTGAACATAAACAAACTCCCCTGTTTCAGACAGGGCACGAACATTAAAACTTACTCATCTGTAAGTATGAGGCAAAGCTTCCTCGTTCCGATTTGTTGTTAAACATTAACACAACACGTCATCTCACAGCCTTGTTACATTTACACTTTTACAAGTTTGGAATGTGTTTCTCTCTTCCCCGGCTCCACAGTGGGTGAGAGAGGGACAAGCAGCAGGATTTTACCCTAATTCTCCATTCACCCGCTGCCAGCAGAACGCGGGGACTGCAGCTTCAATCAGCGGCTAACTGCCCATCCCGGGGACACTGTAACCAGGAGCAAAGCTCCCAATACACCGAGCACAGGCTCAGAAACATGCAGGTAGATTATACCCCGCTCACTTAACCTCCGAGCAGCATGTACACAATCCCTCAGTGAGTATCATTTCCTTTGAGCTTCTTCTGTTGTATTCAGCTCCTGTGACCTCAATGGACTGAATAATTTGAGTTCGAAGTTTTCTTGTCATCACGCCCGAGATTCGGACCCTGATCGCAGGGGGGGGGGGGGGGGGCGCGATTATTGTGTCTGTGTGAGCATCAAAATCTGGCCCAATACCACTCAAATTTTTGCTTGCTTCATAATCCCTCTCACTTTGCAGCCAATCACTGTCCGTTTCTTCCTGCCCCTGTCTTTGTTCTCCACCTGCTGCACTTGTGACTTTTTCAGCTCTGATGTGAAACAACAAATGTCACTGAACTGATTCTGGCAGAGCTCTTTTCTGTGAAACTGCGATTCAGCTTTGTTGAACGGTTTGCTGGGCAACAATAATTCATCATTCCCTGACCGGGAATCGAACCCGGGCCACGGCGGTGAAAGCACCGAATCCTAACCACTAGACCACCAGGGAAACTAACGATAAAAGTTGTAACCTGGGTTGACAGTATATCACTTTTTTTTTGATTTCTGAGTTTTCATTAGAAGTATACAAAATTACATGTTTAAAATGAACACAAGTGACATCTTCAGCCAATCACAACACCGATTGTTGTTTGCTGAAACATGAAATCGACAGTGAGGTGAAATAGTCCCAAAAGCTGCTCATGTGTAACTTCCAATTTCCTAAACCCACATACCTTATCACTGTGGCTCCTGTGAAACTGACAACACGTCATCCGGCGGACATTCATTCGTCATTTCAAATAACTCATTTTACTTTTTGAAAACATAGTTAATCCTTTTCGCAATTAAGTTTTGATCAAAATTAGAATAGTTTCCAATTTTTGATGTTCTTATTCTGAACTGGAACTATCACACGTTTGCGGAACAAACACAAACTCTCCTGTTTCACACTGGGCAGGAATATTAAAAAGTACTCATCTGTAACTATTAGGAAAGCTTCCTGGTTCCGATATGTTGTTAAACATTAACACAACACGTCATCTCACAGCCCTGTGACATTTACACTTCCACAAGTTTTGAATGAGATTATTTCTTGCCTGGCTCCACAGTGGGTGAGAGAGGGACAAGCAGCAGGATTTTACCCGAACGCGGGGACTGCAGCTTCAATCAGCGGGTTACTGCCCATCCCGGGGACACTCCAACCAGGAGCAAAGCTCCCAATACACCGAGCACAGGCTCAGAAACATGCAGGTAGATTATACCCCGCTCACTGAACCTCCGAGCAGCATTTACACAATCCCTCAGTCAGTGGAACATCCTTTGAGCTTCTTTAGGTGTATTCAGATCCTGTGACCTCAATGGACTGAATAATTTCAATTAGAAGTTTTCTTGTCATCACGTTGGAGATTTGCACCGAGATCGGGGAGATATTTCTCTCTGTGAGAGCAATAACATCTGGCCCAATACCACGCAGATTTGCGCTTGCGTCAACATCTCTCTCACTTGCATTGCAGCCAATCACTGACAGTTTCTTCCTGCCTCTGTATTTGTTCTCGACCTTGTGACTTTTTCAGCTCTGATATGAAACGACAAATGTCACTGAACTGATTCTGGCAGAGCTCTTTCCTGTGAAACTGCGATTCAGCTTCGTTGAACAGTTTGGTGGACAACAATAAAGCATCATTGCCTGGCCGGGAATTGAACCCGGGCCGCGGCGGTGAGAGCGCCGAATCCTAACCACTAGACTACCAGGGAAACTGACAAACAGGGTTTTAACCCGTCTGACAGTATATCATTCGCCTTTCATTCTTATTTCCCAGGTTTAATTAGAAATATACAAAATTACATATTTAGAATGAACAGAAGTGACATCTTTAGCTAATCACAACAGCAATTGTTGTTCGCTGGAACATGAAATCGACAGTGAGGTGAAATAGCCCAACAAGCTGCTCATGTGTAACTTCCAATTTCCAAAACCCACCAACTTGATCACTGTGGCTCCTGTGAAACTTACAACGCAACATCCGGCAGACATTCACCAGTAAATAGAAATAACTCATTTCAGTTGTTAAAAACATTTTTTGTCGCAATTAAGTTTTGATCAAAATTTGAAGTTTCCAGTTTATGTTGATCTTTTTCTGAAGTGAAACTATCACGTTTGCTGAACATACACAAACTCCACTGTTTCAGACAGGGCAGGAACATTAAAACTTACTCATCTGTAATTATGAGGTAAAGCTTCCTCGTTCCGATTTGTTGTTAAACATTAACACAACACGTCATCTCACAGCCTTGTGACATTTACACTTTTGGAATGTGTTTCTCTCTTCCCCGGCTCCACAGTGGGTGAGAGAGGGACAAGCAGCAGGATTTTACCCTAATTCTCCATTCACCCGCTGCCAGCAGAACGCGGGGACTGCAGCTTCAACCAGCGGCTAACTGCCCATCCCGGGGACATTGTCACCAGGAGCAAAGCTCCCAATACACCGAGCACAGGCTCAGAAACATGCAGGTAGATTATACCCCGCTAACTTCACCTCCGAGCAGCATTGACACAATCCCTCAGTCAGTGGAACATCCTTTGAGCTTCTTTAGGTGTATTCAGATCCTGTGACCTCAATGGACTGAATAATTTCAGTGAGAAGTTTTCTTGTCGTCACGTTGGAGATTTGCACCGAGATCGGGGAGATATTTCTGTCTGTGAGAGCAATAACATCTGGCCCAATACCACGCAGATTTGCGATGCGTCAACATCTCTCTCACTTGCATTGCAGCCAATCACTGACCGTTTCTTCCTGCCTCTGTATTTGTTCTCTGATGCACTTGTGACTTTTTAAGCTCTGATGTGAAACGACAAATATCACTGAACTGATTCTGGCAGAGCTCTTTTCTGTGAAACTGCGATTGAGCTTCGTTGAACAGTTTGGTGGACAACAATAAAGCATCATTCCCTGACCGGGAATTGAACCCGGGCCGCGGCGGTGAGAGCGCCGAATCCTAACCACTAGACAACCAGGGAAACTGACAAACAGGGTTTTAACCCGTCTGACAGTATATCGTTCGCCTTTCATTCTTATTTCCCAGGTTTAATTAGAAATATACAAAATTACATATTTAGAATGAACAGAAGTGACATCTTTAGCTAATCACAACAGCAATTGTTGTTCGCTGGAACATGAAATTGACAGTGAGGTGAAATAGCCCAACAAGCTGCTCATGTGTAACTTCCAATTTCCAAAACCCACCAACTTGATCACTGTGGCTCCTGTGAAACTTACAACGCAACATCCGGCAGACATTCTTCAGTAAATAGAAATAACTCATTTCAATTGTTAAAAACATTTTTTGTCGCAATTAAGTTTTGATCAAAATTTGAAGTTTCCAGTTTATGTTGATCTTTTTCTGAAGTGAAACTATCACGTTTGCTGAACATACACAAACTCCACTGTTTCAGACAGGGCAGGAACATTAAAACTTACTCATCTGTAATTATGAGGCAAAGCTTCCTGGTTCCGATATGTTGTTAAACATTAACACAACACGTCATCTCACAGCCTTGTGACATTTACACTTTTGGAATGTGTTTCTCTCTTCCCCGGCTCCACAGTGGGTGAGAGAGGGACAAGCAGCAGGATTTTACCCTAATTCTCCATTCACCCGCTGCCAGCAGAACGCGGGGACTGCAGCTTCAATCAGCGGCTAACTGCCCATCCCGGGGACACTGTAACCAGGAGCAAAGCTCCCAATACACCGAGCACAGGCTCAGAAACATGCAGGTAGATTATACCCCGCTCACTTCACCTCCGAGCAGCATTTACACAATCCCTCAGTCAGTGGAACATCCTTTGAGCTTCTTTAGGTGTATTCAGATCCTGTGACCTCAATGGACTGAATAATTTGTGTTCGAAGTTTTCTTGTCATCACGCCCGAGATTCGGACCCTGATCGTGTGTGTGTGTGGGGGGTGGGGGGGGCGGGGGATTATTGTGTCTGTGTGAGCATCAAAATCTGGCCCAATACCACTCAAATTTTCGCTTGCTTCATAATCTATCTCACTTTGCAGCCAATCACTGACCGTTTCTTCCTGCCCCTGTCTTTGTTCTCCACCTGCTGCACTTGTGACTTTTTCAGCTCTGATGTGAAACAACAAATGTCACTGAACTGATTCTGGCATTGTGAAACTGCGATTCAGCTTCATTGAACATTTTGCTGGGCAACAATAACTCATCATTCCCTGACCGGGAATCGAACCCGGGCCGCGGCGGTGAAAGCGCCGAATCCTAACCACTAGACCACCAGGGAAACTGACAAACAAGGTTTTAATCCGCCTGACAGTATAGCATTCGTCTTTCATTCTTATTTCCCAGTTTTAATTAGAAATATACAGAATTACATATCTAGAGTGAACAGAAGTGACATCTTTAGCTAATCACAACAGCAATTGTTGTTCGCTGGAACATGAAATCGACAGTGAGGTGAAATAGCCCAACAAGCTGCTCATGTGTAACTTCCAATTTCCAAAATCCACCAACTTGATCACTGTGGCTCCTGTGAAACTTACAACGCAACATCCGGCAGACATTCATCAGTAAATAGAAATAACTCATTTCAATTGTTAAAAACATTTTTTGTCGCAATTAAGTTTTGATCAAAATTTGAAGTTTCCAGTTTATGTTGATCTTTTTCTGAAGTGAAACTATCACGTTTGCTGAACATAAACAAACTCCCCTGTTTCAGACTGGGCATAAACAATACAACTTACTCATCTGTAATTATGAGGTAAAGCTTCCTCGTTCCGATTTGTTGTTAAACATTAACAAAACACGTCATCTCACAGCCTTGTGACATTTACACTTTTACAAGTTTGGAATGTGTTTCTCTCTTCCCCGGCTTCACAGTGGGTGAGAGAGGGACAAGCAGCAGGATTTTACCCGAATTCTCCATTCACCCGCTGCCAGCAGAACGCGGGGACTGCAGCTTCAATCAGCGGCTAACTGCCCATCCCGGGGACACTGTAACCAGGAGCAAAGCTCCCAATACACCGAGCACAGGCTCAGAAACATGCAGGTAGATTATACCCCGCTACTTAACCTCCGAGCAGCATTTACACAATCCCTCAGTGAGTATCATTTCCTTTGAGCTTCTTCTGTTGTATTCAGCTCCTGTGACCTCAATGGACTGAATAATTTGAGTTCGAAGTTTTCTTGTCATCACGCCCGAGATTCGGACCCTGATCGCAGGGGGGGGGGGGGCGCGATTATTGTGTCTGTGTGAGCATCAAAATCTGGCCCAATACCACTCAAATTTTTGCTTGCTTCATAATCCCTCTCACTTTGCAGCCAATCACTGTCCGTTTCTTCCTGCCCCTGTCTTTGTTCTCCACCTGCTGCACTTGTGACTTTTTCAGCTCTGATGTGAAACAACAAATGTCACTGAACTGATTCTGGCAGAGCTCTTTTCTGTGAAACTGCGATTCAGCTTTGTTGAACGGTTTGCTGGGCAACAATAATTCATCATTCCCTGACCGGGAATCGAACCCGGGCCACGGCGGTGAAAGCACCGAATCCTAACCACTAGACCACCAGGGAAACTAACGATAAAAGTTGTAACCTGGGTTGACAGTATATCACTTTTTTTTTGATTTCTGAGTTTTCATTAGAAGTATACAAAATTACATGTTTAAAATGAACACAAGTGACATCTTCAGCCAATCACAACACCGATTGTTGTTTGCTGAAACATGAAATCGACAGTGAGGTGAAATAGTCCCAAAAGCTGCTCATGTGTAACTTCCAATTTCCTAAACCCACATACCTTATCACTGTGGCTCCTGTGAAACTGACAACACGTCATCCGGCGGACATTCATTCGTCATTTCAAATAACTCATTTTACTTTTTGAAAACATAGTTAATCCTTTTCGCAATTAAGTTTTGATCAAAATTAGAATAGTTTCCAATTTTTGATGTTCTTATTCTGAACTGGAACTATCACACGTTTGCGGAACAAACACAAACTCTCCTGTTTCACACTGGGCAGGAATATTAAAAAGTACTCATCTGTAACTATTAGGAAAGCTTCCTGGTTCCGATATGTTGTTAAACATTAACACAACACGTCATCTCACAGCCCTGTGACATTTACACTTCCACAAGTTTTGAATGAGATTATTTCTTGCCTGGCTCCACAGTGGGTGAGAGAGGGACAAGCAGCAGGATTTTACCCGAACGCGGGGACTGCAGCTTCAATCAGCGGGTTACTGCCCATCCCGGGGACACTCCAACCAGGAGCAAAGCTCCCAATACACCGAGCACAGGCTCAGAAACATGCAGGTAGATTATACCCCGCTCACTGAACCTCCGAGCAGCATTTACACAATCCCTCAGTCAGTGGAACATCCTTTGAGCTTCTTTAGGTGTATTCAGATCCTGTGACCTCAATGGACTGAATAATTTCAATTAGAAGTTTTCTTGTCATCACGTTGGAGATTTGCACCGAGATCGGGGAGATATTTCTCTCTGTGAGAGCAATAACATCTGGCCCAATACCACGCAGATTTGCGCTTGCGTCAACATCTCTCTCACTTGCATTGCAGCCAATCACTGACAGTTTCTTCCTGCCTCTGTATTTGTTCTCGACCTTGTGACTTTTTCAGCTCTGATATGAAACGACAAATGTCACTGAACTGATTCTGGCAGAGCTCTTTCCTGTGAAACTGCGATTCAGCTTCGTTGAATGGTTTTGGCGGACAACAATAAAGCATCATTCCCTCACCGGGAATTGAACCCGGGCCGCGGCGGTGAGAGCGCCGAATAATAACCACTAGACTACCAGGGAAACTGACAAACAGGGTTTTAACCCGTCTGACAGTATATCATTCGCCTTTCATTCTTATTTCCCAGGTTTAATTAGAAATATACAAAATTACATATTTAGAATGAACAGAAGTGACATCTTTAGCTAATCACAACAGCAATTGTTGTTCGCTGGAACATGAAATCGACAGTGAGGTGAAATAGCCCAACAAGCTGCTCATGTGTAACTTCCAATTTCCAAAACCCACCAACTTGATCACTGTGGCTCCTGTGAAACTTACAACGCAACATCCGGCAGACATTCACCAGTAAATAGAAATAACTCATTTCAGTTGTTAAAAACATTTTTTGTCGCAATTAAGTTTTGATCAAAATTTGAAGTTTCCAGTTTATGTTGATCTTTTTCTGAAGTGAAACTATCACGTTTGCTGAACATACACAAACTCCACTGTTTCAGACAGGGCAGGAACATTAAAACTTACTCATCTGTAATTATGAGGTAAAGCTTCCTCGTTCCGATTTGTTGTTAAACATTAACACAACACGTCATCTCACAGCCTTGTGACATTTACACTTTTGGAATGTGTTTCTCTCTTCCCCGGCTCCACAGTGGGTGAGAGAGGGACAAGCAGCAGGATTTTACCCTAATTCTCCATTCACCCGCTGCCAGCAGAACGCGGGGACTGCAGCTTCAACCAGCGGCTAACTGCCCATCCCGGGGACATTGTCACCAGGAGCAAAGCTCCCAATACACCGAGCACAGGCTCAGAAACATGCAGGTAGATTATACCCCGCTAACTTCACCTCCGAGCAGCATTGACACAATCCCTCAGTCAGTGGAACATCCTTTGAGCTTCTTTAGGTGTATTCAGATCCTGTGACCTCAATGGACTGAATAATTTCAGTGAGAAGTTTTCTTGTCGTCACGTTGGAGATTTGCACCGAGATCGGGGAGATATTTCTGTCTGTGAGAGCAATAACATCTGGCCCAATACCACGCAGATTTGCGATGCGTCAACATCTCTCTCACTTGCATTGCAGCCAATCACTGACCGTTTCTTCCTGCCTCTGTATTTGTTCTCTGATGCACTTGTGACTTTTTAAGCTCTGATGTGAAACGACAAATATCACTGAACTGATTCTGGCAGAGCTCTTTTCTGTGAAACTGCGATTGAGCTTCGTTGAACAGTTTGGTGGACAACAATAAAGCATCATTCCCTGACCGGGAATTGAACCCGGGCCGCGGCGGTGAGAGCGCCGAATCCTAACCACTAGACAACCAGGGAAACTGACAAACAGGGTTTTAACCCGTCTGACAGTATATCGTTCGCCTTTCATTCTTATTTCCCAGGTTTAATTAGAAATATACAAAATTACATATTTAGAATGAACAGAAGTGACATCTTTAGCTAATCACAACAGCAATTGTTGTTCGCTGGAACATGAAATTGACAGTGAGGTGAAATAGCCCAACAAGCTGCTCATGTGTAACTTCCAATTTCCAAAACCCACCAACTTGATCACTGTGGCTCCTGTGAAACTTACAACGCAACATCCGGCAGACATTCTTCAGTAAATAGAAATAACTCATTTCAATTGTTAAAAACATTTTTTGTCGCAATTAAGTTTTGATCAAAATTTGAAGTTTCCAGTTTATGTTGATCTTTTTCTGAAGTGAAACTATCACGTTTGCTGAACATACACAAACTCCACTGTTTCAGACAGGGCAGGAACATTAAAACTTACTCATCTGTAATTATGAGGCAAAGCTTCCTGGTTCCGATATGTTGTTAAACATTAACACAACACGTCATCTCACAGCCTTGTGACATTTACACTTTTGGAATGTGTTTCTCTCTTCCCCGGCTCCACAGTGGGTGAGAGAGGGACAAGCAGCAGGATTTTACCCTAATTCTCCATTCACCCGCTGCCAGCAGAACGCGGGGACTGCAGCTTCAATCAGCGGCTAACTGCCCATCCCGGGGACACTGTAACCAGGAGCAAAGCTCCCAATACACCGAGCACAGGCTCAGAAACATGCAGGTAGATTATACCCCGCTCACTTCACCTCCGAGCAGCATTTACACAATCCCTCAGTCAGTGGAACATCCTTTGAGCTTCTTTAGGTGTATTCAGATCCTGTGACCTCAATGGACTGAATAATTTGTGTTCGAAGTTTTCTTGTCATCACGCCCGAGATTCGGACCCTGATCGTGTGTGTGTGTGGGGGGTGGGGGGGGCGGGGGATTATTGTGTCTGTGTGAGCATCAAAATCTGGCCCAATACCACTCAAATTTTCGCTTGCTTCATAATCTATCTCACTTTGCAGCCAATCACTGACCGTTTCTTCCTGCCCCTGTCTTTGTTCTCCACCTGCTGCACTTGTGACTTTTTCAGCTCTGATGTGAAACAACAAATGTCACTGAACTGATTCTGGCATTGTGAAACTGCGATTCAGCTTCATTGAACATTTTGCTGGGCAACAATAACTCATCATTCCCTGACCGGGAATCGAACCCGGGCCGCGGCGGTGAAAGCGCCGAATCCTAACCACTAGACCACCAGGGAAACTGACAAACAAGGTTTTAATCCGCCTGACAGTATAGCATTCGTCTTTCATTCTTATTTCCCAGTTTTAATTAGAAATATACAGAATTACATATCTAGAGTGAACAGAAGTGACATCTTTAGCTAATCACAACAGCAATTGTTGTTCGCTGGAACATGAAATCGACAGTGAGGTGAAATAGCCCAACAAGCTGCTCATGTGTAACTTCCAATTTCCAAAATCCACCAACTTGATCACTGTGGCTCCTGTGAAACTTACAACGCAACATCCGGCAGACATTCATCAGTAAATAGAAATAACTCATTTCAATTGTTAAAAACATTTTTTGTCGCAATTAAGTTTTGATCAAAATTTGAAGTTTCCAGTTTATGTTGATCTTTTTCTGAAGTGAAACTATCACGTTTGCTGAACATAAACAAACTCCCCTGTTTCAGACTGGGCATAAACAATACAACTTACTCATCTGTAATTATGAGGTAAAGCTTCCTCGTTCCGATTTGTTGTTAAACATTAACAAAACACGTCATCTCACAGCCTTGTGACATTTACACTTTTACAAGTTTGGAATGTGTTTCTCTCTTCCCCGGCTTCACAGTGGGTGAGAGAGGGACAAGCAGCAGGATTTTACCCGAATTCTCCATTCACCCGCTGCCAGCAGAACGCGGGGACTGCAGCTTCAATCAGCGGCTAACTGCCCATCCCGGGGACACTGTAACCAGGAGCAAAGCTCCCAATACACCGAGCACAGGCTCAGAAACATGCAGGTAGATTATACCCCGCTACTTAACCTCCGAGCAGCATTTACACAATCCCTCAGTGAGTATCATTTCCTTTGAGCTTCTTCTGTTGTATTCAGCTCCTGTGACCTCAATGGACTGAATAATTTGAGTTCGAAGTTTTCTTGTCATCACGCCCGAGATTCGGACCCTGATCGCAGGGGGGGGGGGGGCGCGATTATTGTGTCTGTGTGAGCATCAAAATCTGGCCCAATACCACTCAAATTTTTGCTTGCTTCATAATCCCTCTCACTTTGCAGCCAATCACTGTCCGTTTCTTCCTGCCCCTGTCTTTGTTCTCCACCTGCTGCACTTGTGACTTTTTCAGCTCTGATGTGAAACAACAAATGTCACTGAACTGATTCTGGCAGAGCTCTTTTCTGTGAAACTGCGATTCAGTTTCATTGAACATTCTGCTGGACAACAATAATTAATCATTCCCTGACCGGGAATCGAATCCGGGCCGCGGCGGTGAAAGCGCCGAATCCTAACCACTAGACCACCAGGGAAACGAACGACAAAAAATGTAACCTGGGTTGACAGTATATCACTCACCTTTTATTTTGATTTCCGAGTTTTCATTAGAAGTATACAAAATTACATGTTTAAAATGAACACAAGTGACATCTTCAGCCAATCACAACACCGATTGTTGTTCGCTGGAACATGAAATCGACAGTGAGGTGAAATAGTCCCAAAAGCTGCTCATGTGTAACTTCCAATTTCCTAAACCCACCAACCTTATCACTGTGGCTGCTGTGAAACTTATCCGGCGGACATTCATTAGTAATTCCAAATAACTCATTTCAATTTTTCAAAACATTGACAGTTAATCCTTTCCGCAATTAAGTTTTGGTCAATATTAGAATTTTTGTTGATCTTTTTCTGACGTGAAACTCACGTTTGCTTAACATACACAAACTCCCCTGTTTCATACTGAGCATAAGCAAGAAACTTACTCATCTGTAACTATGAGGCAAAGCTTCCACGTTCCGATTTGTTGTTAAACATTAACAAACGTCATCTCACAGCCTTGTGACATTTATACTTCCACAAGTTTTGAATGAGATTCTTTCTTCCCCGGCTCCACAGTGGGTGAGAGGGACAAGCAGCAGGATTTTACCCAAACTCTCCATTCACCCGCTGCCAGCAGAACGCGGGGACTGCAGCTTCAATTAGCGGGTTACTGCCCATCCCGTGGACACTCCAACCAGGAGCAAACCTCCCAATACACCGAGCACAGGCTCAGAAACATGCAGGTAGATTATACCCCGCTCACTTAACCTCCGCGCAGCATTTGCATAATCCCTAAATGACTTATGCTTCTTTCGTTGTATTCAGCTCCTGAGACCTCAATGCACTGAATAATTTGAGTGAGAAATTTTCCTGATGCCACACCCGAGATTTGCACCCAAATCTGGGAGATACTTGTGTCTGGTGAGCAATAACATCTGGCCCATTACCACCCACATTTTGGCTGACGTCAACATCTCTCCGTCTCTTCCAGCATCTGTACTTGTTCTCGACCTGCTGCACTTGGACTTTTTAAGCTCTGATGTGAAACAACAAATCTCACTTAACTGATTCTGGCAGAGCTCTTTTCTGTGAAACTGCGATTCAGCTTCATTGAACGGTTTGCTGGACAACAATAAAGCATCATTCCCTGACCGGGAATCGAACCCAGCTCCGCGTCAACATCTCCCTCATTTTGCTGAATTCCAGTCGATTTGTCAAGCATGATTTTCCCTTTCATAAATCCATGCTGACTGTCGTCTTTTAAAATTTTTCCTCCTTCAAGACTGTGAAAAAAACAACTTTACACCTTGGTTTCGATAAAACTAACTTCGTCTTTATTGACCAAAGTCTGCATGCAGATGGCTACAGGTTAGAGAGAGAGAGAGCTGTTAAGGTAAACCTGCTCATTCTTTCTCAAGCTCGCAAAGACATGGAGAAAACGTTCAATATTTATACAAAAGCTGTATCATTTTACAAAAACAGAACTTGTTCAAAAATGTCAATACAGTCATAACTTCTGATCAACCATGTTGTCATAGAAAGACCCTGACTCGGCTTATTTGCAGTATTTTGTCTTTAGAGGATTTAAGACATGGTCCTATTTTGTTTTTCACCTCTGCCCTCATGATGCCTTGACGCAGATGGACCTAGGTCATGAGGAGGTTGTGTTATTGGGACATTCCTGGATCGTGGCTTTGTTATCAGGTTTTACTAAGGTCAGGCACTATTTTCCCTCTTCTGGCCTTGTATGATACGATTATGTGGATTCTTAGCTTTGTCTAGTTTGTCAGGGTCTGAACTTGGCACTTAGCTGACACAGCTGTCTTACACTTCGTTATAGGCCATAAAATTCTCAGCCATTGTCATCCAGGGTACCTGGGAATTATGCGTCCATGAGCTATTTGATGTTTTATTCCACACCCTGGACCAATCAAGAACAAACATACCCTTGTTGGAGGGTTTGGTATCGGTCCCTGCCATTCGGTTGTAAGATTACACCTACTCTGCCCCATTGATGGTCCTTCTCCTGATTTACTAAAACATCGGGATCCTTGCGCAGTGCTCGATGGGATGGTAAGGGCAGGGGGATTCGAAACATGGGGATATCCAGGTTGATACCAGGCTAAAAATCTAGTCATCCCATAGCCAGCCAATCTCCAAATTTTCATATCTCCACCGAACCCCTGTGTTCGGTTTTGACGCAGTACCCACTCAACTGTTTCTGCTAAGTGGAATGGGAGTGATTGGAGAGGTAGCCCCTCCTTGGAATGGATGGGGATACGGGTACTAACCCAACAGTTACTTACATTCAATCTGTCAGCATAAATATATGACATATATAGAAAGCTATTAGCACGCAGCTCTTGGTCAGTTTGTTCGCCTACTGTCGAATGGCCATTAAGACCAATTAGCCCAAATAGTCCAAATGTGATAATGAAGATCCTCATTCTGCATCCTCGTTGGGGCTGAAACCAATCTTCTTACAATCCGATAGGTGTACCCAACTCGAACGTCCTTCGAGTTTAACGGCAGTCGGTGTAGTCAGCAATACTTGAAAAGGGCCGCTCCAGCGTTGCCCTAACTTCTCTCTGTCCCAATTCTTTATCAGCACGTAGTCTCCTGGTTTGACTACTGGATATCGAGGGATCTTTGTTCCGGCTGCTGCTGGGAGATGGGCCTGTTTTACCTGCGAGTGGAGAAACTTTAAAGAAAATGTTAATTGCTTCAAATAACTCAGCATTTTATCTCCCATAACGTGGAGGTCTACTCCCTCTAGGGGTTCTTCATGGGCATACCAGGGAGTCCTCATTGGCCGACCGTAGACTATCTCTGCAGCTGACAGTCCGGACCGCGAATGTGGAGTAACCCTCATGTGAAACAGTGCCAAAGGCAATATCTTTAACCAATTTAATCCAGTTTCTTCGGTCAATTTAGATAATTTTTCTTTTAAGGTCCCATTTGCTCTCTCTACAATTCCTGCTGCCTGTGGATGATACGCGCAGTGCAGTTGTTGTTTAATTTTGAGTGCTTCGCATAATTCAGAATTGATTCGAGCCACAAAATGTGTTCCATTGTCTGAGCTCAGCATTCTGGGAATCCCAAATCGGGGAATAATTTCTGTCAATAGTAATTTTACCACCGTATGTGCAGTACAGTTGGTGGTGGGGAAGGCTTCAATCCATTTACTAAATACATCAATGATCACTAAACAATATTTATAGCATTGTACTTTAGGTAATTCAATAAAATCCAGCTGTATGCAGGCAAAAGGGGCATCTGGCAAGGGGGTTGTTCCGGGAGGGCATTTAATGCCTTTACCCTTATTATTTTTCATGCAAATAAGACATCGATCCAGCCGCATTTGTGCTGCTGTATTCAGATCTGGGTGCCACCAAGTTTTCAAAAGTAGCTGTACCATTCCCTCCTTGCCAAGATGTGTACAAGAATGCAAATAATCAATAAGTATCGGCAATAACGAATCTGGAACACAAACTTGACCTACTGGGGTAAGCCAGAGGTTTTGTGTCAACGAGTGCGAACACCCCATTGACTTCCATAGTGTGCGCTTAGAATCAGAGGCGTCCCTCTGTAACCTTTGAATTTCAGCTAACTCTGGCATGCCCTTTTCTGCTAGAATAGGTAGCTGATTTAAAGCCTGTGTACCCACTGCGGGAACAATCATAGGGGCTGATGCAGACGCTGCCTTAGCGGCTGAATCCGCATGGGCATTTCCTAATTGCACAGGAGTGTCCCCGGAAGTGTGCGCAGCACATTTAATGATAGCCAATTGACGAGGAAGTTGTATAGCAACGAGGAGATTTTTAACCCAAAGAGCATTTAGAATGGGAGAGCCTGCAGAGGTAAGGAACCCACGTTGCTGCCAGAGGCGGCCAAAATCGTGGGTGACACCAAAAGCGTACCTAGGGTCTGTGTACACATTCGCACTTTGGTCTTTGGCCAGAACACAGGCTCTAGTAAGGGCGAATAGCTCAGCTTTCTGCGCCGAGACTGGAATCTGGAAAGCAGCTGCTTCCAGAATGTCAGTGTCTGTAACAATGGCATACCCCGATTGCGGGACACCCATTTGGGAAATAGAAGAACTGCCATCAACATAAAAAGTGAGATCAGGGTTATCAAGAGGGTGGTCAGTTAAATCGGGTACGAGGTGCGGTAAGGAAATGATTCCTAAGCAAACAATCATGTGGTGGATCAACAAGTACGTCAGGGGGATGTTCGAGGAATGCTGCGGGATTTAAAGTGGAACAGTAATGGAAAGACAGATATGGGTTCTGTAATAGTGAGACCTCATATCGGCTCAAATGGGCCTGTGTCAGATGCTGGGTCTGCTGAGATGTAAGGAGAGCCACAACAGAGTGTGAGGTATGCGCAAATTAGAGGCTGTCTGAGCTAACACATGTACAGCAGTGAGAATTTGAGTGCAGGGGGGCAAACCTCAAGCTACCGGATCCAATTTAGTAGAATAATAGGCAACCATGGTCACCATGTTCCTGTGTCAAGACACCCGTGGCACATAGGTCCAGGACATTAACATACAACTGGAAGGGCCTGTCATAAAGAGGTCTTCCTAGAGCCGGGGCGGAAGCCAGCGCATTCTTGAGAGTAACAAAAGATTGCTGTGCTAAATCGGGTAGTTCAAACTTAAGGGGTGAATTCTGGGAGGAATAAGGAGTAAGCTCCTTGGTATGAGCAGTAACATTCGGAATCCATTGTTTGCAAAAGTTCACTAAACCTAAAAAGGCTCTCATCTGCTTTGGTGAGGTAGGAAGTGTGGTTTGCAAAATGGGAGTAATACGATCCTGCGTAAGGGAACGTTCAGTAGCGCTTATCAGAGCACCCAGAAATTTAACCTGCCTCTGTCCTTTGTGTACTTTATTAGGTGGTATTACATATCCCCAGGAATGGAGACGGGTGAGCAGACAAATGGAGTCGCTCTCGTTAGAAGCAAAGTCAGGGCTAGCAAGGAGTAAGTCATCGACATACTGTATAATAGTAGATCCCCCTGGGGGTGTCAAAGTAGCTAATTGGGAGTGCAGTGCCTGTGAGAAGAGTGTCGGTGAATGAATGAAACCCTGTGGTAGCCTAGTCCAAGTTTACTGGTACCCTTTGAATGTGAAGGCAAACAAATACTGGGATTCAGCCGCAAGGGGTATCGCAAAAAATGCATGTTGTAATTCCACAAGGGTAAAGACAGCTGCCTCAGGCGGGATATTACTGAGGGTTGTAGCCGGGTTAGGGACCAGGAGATGCAAGGGTTCAACGATCTGATTGATACGGCGGAGGTCCTGGACCAAACGCCATTCAGACGGCCGCCCAACCTTAGGAACCGGAAGAATAGGGGTGTTACAGGGCGATTGGCACGGAACCAAAATTCCCTGTTGAAGGAAGGACTGTATCATGCTGGAGATTCCCTCCTCAGCGTCAGGGTGAATAGGGTACTGAGAAGTGGAGGGCAGGGGCACACCGGACTTAACCTTAATGAGAACTGGAGGCACATTGGTAAGACCAACTTCGTGTTTGGACGCAGCCCATAAGTCTGCAGGAATCTCTGGGGACGGGGAACGGTTGGTCCGATGGTGGTTCAATGTACCATCAACACAAAAGGGCTGTGAAAAATACTGTAACGTGCCTTCAGGGAAGGTCTATCATCCAGTATAAAAAGGATCACATTTTCCTTGGAGGGTAGCAACCAGAAAGCCCAGTGACCTGGCACTGTAGCCTGCATTGACAGTGAGGGTAACGTGAGGTGCCACTAGTCCAGACTGATTCCAGAATACGAGGGGCACTTCAACAAGAAATGCAGAGCCCTCTTTTCCGTCAGCATGAGCGATGAAAGTAACCGCCACAGTGGACCCGAGGGAGTCCTGGTATACGGTCTCCAAATCGGGCGAGCACCCCGTGTGGTCATAGCAAAGGGTCACGTGTGGATGAGGAACATGCAAGGGAGGCGAAAAGTTGGAGGGATCAAAATCAACGGACCACCATTCGGGAGTGAAAAAAAGGGGTAAATTTCGAGGCTGGACTTGTGGAGCCGTGGAGATCGTGACGCCGTCATCAAGGCAAACAAACTCAACTTGTAAGGGACATAACAGATCACGGCCAGCAAGATTAACACCGAGGGTACGCGTGACAGTGAAGGGAATACAACATTTACGGTCATTAAATTGAACCAGAAGGGGTTTCGTGAGTTGGTATATAGACCCCTCACCCATAAAACCAGAAAGTTCCACATAATCGTCTGAGAGAGGAAAACAATATTGTTTAACTAACGTCAAATTCAACGTAGAAGCAGTTGCCCTGTATCAATGAGGAAGGGGACGGGAATACCCTCAATGTGAATTGTAGCTGTGGGTTCCTCAGAGTGGTCGCCAGAGAGAACCGGGAAATTGGAGCGGAATAGGGGTGGGAGTCTGTGAAGGGAGCATACCGCCGTGGAGGGGGTGCCCTGTCTCTGCGTGGAGCAGGGCAATCCCTAGCGTAGTGACCCGTCCGTCTGCAATTAAAGCAATTGACACTGTCTCGGGTTGGAGGACAAGGCCGGGGAGGGCCATGGTGACGTTCATATGGTGGGGGGTTCTTGCGAGGGGGTCGCTGGACAAACTCCGACTTTATTTTGGGTGTAGGAGGGTCCCTTCTGAAAGCTTCGCGGTCACGGCCATTGCTCCAATAATAAGAGATAGCACGTCGCATGTGGGATTTGGAGCTATCGGACCAATCCATATTATTCGTTTTAATACTGGTCGCTATGCGGTCAGGCACGACCTGCATAAGCAGCGCGTTGAACTGGGGAGATTTCAAGCCCGCATTAAAAGTCTCATCACCAGAATAAAGAGTGTAAATTCCACAAAAGCGGTCAAAAAATTCAGGACCCTCCTCCTTAGGAGTGGGTGTACAATCAAGAATTTTGGAGATATCTACAGGTTTACAGAGAGCACGCTTAAGTGCTGGGAACATTAAAGTGAGTTGCGCCTCATCTGATGGAGTGTTGGTCTTAAACGCATCCCATGTGGTCCCATGATCCCCTAATTCCCGTTTCCATTTCTCACCTAAATCTGGGGGAAGGGACGAAAATATAAGGGAATACTGATCCCTAGGGGTAGAACCATACACGGTCGCAGTTCTCCTCAGATATTCAGTAAAGCCCTCTGGGTCCGTCTTATGTGACGGACAGTGAGCCATGATCAAACAGAGTTCCTGAGGTTTAAAAGTCTACCATGTCTCAATAAATTGGTCGTCATCATCAGTCGCTCGAGGGTTAACGAGATGTCGGATTGGAAAATTTGCAGGGGGAGGCGGTGGTGGAAAAGGCTCCTCTACCGGTGCTGTGCGGATAGTTAATTCTTGGAAAGCCTGACTAACAGAGGTGACGGGCTGATCGAGGAAGGGGGTTGGTGCTTTTGAGCGAGTGCGTGTTGCAACGGGAGAAATAGCAGCAGGGAGATTATCGGCAGCAAGGTTGTTACAAGGGGGAGGGTGAGAACGGGGCTGCCGCACCGTGGAGGTGGGAAGAGGCGGATATAGGGGCATCGTGGGGTTTAATTCCTCCTCCTCCTCCTCCTCTGTATCAACCGAATAGGGAAACAATGGCATGCCAGAGGTAGTGGGAGGATCCTCCTGCTTATCACCCGATGCAGTATTATCCACCCCTTGTTTCTTAGGATCTTTCCTGTCCCATAGTCCACATTCGAATTTCAACGTTTCCCAGTCTTTGGTTTCTCCGGCTATATAATCAGCAATCCCTCTCCTTCGGGCATTGTCCCTCCAACTCATTAATAAGGACAGTTTGTGTCATCTGTCTGATTCTTTTTGCCATTTGGTGATTAATTTCTTCCATTTGGCTCCGGCATTCCGAGTCCAAATGGCTGTCTCTGCAGCGGTGCAGTTTTCTAAATTCCAGGTACCACCTAGTGGCCAAACTTCAGTTCCGAATTTCTTATTTAAAGCTGAAGACAAGAGACGTAAATTGCGCTTCTGATCAGGGAACGTAGTGCACATAAAAAGCAAGGGAGAATTGTCCTCCGTTTTGTCCAGGCTCTGGCCCATGACTTTTAAGGAGTGGAAAAAAAATTAAAAGAGAAAAAAAATGGGGAAAAACTGCCTTGCAAATTTAAAAGTCAAAAATCAAAATCTGGTCCCTGACCCTAGCCAAGCCTCTGTATCCCTGTCCTGGGGGGGGAAAAACAAGAGCAGGGGGTCCCTGACCTTAGGCTACGAACGACAACCGGGTCCCAGACCCTAAGAACTTTACTCACAGTCAAATTTAGATTCGAACACCGTCACCTGTCAGCGTTCTCCGTCAGGGACGAGGGGTCACAGCACCGATCCGAGAGAGAGAGAGAGACCAAGGTTAAAGCTTACCTTGTTGCGCCGTCCGTCTCTGCTCTCCGGGTCGCTGCTCGATCACTTGTTAGGTCCCCCACGGAAGTCACGCAGGGTATTGGTGAGGGCTCGCAGCGCCAATGTTGAATTGGAAATCTTTCCTACTTCGAGACTGTGGAGAAATCAACTTTACAACTCTGTTTTCTTAAAAATAACTTAGTCTTTATTGACCAAAGTCTGCATGCAGTATGGCTACAGTTTGAAGTGAGAGAGCAGTTAAGGCAAAACTGCTGATTCTTCCTCAAGCTCGCAAAGACATGGAGAAAACGTTCAATATTTATACAAAAGCTGTATCATTTTACAAAAACAGACCTTGTTCAAAAATGTAATCAGTAGTAAGGAATCAATACAGTCATAACTTCTGAACAAACATGTTGTCATGGAAAGACCCTGACTTGGCTTATTCGCAGTATTTTGTCTTTAGAGGGTTTAAGACGTGGTCCTATTTTGCTTTCACCTCTGCACTCATGATGCCTTGACGCAGATGGTCCTCGGTCATGAGGAGGTTGTGTTATTAGGACATTCCTAGATCGTGACTTTGTTATCAGGTTTTACTAAGGTCAGGCACTATTTTCCCTCTTCTGGCCTTGTATGATACGACTATGTGGATTCTTAGCTTTGTCTAGTTTGTCAGGGTCTGATCTTGGTAATAGCTGACACAGCTTTCTTATACATGGTTACATAAGTTGGCTATTTTTCCCATCATGCTATTGCTGAGTTTGTACACTTTCACACTACTGCTCAGACATTAGCATGTGTGAGCTCTTGTTTCCACTGAATAAAATCTAACCGCTGTCACCAATAAGGGTTATCACTGTGAATCATTCCCGAATTTGGGAAAGGTGGATAAAGGCTGTATTGACTCCCGGAAGCCCATTGTCTAACATCGCTGTGTCAAAAATATAATCTCATCTGTCCCTCAGGCTCCTTTACCAATTACCTTGGAGGGACTCACTTTCTGTTAAAAGAGTCTGTCAGGGACGGCATGGTAATGCAGTGGTTAGCACTGCTGCCTCATGGCGCTGAGGACCCGGATTCGATCTCAGCCCCAGGTCACTGTCTGTGTGGAGTTTGCACATTCTCCCCGTGTCTGCATGGGTCTCACCCCCACAACCCAAAGATGTGCAGGGTAGGTGGATTGGCTCTGCTAAATTGCCCCTTAATTGGATAAAACATAATTCGGTACTCTAAATTTATTTTTAAAAAGAGCCTGTCAACCCCTCTCACCCACTTTCCCGAAAGTGCATCAATCTAATCATGAAAAGTCTCAAAAATCAACATTTTTATAACAAATGTTAATTAATGAAACAAACAAGGTGAGAAAGACCAAATGACTTGAGGATCAAAGACAACCAGAGTAAAGGATGTTCACAATGTTCAGGATCCAAATTGTTTCTCTTTGGTTCCTCTGTACCATGACTCCCTGCTTTGGACATGAGAACTGAACCCTGTGGGTCACGATACCAAAGCCCCCCCCCCCCCCCCCGGCCACACACACACACACACATTGTCCCATACCTTGTGCCCTGATTGGTAGAGCCCTATTTCCAGTCCATCCTCCAGCACCTTCCTGTCTCTCTACTGGTGAGGTGCCCATGGTAATGTGATAGGAGGATGTATTCGATCTATAATCAATAGGGAGTGTGTGGGGAACAGTGATTTATAGTTTGAGAGGGAAAAGTATGTTCTCTGATGACTAGAATTGTCAGTTCTGGATTTCTACCCTTTACTTACAGCGATGTCCTTTGTAATCAACTTTCCCAGGCGATGAGCAGAGAGGTTTTGCAGACAGGAAACACAAACCAAACATCCCTATTCTGAGCTGTGTCATAGAGGAATCATAGAATTTACAGTGCAGAAGGAGGCCATTTGGCCCATCGAGTCTACACCGGCTCTTGGAAAGAGCACCCTACTTAAGCCCTCCACCCTCCACCCTACCCCCGTAACCCCAGCTAATCTTTTTTGGACACTAAGGGCAATTTATCATGACCAATCCACCTAACCTGCACATCTTTGGACTGTGGGAGGAAACCGGAGTACCCGGTGGAAACCCACGCAGACACGGGGAGAAAGTGCAGACTCCTCACAGAGAGTGACCCAAGCCGGGAATTGAACCTGGGACCCTGGAGCTGAGAAGCAACTGTGCTAACCACTGTGCTACCGTCCTTTTAGATTGGACACTATACTAGTCAGTAACAAAAATAAGTAATGAAATTGAGTTCAGACTGCGATCTGCATGAACTGACACCACTTTGTTGACAGATTAACAGAGTAATCACTATACTTGAATCAATGTTATTCACTTTTGGAATTGAATGAATTAAGGGTCAGGTTAACTATATCACCCCCAGTATCAGATAGGTCTGTTTTTTACAGAACAGGGATAACCCAGTGTCCAATATTAGAGGACTCTGTGGCTGTTGGATGCCTGGTTTCACTGTACAGCTGACAAGCCCACAGTCTTACAGGTTAAAGTCCAACAGGTTTGTTTCAAATCACTAGCTTTCGGAGCACAGCTCCTTCCTCAGGTGAATGAAGAGGTGGGTTCCAGAAACATATACATAGAGAAAGTCAATGATACAATACTTTTGAATGCGAGTCTTTGCAGGTAATTAAGTATTTACAGGTCCAGGCGGAGTGACTGGAGAGAGGGATAATCACAGGTTAAAGAGGTGCAAATTGTCTCAAGCCAGAATTTTGCAAGCCCAGGCCAGATGGTTGGGGGGGGGGGGGGGCTGAATGTAATGTGACATGAATCCAAGGTCCCGGTCAAGGCCGTACCCATGTGTGGAACTTGGCTATAAGTTTCTGCTTGGCGATTCTGCATTGTCGCACGTCCTGAAGGCTGCCTTGGAGAGGCTACTCCTACTTAATAATAATAATAATAATCTTTATTTTTGTCATAAGTAGGCTTACATTAACACCGCAATGGGGCAGCACGGTGGCGCAGTGGTTAGCACTGTCGCCTCATGGCGCCGAGGTACCAGGTTCGATCCCGGATCTGGGTCACTGTCCATGCGGAGTTTGCACATTCTCCCTGTTTTTGCGTGGGTTTCGCCCCCACAACCCAAAGATGTGCAGCCTAGGTGGATTGGTCATGCTAAATTGCCCCTGAATTGGAAAAAATGAATTGCGTACTTTAAATTAAAAAAAACACACGGCAATGAAGTGACTGTGAAACTCCCCGTGTCGCCACATTCTGGCGCCTGTTAGGGTCCACAGAAGGAGAATTCAGAATGTTCAATCCACCTAACAGCACGTCTTTCAGGCATTCTAGAACGAGAGGTAATAGTCTTAGGTTAAGATGGGCAGCATGGTAGCACAGTGGTGAGCACAGTTGCTTCACACCTCCAGGGTCCCAGGTTCGGTTCCGGCTTGGGTCACTGGCTGTGTTGAGTCTGTATGTTCTCCCCGTGTCTTTATAGGTTTTGTACGGGTGCTCTGGTTTCCTCCCACAGTCCAAAGATGTGCAGGTTATATGGATTGGCCATGATAAAAGGTAGATTGGCCATGATAAATTGCCCTTAGTATCCAAAAAGGTTAGGTGGGTTTACTGGGTTACGGGGATGGGGTGGAGGCGTGGGCTGGGCTGGGGTGCTCTTTCCAGGGGCTGGTGCAGACTCGATGGGCTGAATGCCCTCCGACTGCACTGTAAGTTCTATGATTCCACCGGGTGCTTCGGTTTCCTCCCACAAACCCCGAAAGACGGGCTGTTAGATAATTTGGACATTCTGAATTCTCCCTGTGTGCCCGAACAGGAGCCAAAATGTGGAGCGTTGGGGCTTTTCAGAGTAACTTCATTGCAGTGTTAATGTAAGCCTACTTGTGACAAAGAAGATTATTTAAAAAAAGAGGTAGCAAATTCTAAAGAGTTGAGGAGAAGCTGCTTCTCCCAAAGGGCTGTGAATCTGTGCAATTCACTACCCCAGAGTGCGGTGGAGCTGGGACAGTGAGTAAATTTAGGGAGGAGCTAGACAGATTTTTAATCGGGTTGAAGGGTTATACTCGATGGGCCAAATGGCCTCATTCTGCTCCTATATCTTATGAAAGGCATTGATTTGCTCCCAGATGTTGCCCAGAGGAGGAAGTTTTAGTCTGAAACTCATTGCCCAACCTCCACATTGTGACATCCCAAACGAACTCGTCCTCTAAATCAACCAATAGGAATGAGTCCGCTCTGCGGTGACGTCACTTGCCAGCGCGCAGACGCGGGAGCCCCGCCCCATCCATTGTTCCCCATCCCCCACTTATCCTCGAGACAAGGTTCCCAGGCAACCGGCTGACAGTTCCGGCCGTCAGTGGTCTCCCCATCCCTGACCCGGGACTGCGCATGTCTGAGGGAAGGGGCATCTGCGCATGTGCATGTGAGATCACTTCCGCTGACCTTCCTGCTGAGGTGTTGACCAATCGGAAGAGTGGAGGACCGGAAGGACTCTGCTCTTCCACCAATCAGAGCTCCCCCATTGTCTCAATGCGGAAGCTGGACATGGAGGTTTCTGCCGAGCAAAGCTGTTGTTCCCCCAATTCTGAATGAGCTTGAGCTGCACACAGACTCCTGTCTCCAACATCTGTGAGTAAAACACTTTCTTTTCTCCCTCTTTCCATTTATTGTCTCATTCTGACCTTCAACTGGTGACTTGCAGCAACGAAAGGGAAAGAAAATTAACCCAGGGAGGGTACCGACTCTGGAAAGGTTGGCCCATGTCTCTCTCTGTCTGAAAGACATTGACAGCATTTGCACCCTCAGCTTGACACATTTATTTGTCTGTCTAAAATGATAGTCTCTTTCCTAATGTTCACATTTAAAGGGCTAGTTTCCCCAGGAGATGGCTGACATGAAAGGGAACAGTAAACAGAACAAATCAAACCCAACCAATTACTTTCCTGTCGGAATACTCTCCACCATCAGCAAAGTGATGAAAGGACTCATTAACAGCGCTATCAAGTGTGACTTACTCAGCAAAACTTGCTCGTGGACGCTCAGTTTGGGTCCAACCAAGGTCACTCAGCACCTGACCTCATTACAGCCTTGGTTCAAACATGGACAAAAGAGCTGAATGCCAGAGTTGAGGTGAGAGTGACTGCCCTTGGTATCAAGGCAGCGTTTGACCGAGTATGGCATCAAGGAGCCCCCGCTAAACTGCAGTCAATGGGAATCGGGGAAAACTTTCCGCTGGTTGGAGTCATACCTGGCACAAGGGAAGATGGTTGTGGTGGTTGGAGGTCAATCATCTCAGCTCCAGGAGTTCCTCAGGGTGCACTCCTTGGCCCAACCATCTTTTGCTGCTTCATCAATAACCTCCCTTTCATGATAAGGTGAGAAGTGGGGATGTTTGTGGATGACTGCACAATGTTCAGCACCATTCGTGACTCCTCAGATAATGAAGCAGTCCATGTCCAAATGCATCATGACCTGGACAGTATCCAGATGTGGGCTGATAAGTGGAAGTTACATTTGTGCTACACAAGTGTCAGGCAATGACCATCTCCCACAAAGGAGGATCTAACCACCGCCCCTTGACATTCAGTGGCATTAGTATCGCTGAATCCTCCACAACCAACATCCTGAGGGATACTATTGATCAGAAACTGAACTGGACTAGCCATATTAATATGGTGGCCACCAGGGCAGGCCAAAGATTACAGTGAGTAACGCACCTCCTGACCCCCAAAGCCTGTCCACCATATACAAGGCACAAGTCTGGCGTGTATTAGGATAATTACCACTTGCCTGGTTGAGTGTAGCTCCAACAACACTCAAGATGCTGCTCTACACCATCCAGAACAAAGCAGCCTGCTTGACTGCTCCCCGTTCCACAAATATTCAAACCCTCCACCACCGAAGAACAGTGGCACCCGTGTATACCATCTACAATGTGCAATGCAGTAACTCACCAAGGTTCCTCAGACAACACCTTCCAAACCCACGACCACTACTATCTAGAAGGACAAGAGCAGCAGATACCTGGGTACCCCACCACCTGGAGGTTCACCTCCAAGTCACTCACCAGACGGACGTGGAAATATATTGCCTTTCCTTCATTGTTGCTGCGACGACATCCTGGAACTCCTTCCCTGAAGCACAGGGGATGTACCTACAACTCAAGGACTGCAACAGTTCAAGAAGGCAACTCATCACCACCTTCTGAAGGGCAATTAGGGATGGGCAATAAATGCTGGCTGAACCGCGACTCTCACGTCTCATAAATGAATTTTTAACATTTTATATCAGACAGAGATATATCTAGTGTTATATGGAATATATTAGATCTATTATTGATGGTTCTGTGATAAAATACATGTATTATTAGTTCTAGTTTTGTAATATAATACTGTACCTACATTATATATTTCCAGTCATACAGTCATTGCAGCACTGACAGAATCCATTTGGGAACTCAAGTCAATGCTGACTCTCTGTACAGTAATCCAGTCAGTCCCATTCCCCCTCAATATCCCTGTTGAAAAATGAAATGAAATGAAAATCGCTTATTGTCACAAGTAGGCTTCAAATGAAGTTACTGTGAAAAGCCCCTAGTCGCCACATTCTGGCGCCTGTTCGGGGAGGCTGTTACAGGAATTGAACCTTGCTGCTGGCCTGCCTTGGTCTGCTTTCAAAGCTAGCGATTTAGCCCTGTGCTAAACAGCCCCTAAATGAAATGAAAATCGCTTATTGTCACAAATAGGCTTCAAATGAAGTTACTGTGAAAAGTCCCTAGTCACCACATTCCGGCGCCTGTTCGGGGAGGCTGTTACGGGAATTGAACCGTGCTGTTGGACTGCTTTCAAAGCCAGCGATTTAGCCCTGTGCTAAACAGCCCCTGCTGTTCCCCTGCAAGTTTATTTTCTTCATATTTTATTTTGAATTATTGATCATCTCGACTTCCACAACCCTTGTGGGCAGTGGGTTCCTGCTCCATGACCACTCCATGACTAAATAAAATTCTTCCTCCGAATCATCCCATCTCTAATCAGTAAATATACTTAGATGGAGAGTCTCTACTCTTG
The DNA here is from genome assembly GCF_047496885.1 of Scyliorhinus torazame. Taxonomy (NCBI): domain Eukaryota; kingdom Metazoa; phylum Chordata; class Chondrichthyes; order Carcharhiniformes; family Scyliorhinidae; genus Scyliorhinus; species Scyliorhinus torazame. Next base: position 166,045,546 of record NC_092711.1, read on the forward strand.
TACGGGTTGTAATGAGTTTAGATTTGTTGATCAGCATCAATCAGCACCTTCATAAGAATTGGGAGGGGAAGGAAGTGAATCCAGTCTGTACATTACACACATTTATCGTCCAGTAACAGAGACATATATCTGTCTGGCAGCCTCTGTGTCCAGGACAGGAAGCAGTGAGCATGGATCTGTCAATCAGCCTGATTCAGTGCCCTCAGGAGAATTGGGAGGGTGAATATTAGATACAGCAGAGTGAGAATGGAGGGAGAATGTGTGGGATTGAGATTGAGAGAAGTTCAGGGAAAGAGAGAGGAAAGAATGTTCGATATAAACTAGAATTGTCTGTTCTGAGTTTCTATCCTGTACTGACAATGATTACTATTGTAAAATCTGTTTACAGGAAGTTCGAACGAGAGGAATTTGAGGCCGATATCTCAAACTAAATATCACGTCAAGAACTGACTGAGTCACTCAATTCTTGGGAACCGAATATCATCGACCTTTGAATCTAGAAGGCGAAATGTTTGTCTATTCTGTCTGCTTCAAGAGATTTTAAACATCCGTGTGTCTGGAAAAGCACTGAGACACACACAGACACCCGTGTAAGACTGTTACAGAGCACTGACTGTGGAAAGAGCTTTAACCACTGACACAGCCTGAAAAAATACTACACCATTCACAGCAGGGAGAGACTGTATAGGTGTTCTGTGTGTGGACGAGGCTTCAACAGATCGTCCAACGCGGTGAGACGCAAGAGCACCCGGACCATGGAGAAACCATGGAAATGTGAGAATTGTGGGAAGGGGTTCAAAGGCGTGTACGGGCTGGAAAGGCATCAACGCAGTCACACTGGAGAGAGGCCGTTCACCTGCTCTATGTGTGGGAAGGGATTCATAGCCCCGCACGAGCTGGAAAGGCATCAACGCAGTCACACTGGAGAGAGGCCTTTCCCCTGCTCTCAGTGTGAAAAGGGATTCACTGACATTGGCAACTTGCGGAGACACGAACGAGTTCACACTGGGGAGAGGCCTTTCACCTGCTCTGACTGTGGGAAGGAATTCACTCAGTTATCCAGCCTGCAGAGACACCAGCAAGTTCACACGGGAGAGAGGCCTTTCACCTGCTCTCAGTGTGAAAAGGGATTCACTCGGTTAGCCCACCTGCAGAGACATCAGCGAGTTCACACCGGGGAGAGGCCATTCACCTGCACTATGTGTGATAAGGGATTCACTCAGTTAGCAAACCTGCAGGCACACCAGCGAGTTCACACCGGGGAGAAGCCGTTCATCTGCTCTGTGTGTGATAAGGGATTCACTCAATTATCCAACCTGCTGAGCCACTATGTCACTCACACCAAGAGCAGGCCCTTTAAATGCTCTGACTGCAGGAGGGGTTTCAAAAGCTCCCAGCTACTGATGTCCCACCAGCGCATCCACACTGCACAAAGAGCTTTAGAACCTCATCCAACCTGATGAAACACGAGCAAGCTCACACCGGGGAGAGCCCGTTCACCTCTCAGACTGGGAAAAGATTCACTCAGTCATCACTTGCTGAAACACAATGTCACTCACACCAATGAGAGACCCTTTAAATGCTCTGACTGTGGGAGTGGGTTTAAAAGCTCTCAGGTACTGATGGAACACCAGTGCATTCACACTGAGGAGAGACCGTTCAGCTGCTCTCCCTGCGCAAAGAGATTTCAAACATCATCCACATTGCGGAGATACCAGCAAGTTCACACTTGATTCACCTGCTCTGATTGTGGTAGGAGATTGTGTCAATCATCTGCCCTGTTGACACACCAGCGAGTCCACACTGGAAAGAGGCCATTCACCTGCTGTAACTGTGGGCAGGGAGTCATCCAACATGCTGAGACATCAAAGGGTTCACAAGCGATGACGGTTAGATACTGATGTTATTCCTGCTGTTAATCACATCCAGGACTGAACCTGGAGTGGGTGCAGGGATTTGTCTTCTCATCAACTCCTCCTGCTGCTAGGACGTGGCGACCCTGGCAAACTACTGCTCCCCGGCCTGGAATACCCGACTGTGAAGTGCCGTCCATACTACCTTCTATGGAGTTCACTTCTGCCATCATCACGGTGGTCTACATCCCACCCCAGGCGGAAGTGAAGAAGGCGCTTGATGAATTGTAACCACTATAAATAAAAATGAAACAGAATACCCGGAGGCCTTGTTCATCGTGGCCGGGGACAACCAGGCTAACCTCAAGAGTGTACTGCCCAAATTCCACCAACTCATCTCCTGTCCCGACAGGGGCTCCCAACATCCTTGACCACTGCTACACAAACATCAAGGGCGCCTGATGATCCATCCCTTGACTGCACTTCGGAAAATCGGACCACAAGACGGTGCTCCTTCTCCCGGCATACAAGCAGAAACTTGAGCGGGCGAATCCGTTTAAGAAGGTCGTGCAGTGCTGGTCTGAGGTAACAGAAGAGCTCCTACTCGACCGCTTGGAGTCAGTGACTGGTCCATATTCAAGAACACAGCAGCCAACCTAAACGAGTATGCCAGCACCATCACAGACTTCATCAGTAAGTGTGTAGAAGATTGTGTGTCAAAGAAGGTAGTACGTACGTTACCCAACCAGAAACAGTGGTTTAATCGGCAAATTCACTCCCTGCTGAAGGCCAGGTGTGAGGAGTTCAAGAGAAGCGATCCTGACCTATGCAAAAAAATCTAGGTACGACCTCTGCAAAGCCAACAGGGATGCCAAGAGACAATACCAGACTTTACATCTTCCTGACAACACACATTCCCACCCAGTTTTGTGTCATCTACGAACTTGGAAATATTACATTTAGTCCCCACATCCAAATCATTGTATAAACTATGAACAGCTGGGGCTCAAGTACTGATCTTTGCAGTAACCCACTCGTCCCAACTGCTAAGGTGAGAATGACCCATTTATTCCTCCCCTCTGATTTCTGCTTGTTAGCCAATTCTCAATCCATGCCAGTATATTACCTCCCATCCCATGTGTTTTCATTTTGCTGACTAACCTCCTGTGGGGTGTTTATCATAAACCTTCTGAAAATCCAAGTGTGCCACATCCACGGACTCCCCTTTATCAATTCTATTAATAACATCCTCAAAAACTCCCAAAAGTTTGTCAAACATGATTACCTATTCCTAAATCCATGTTAAGAAGTCTTACAACACCAGGTTAAAGTCCAACAGGTTTCATAGTTTCATAGAATTTACAGTGCAGAAGTGGCATCTCCATATCATAAATCCAGGTTAATTATTATTATCCAGGTGTCCATTTATCTCATGCTTTATAATAGATTCTGGTATTTTCCCAATACTGATGTCAGGCTAACAGGTCTGTAGTTCACCATTTTTTCTCTCCCTCCCTTCCTGAACAATAGGGTGACATTTGCTACCTTAAATCTGCAGGAACCATTCCAGAATCTATAGAATTGTGGAAGATGATCATCAATGTATCTGTGATCTCGATAGCAACCTCTTTCAACACTCTGAGATGTAGAATATCAGGTCTCCCGGACTTATCAATATTCAATCCCATTACTTTCTCCAATGCAGCCTCTGAGTGATCCTTTATTCCTCATTCTCCCTCGTTCCTTGGATCTCTAATTTTGGGAGATTTCTTTGGCTAAATTTTCCATTCCTGAGACTAAGTGTTGATGCTAGGACAGGATTCGCGAGTTCTACGATAGCAAAACTGATGCCGCACCTGGTCCAATTCAACGACTGTTGAGGGGCCAGGACCGGCACCACATGGAACTCAATCCATTCCAATGAGAAACGGTGCCGGATTTGCCGGATTCACGATTGACACTCGGGAGGCTGACAAGCTGCATAAACACACTTCACTCCCCACACACCATCCCAGCCAACAAGATGGCAATGAGGAGAGTGGCACCCCGCTTTACGGACACCGAGCTTGAGACCCTGCTGGACGCCATGGAGGAGAGGCGGGCAACCCTGTACCGCGGCCCGGGAAGGAAGCTGCCAGCTGCCACCATTCATCATACCTGGGCACAGGTGGCAGAGGCAGTAACCTCCGTGAGCAACACCGTCCAGACAGGCCAACAGTGCTGTAAAAAACTGTACAACCTCCTTGGGGTGTGTAGGCAGCACTGTGCCTCTGGCACCAAACCCATCCCATGCTGTTCCTTAGCTCCACCCAAACAGATTTAACATTTTGTATTCCTGATCTGAGATCCTCCCTTATTAATGTACTGATGCCGTCCCTTATTATCAGTGCAACACCACCCCCTTTTCCTTTTTGCCTGCATCAACAGCAAACTCAACAATCATTACCTTCAGACCCATCATCCAAGTCATTGATATAAATTGTAAAAGATTGACTCCCCAGCACTGATCCCTGTGACACACCACTCGTTACATCTTGCCAACCAAATAATGACCTATTTATGCTAGTCTCGGTTTTCTGGTAGCTCGCCAATCTTTCACTGTGAAAGACAGTTCTGGAGTTAAAGGCTGCCAGATTGGGAAAAGAAAAGAACGGAACCCTCAGGAATCACTTTGGACTGATACTTTTATGGTGTAGGTTTCCTACAAAAATAATATTTAGTTAATGTTGCTTCTAGTTTGTTTGTTCCAGTAAAAGTTATAAAACCTTAAGTCATGTCATGTGATCCTTTAATTTGTTGACTGGGGATTTGATTTTTGTTTTGAAGTTACTGATCTTTACAGAGATTCTAATCTACAAGTTCTGTCTACCTATTTAAGCCTCTGGCACCTTTCTGTCTCGTTATTGATCGTGTCAATGACAGCGAGGCAACTGAGCTGAGGGCTGAATTTAGCTGAGAAGAACGGGGCCTGTGCCCCAGTTGGGAATCTGCCATGGGTGTCACACTAATAGACAGGAAGCTGCTGGAGGACTGACTGGGAAATCAGGTGATGGGGATGATCAGGGCTGATGGTGTCTCGAACCCAGGGTTTTGTGCTCCTGTGTTCAAAGTGGGGAGTCAGAGGAACAAGCTACAGAGGAACCGAAGAGAAACATTTGGGTCCCGAATATTGTGAACATCCTTTCATGGTTACTCTTTTACTCTGGTTGTCTTTGATCCGCAAGTAATGTTCCGATATTATTTACAACCATGTTCTATTTCATGAATAAACTTGTTTCATTGAAAATATTTGATTTTTGGTGGTATTTTTCTGCTTAAATTCATTCACTTTGGGGAAAGTGGGTGAAAGAGGTTGACAGGCTCTTTAACTGAAAGTGAGTCTCTCTTAAGCTAATTGTAAAAGAGCCAGAGGGGGAGAGGAGATTTTAGTTTTTGACACAATGTTTGAAAATATGGTTCAGAGAGTCAATTGGGATTGACTAATTTATGGAGTCTTTTTCAGGAAATAATGTCAATATAGGGGAACCTGTTTATCTAGGTTTCCAGAAGGTATTCCCCAGGGTGCCACATCAAAGGTTATTGCACATAATAAGAGCTCAGGATGGTGGGGTGGGTGGGAGGAGCAACATATCAGCATGGTTAGAAGGTTGGTTAGCTAACAGGAAGCAGAGAGTAGGTATAAATGGGTTACGTTTGGGTTGGTAAGATGCAACAAGTGGAATGTCACAAGGATCAGTGCTGGGCCCTCAACTATTTTACAAACTATATGAATGAGTTGGATGATGGGATTGAATGTATGGCAGCTAAATTTGATGATGGCACAAAGCTTGGTAGGAAAGTAATTTGTGAAGTGAACTTAAGGAGTCTGCAAATAATAATAATAGACAAGAAATAGGTTAAGTGAGTGGGAACAAATTGACAGACGGAGCATAACTTGGGAAAATGTGAATGTGTCCACTTTGGCAGAAAGGGTTAAATAATACAGAACATTATTTAAATGGGGAGAGATTGCTGAAGCATGAGGTACAGCGATATCTGGGCGTTTTCAGAACCCCAAAATGTATCATGGAGTTCAACCAACCTCTCCCTTTAATGGATTTCTTGCTTTTCCGAGCACACGGCTTTTTCCTTAGATGTGGGATTACAATTATGGACACGTGGGTTTTTAAACACAAAACACTGTTTATTCCATGAACTCAACTTAACATCTTAAATAAACTTTGGATCTCTTAACACCCCTTACTTCAAAGATAACTCAGAAAATATTGCAACAGTAAATAACTCCTTAAAATGTTCCTTCAAACTTCCAAGAGACTTAACACCTTGAAACAGTATCACATCAGGTTAAAGGCTTTACTTTAAATCACCCAAATGATCCAGAGATAGTCTTTCATGGTAGAGATCCAGCTCACTGCAAAACACAGACACACACCCAGCTCTTTTCAAAACTTGCAGCTCTCTGGAAACACACAGACACACACACGCTGCTTTTTAAACTGAAACTAAAAACCTGCAAAGTGGTTGACCTAAGCTCAGCCCCACCCACTCTGACATCACTGTTTTCTTAAAGGTACATTGCTTAAACATCCATGTCTTAAAGGTACCCTCACATGACAGTGTCCTGGTACAGGAACGATAGTAAATTAGTTTGCAGGTACAGCAAGTGATTAGGAAGGCAAATTGAATATTGTCATTTGTTGCAAAGGGACTGGAATATAAGTCGGGATGTTTTGCTGCAGTTGTACAGGGCCTTGGTGAGACCATATTTAGAGCACTGTGTATAGTTTGGGTCTCCTTATTTCAAAATGAAATGCATTAGAAGCAGTTCAGAGAAAGTTGACTCCATCGGTTCCTGGAATGGGGAGGTAACCCTCTGAGGAAGGGTTGGTCAGGTTGGGACTGTATCCATTGCAGTTTAGAAAAATGTGAGATGATCTTTTTGAAACACGTGAAATCCTGAGTGGAACTGACAGAGAGAATGTGGAGAGAATGTTTCCCCTTGTGGCAGAGACTAGAACTACATTTAAAAAGGATTTCCCATTTAAGATACAGATGAGGATATTTCTTTCCCCTGAGGTCTATGGGTCTGTGAATCTCTCTTCTCCAGGGAGTGGTAGAGTCAGGGTCATTGATGGACCACCAGACGGACAACCAGCCTCACTGAAGTTCTCAACATGAGAGTTTTAAATGGATGTTCAATGGCTCCTCTCTTTATCCTGAACCCTCAGGAGGAGTCCAACAGGTGAGAGAAAACTCAGAGCTCTGGCCTCACAGTTGCTTAATCAGAACGGAAATTACAACTTGCCAACCGCTCCCAGGTTGTGCAGAAAGAGGAAGATATTTGGCCACAAGCCCTCAGCTGAGAGAGATCTGCTTTCGCTTTCACAGGCTGGCTGGAAGCATTTTAAATCTCCAGGCAGAGGGGTAATAGAGAGAGTCCAGACTTGCAGTGTGCTGCCTTCCAGGTGTAAATAGAAGTGAATTAAAATGGAGATTGCTTCTTCTCCTAGCCTTCCCTTCAGAGGTTTCTGAAGGGTTCCACCAATCACAATGAAGAATGGGGTAAATCTGAGCTGATTGACTGCTAGTCAAGTCCATCAAAATGACATCACGGGACCCTACCACACAGCACAGAGGGGAATCCCTTTGGCCAGTTCAACTAACAGCTTGCAGCGGGGTGTTTCCAAAGCCTGTAGTTCAAACCCAGAAACTGCAATAGTGCAGCAGTGAGCAAGACAGTAAAATAAAGGGACACATCGAACAGACAAGGATTTTAAAAAGATTCCTTATACATGGACCAATTACAAAACCTGTCATTGAACCATCTGTACCCGCCCAAGCCACGTCAAACTCTCAAACAATTGTCTTCCCCACGCTCCGTCCCCGGTACAGGGAGTCAGCATTCCCATGCCAAGCAGTGAAAACATGGTGGCCTTGACACCCAGGTGTTGTCCAGGATTCCAGGCACTCTTGTTTTCTCTGTCCTCTGGGAGCTGTTTATCTCCCTGTTCCCACACAGCAAGTCGTCTGTTCTCAGCTCTGCTCGATTTCTGCTGGAGTTTGGTCCCTTTTACACCTTTCGGATCAATAAAACATTTGGTCAGTGAAGACCCAAACCACAATTTCCCATCCTGTCACCTGTCAACCATCCTGACCCAGAGCGTAATCACAACAGGAATAAAAACAGGAGAAGTGTAACAATCAAATAAAAATAAATCCACAGCCAGTCATAGAATTTAATTTAACGTTCATTAATTAGCAAGAAAACCTGAAGTAGGGGGTCCTCCAGGATTTTTACAGTCCACACCTTGAGGGGGAGGAAAACTCTCTCCGACCCCTCACTCAATTTCATTCAGTTATTTTCCCGTTCTGTTCTGGCTCCACCTGGGGTAACATCTACTCGATCTTTTCTTCTCCTGAAGGAGCACCGTGAGTTCTAGGTCACTGGCACATTAGGACAGATGCTTCAAGGAACAGATCAAGCATGGATGTAAAAGATTCTCTAGCTCTCTAATTACTCTTATCCAACTTGTGGATAGTTCTTACTCAGTATTATTTCTCCCAAGCCCTTCATTGTCCCATTATCACTTTAATTTCACTCCCACTTTGACCATGTCCAGTGTGTTTAATTCTATCCTGATTGTTTTAAAGTCAGTTTCACTCTGGAGAGTGTGTCAATGTCTTGATGATGTCACAATGGTGTCTCAATATCCTGGCCACATTAACCATTTCATCTCCTGCTGTGTCTCCAGTAGCTGTGTGTGTTTGGGACCCGGTCTTCAGTCCATTTCATCATGAATTTAGGCTTGTTATTTTTCACATGTAAGAAATCACATCTGCACATCCACACCGGTATCCCCAAAATCATGTCACATATTCTTAACTCTCAGATGCTCTGATGAAAAGATCAAAGTGAGTGTCTGTTGGTCTTACCTGCCCTGTTATGGTGGTGATATTTCGTGTAGTATCTGGGCTTTCAAATGTGGATTTCTTTAAAATAAAGTTCATGGGCCAGGGTGTAAATATATCTGGGTGGCACGGTGGTCAGCATTGCTACCTCACGACGCCGAGGACCCGGGTTCGGTCCCGGCCCCAGGTCACTGTCTGTGAGGAGTGTGCACGTTCTCCCTGTGTCTGCGTCGGTCTCACCCCCACAACCCAAAAGAAGTGCTGGGCAGGTGGATTGGCCACGCTAAATTGCCCCTTTAGTGGAAAAAAATAATTGGGTCCTCTAAATTTTTTTTTAAAGCATGTCAATATTTCCAAGAGATAGTGATCAACTTTTTCATCCCGTCTGCACATTCCAGACTTTCACTAGAACGTCGGAGGATACCAGATTGATATATTCCATTCACCCACACCCAAGGCAAACATTCCAATCATTAATTGTCCAGGACAATATTCCCAGTATCTTTCAAACAGAAATTAAACATTCCCGTTCGATCTCAGGTATTAACATATTCTGTTTGTTTGTTCATGTCAGGCCTGGGATTGTTCACCTCGGAGCAAAGGAGGTCGAGGGGAGATTTTAGAGAGGTGGACAAGAATATGACAGGTTTATTTGATTTGATTTATTATTGTCACATGTATTGGTATACAGTAAAAAGTATTGTTTCTTGCATGCTATGCAGACAATGCATACCGTTCATGGGAAAGGAAGGAGAGATTGCAGAATATAATGTTACAGTCATAGCTCGGGTGTAGAGAAAAGATCAACTTAATACGAGCTAGGTCCATTCAAAAGTCTGATGGCAGTATGGGAGAAGCTGTTCTTGAGTCGGTTGGTACGTGACCTCAAACTTTTGTATCTTTTTCCTGACGGAAGAAGGTGGAAGAGAATATGTCCGGGGTGTGTGGGGTCCTTAATTATGCTGGCTGCCTTTCGAGACAGCGGGAATTATAGGCAGAGTCAACGGATGGGAGGCTATTTTGTGTGCTGGATTGGGCTACATTCACAACCTTTTGTAGTTTCCTGCGGTCTTGGGCAGAGCAGGATCCATACCAAGTTGTGATACAATCAGAAAGAATGCTTTCTATGATGCATCTGTAAAAGTTGTTGAGAGTCATAGCTGACATGCCAAATTTCCTTAGTCTTCTGAGAAAATAGAGTCGTTGGTGGACTTTCTTAACTATAGTGTCGGCATGGGGGGGACCAGGACAGGTTGTTGGTGATCTGCACACCTAAAAACTTGAAGCTCTTGACCCTTTCTACTTCGTTCCCATTGATGTAGACAGGGGCATGTTCTCCACTACGCTTCCTGAAGTCGATGACAATCTCCTTCGTTTTGTTGACATTGAGGGAGAGATTATGGTCGTCACACCAGTTCACCAGATTCCCTATCTCATTCCTGTACTCTGTCTCGTCATTGTTTGAGATCCGACCCACTATGGTGGTGTCATCAGTAAATTTGAAAATCGAGTTGGAGAGGCGGGGAATATTTTGATGTGGCGAATGGTAATGACCTGGAACTCGCTACCTGTGAGGGGAAGGTGTTGTGTGGAAATGAAGTCAATGGAAGATTTCAAACAGAAATTGGATCGGCATTTGAGGGAACTAAGCTGCAGGGATAGAATGGGGCACTGGGAACATATCAGCCATGACAGGTCAATGGATGGGAGGCAGGTTTGTGTGATGGACTGGGCTGCGTTCACGACTCTGCAGTTTCTTACGGTCTTGGGCCGAGCAGTTGCCATACCAAGCTGTGCTGCAGCCAGATAGGATGCTTTCTATGGTATCTCTGTAATAAAAGGTAAGATTCAATGTGGACATGTTGAATTTCCTTAGTTTCCTGAGGAAGTATAGGCGCTCTTGTGCTTTCTTGGTCGTAGTATCGACGTGGGTGGACCAGGACAGATTGTTGGTGATGTGCACACCGAGGAATTTGAAGCTGTCAACCATCTCCACCTCGGCCCCATTAATGCAGACAGGGGTGTGTACGATACTTTGCTTCCTGAAGTAAATGACCAGCTCCTTAGTTTTGCTGACATTATTGTCATTACACCATGCCACTAGGTTCTCTATCTCCCTCCTGTACGTTGACCCATTGTTGGTTGAGATCCGACCCACTACGGTCGTGTCATCAGCAAACACAGAGGTGGAGGTTGAGCCAAATTTTGCATATAGGGAGCTAAGTACGCAGCCTTGTGGAGCCCCGGTATTGAGGACTACCGTGGAGGAGGCATTGTCGTTTATCCTTATTGATTGTCGTCTGTGGGTCAGGAAGTTGATGATCCCATTGCAGGGGGAGGAGCCAAGTCCTAGGTTTTGGAGTTTTGATATGAGCTTGCCTGGGATTATGGTGTTGAAGGCGGAGCTGTAGTTAATGAATAGGAGTCTGACATAGGAGTCCTTGTTGTCGAGATGCTCCAGGAATGAGTGTAGGGCCAGGGAGATGGCGGTGGCATCTGCGGTGGACAGGTAGGGCCATGGCGTCTGCGGTGGACTGGTTGCGGTGGTATGCGAATTACAGTGGATCAAGGCACTCTGGGAGTCTGAAGTTGATGTATCTCATGGCCAAACTCTCGACGCACATCATAATGATCGATGTCAAGGACACCGGATGGTAGGCGTTGAGGCACATTGCCTGGTTCTCCTTTGGCACCGGTATGGATGGTGGTCTTTTTGAAGCAGGTGGGAACCTCGGAACGGAGTAGGGAGAGATTGAGGATGTCCGGAAACACATCCGCCAATTGGTCCGTGCAGGACCTGGGTGCACGCCCAGGGCTCCTGTCAGGACCCACCGCTTACCGAGGGTTCACTTTCAAGAAGGCCAATCTGACTTGGGAGGCTGTGACGCTGGGTATGGGTGTGTCCAAGGCTGCTGGGTCAGTTGACAAATGTTTGTTGGTTTCCTGCTGAAGGGAACATAGAATGCAATGAATTAGTCTGGTATTGTCTTTTGATGTCCCTGTTCGCTTTGCAGAGGTCGCACCTAGATTTCTTGTATAGGTCAGCGTCACCTGTCTTGAACTCCTCAGATGTGGCCTTCCGAATCTCCCGAATAACCATAGTTTCTGGTTGGGTAACAAACGTACTACCTTCTTCACGCAATCTTCTACCCACTTGCTGATGAAGTCTGTGATGGTGCTGGCATACCTGTTTAGGTTGGCTGCTGAGTTCTTGAATATGGACCAGTCCACTGACTCCAAGCAGACACGCAGGAGCTCTTCCGTTGCCGCAGACCAGCATTGCACGACCTTCTTAATTGGATTCTCCCGTTATGTTTCTGCTTGTATGCCGGAAGAAGGAGCACCGTCTTGTGGTCCGATTTTCCAAAGTGCGGTTGGGGGATGGATCGAGAGGCGCCCTTGATGTTTGTGTGGCAGTGGTCAAGGATGTTGGGGTCCCTGTTGGGACAGGAGATGTGTTGGTGGAATTTTGGCAGTACACTCTTGAAGCTGGCCTGGTTAAAGTCCATGGCCACAATGAACAAGGCCTCCAGGTATTCTGCTTCATGGTTAGGTGTGACCTCGCTTGTGTTTCATCAGGTTTGATGTGGTTCTAAACCTCTTTGTACAGTGAGAGCAGCTGAACGGTCTCTCCTCAGTGTGAATGCGCTGGTGGATCATCAGTACCTGAGAGCTTTTAAACCCACTCCCACAGTCAGAGCACTTAAAGGGTCTCTCATTGGTGTGAGTGACATTGTGGCTCAGCAGGCTGGATAATTGACTGAATCCCTTCCCACACACAGTGCAGGTGAATGGCCTCTCCCCAGTGTGAACTCGCTGGTGTGTCTGCAGATGGGCGAACCGAGTGAATCCCTTATCACACACAGTGCAGGTGAATGGCCTTTCCCCAGTGTGAACTCGATGATGGACCAGCAGGTTGGGTAACTGAGTGAATCCCTTCCCACACACAGAGCAGGTGAATGGACTCTCCCCAGTGTGAACTCGATGGTGTCTCTGCAGGTGGGATAACCGAGTGAATTCCTTCCCACAGTCAGAGCAGGTGAATGGCCTCTCTCCAGTGTGAACCCGTTCGTGTCTCCGCAGGTTGCCAATGTCAGTGAATCCTTTTCCACACTGGGAGCAGGTGAATGGCTTCTCTCCAGTGTGACTCCGTTGATGCCTTTCCAGCTCATGTGGGGCTGTGAATCCCTTCCCACATACAGAGCAGGTGAACGCCTTCTCTCCAGTGTGACTGCGTTGATGCCTTTCCAGCCCGAATGGGCCTTTGAATCCCTTCCCACAGTCCTCACATTTCCATGGTTTCTCCATGGTCCGGGTGATCTTGCGTCTCACCACGTTGGACGATCAGTTGAAGCTTCGTCCACACACAGAACACGTGTACAGTCACTCCCTGATGTGAATGGTGTGATGTTTTATCAGGCTGTGTAACTGGTTAAAGCTCTTTCCACAGTCAGTGCTCTGGAACACTCTCACTCGGGTGTGTGTGTCTCGGTGGCTTTTCCAGACACACTGATGTTTAAAATCTTTTGAAGCAGACAGAATAGACAAACATTTCTCATTCCAGATTCAAGACCGATGATATTCGGTTCCCAAGTATTGTGTGACTTAGACAGTTCTTGACGTGATATTTAGTTTGAGATATCGGCCTCAAGCCCCTCTTCTTCTAACTTCCTGCAAGAAGATTTGACAAAAGTCATCACTGTCAGTACAGGATAGAAATTCAGAACAGACAATTCTAGTTTCTATCGAACATTGTTTGCTCTCTCTCTTTCCCTCAAATGCTCCAAATCTCCATTCCACACACTCTCCCTCCATTCTCACTCTGCTGTATCTAATATTCACCCTCCCAATTCTCATGAAGGCACTGAATCAGGCTGATTGACAGACCCATGCTCACTGCTTCCTGTCCTGGACACAGAGGCTGCCAGACAGATATGTGTCTATGTTACTGGACAATAAATGTGTGTAATATACGGATTGGATTCACTTCCTTCCACTCCCAATTCTCCTGAAGGTGCTGATTGATGCTGATGAACAAATCTAAACACACGACAACCTGCACAAGAGTAGAGACTCTCCATCTAAGTATATTTACTGATTAGAGATGGGGTGATCCTGAGGAAGAATTTTATTTAGTCATGGAGTGGGCATAAGCAGGAACCCACTGCCCACAAGGGTTGTGGAAATCGAGATGATCAATAATTCAAAATATAATATGAAGAAAATAAGCTTTCAGGTGAACAGGGATATCGAGGGGGAATGGGACTGACTGGATTGCCGTACAGAGAGTCAGCATTGACTTGAGTTCCCAAATGGATTCTGTCAGTGCTGCAATGACTGGAAATATATAATGTAGGTACAGTATTATATTACTATAAAACTAGAAATAATAATATATGTATTTTATGACAGAACCATCAATAATATATTTAATACATTCCATATAACACTAGATACATCTCTGTCCGATATAACATTTTTTAAAAATCATTTACAGGGTGTGGACGTCGATGATGAGGCCAGCATTTATTGCCCATCCCTAGTTGCCCTTCCGAAGGTGGTGATGAGTTGCCTTCTTGAACCGCTGCAGTCCTTGAGTTGTAGGTACATCCCCTGTGCTGTCAGGGAAGAAGTTCCAGGATATCGTCCCCAGCAACAATGAAGGAAGGGCGATATATTTCCAAGTCCGGCTGGTGGGTGACTTGGAGGTGAACCTCCAGGTGGTGGGGTTCCCAGGTATCTGCTGCTCTTGTCCTTCTAGATAGTAGTGGTCGTGGGTTTGGAAGGTGCTGTCTGAGGAACCTTGGTGAGTTACTGCAGTGCACATTGTAAATGGTATACACGGCTGCCACTGTTTGTCGGTGTTGGAGGGTTTGAATATTTGTGGAAGGGAGAGCAGGCTGCTTTGTTCTGGATGGTGTAGAGCAGCATCTTGAGTGTTGTTGGAGCTGCACTCAACCAGGCAAGTGGTGATTATTCTATTACACGCCTGACTTGTTCCTTGTATATGGTGGACAGGATTTGGGGGTCAGGAGGTGCGTTACTTGCTGTAGTCTTTGACCTGCCCTGGTGGCCACCGTATTAATATGGCTAGTGCAGTTCAATTTCTGATCAATGGTAACCCTCAGGATGTTGGTTGTGGGGGATTCAGTGATGTGAATGACACTAAATGTCAAGGGGCGGTGGTTAGATCCTCCTTTGTAGGAGATGGTCATTGCCTGGCACTTGTGTACCACAAATGTAACTTGCCACTTATCAGCCTACACCTGGATACTGTCCAGGTCATGCTGCATTTCGACATGGGCTGCTTCAATATCTGAGGAATCGCAAATGGTGTTGAACATTGTGCAGTCATCCATAAACATCTCCACTTCTCACCTTTTGATAGAAGGGTGGTCAGTAATGAAGCAGGTGAAGTTGGTTGGGCTGAGGAAACTGCCCTGAGGAATTCCTGCATTGATGCCCTGGAGCTGAGATGATTGACTTCCAATCACCACAACCATCTTCCTTTATGCCAGGTATGACTCCAACCAGCGGAGGTTTCCCCCTGATTCCCATTAACTCCAGTTTAGCTAAAGCGCCTTGATGCCATAGTCGGTCAAATGCTGGATTGATGTCAAGGACAGTCACTCTCACCTCACCTCTGGCATGCAGCTCTTTCGTCCATGTTTGAACCAAGGCGGTAATTAGGTCAGGGCCTGAGTGACCCAGGCGGAACCCAAACTGAGCGTCTGCGAACAGGTTATTGCTCAGTGAAGTGCTGTTTGATTACACTGTTGATGACTTCTTCCATCAGTTTGCTGATGATGGAAATAAACTGATAGGGAAGTAATTGGCTGGGTTGAATATGTCCTGTTTACTGTCCCCTTAAAGGCAGCACGGTAGCATTGTGGATAGCACAATTGCTTCACAGCTCCAGGGTCCCAGGTTCGATTCCGGCTTGGGTCACTGTCTGTGCGGAGTCTGCACATCCTCCCCGTGTGTGCGTGGGTTTCCTCCGTGTGCTCCGGTTTCCTCCCACAGTCCAAAGATATGCAGGTTAGGTGGATTGGCCATGCTAAATTGCCCTTAGTGTCCAAAATTGCCCTTAGTGTTGGGTGGGTTTACTGGGTTATAGGGATAGGGTGGAGATGTTGACCTTGGGTAAGGTGCTCTTTCCAAGAGCCGGTGCAGACAAGATGGGCCGAATGGCCTCCTTCTGCACTGTAAATTCTATGATAATCTGTAAATTCTATGAAATGTCAGCCATCTCCTGGGGAAAGCAGCCCTTTAATTGTGAACATTAGGAACGAGACCATCCTTTTAGCCAGACAAATAAATGTGTCAAGCTGAGGGAGCAAAGGATGTCAATGTCCTTAAAAGAGAGAGACCTGGGCCAAGCTTTGCAGAGTCTGCACCCTCCCTGGATTCACTTCCTTTCCCTTCAGTTGCTGCAAGTCACCAATTGAAGGTCAGAATAAGTAAATAAATGGAAAGGGGGAGAAAAGAAAGTGTTTTACTCACAGATGTTGGAGATAGGAAGATGATTGAGTCTGTGTGAAGCTCAAGCTCATTCAGGGTTGGAGGAACAACAGCTTTGCTCGGCAGAAACCTCCATGTCCAGCTTCCGCAATGAGACAATGGGGGAGTTCTGATTGGCGGAGGAGCAGAGTCCTTCCGGTCCTCCAATCATCCCATTGGTCACAACTCAGCAGTCAGGTCTGCGGATGTGAGCTCACGTGTATGTGCACAGCTGCCCCTGTCGCTCAGACATGCGCAGTCCCGGGCCAGGGGAGAGGAAATCATCGATAGCCGGAGCTGTCAGTCGGTTGCCTGGAAACTGTATCGAGGAAGCGTTGGGGGAGGGGAACAAAAGGTGGAGCGGGGCTCCCGTGTCCGCGCGCTGGGCGTGTGTGCTCTAACGCAATGACGTCAGTGCGGAGCGGATTTATTCCTATTGGCTGATTTGGAGGACGAGCTCCTTTGTGATGTCACACTGTGGAGGTTGGACAATGAGTTTCAGACTAAACTTCCTCCTCTGGGCAACATCTGGGAGCAAATCAATGTATCCCCCTTTCATAAGATATAGGAGCAGAATTAGGCCATTTGGCCCATCGAGTCTGCTCTGCCATTCGATGATGGCTGATCTCATCCTGGCCTTATCTCTGCCATCCTGAGATTTCTCCATAACCCTAAACCCGATTTAAAATCTGTCTAACTCCTCCCTACATTTACTCCTGTCCCAGCTCCACCGCATTCTGGGGTCGTGAATTCCACAGATCCACAGCCCTTGGGAGAAGCTTCTCTTCAACTCTGTTTTGAATTTGCTACCTCTTCTCGTTCGAGAATGCCCCACAATAGGGAGCAGCTGCTCCAAGTCCACTTTATCTTTCCATTTCTTGTCTCATTCTGGGGGGGACGTTGGTGACTTGCAGCAACTGAAGAGAAAGGAAGTGAATCCAGTCTGTATGTTGCACACATTTTGAGTTCAGTAATATAGACATATTTCTGTCTGGCAGTCTGCATGGAGATTTTCAGGCCTCTCCAAGACTGGAAGCAGTGAGCTGTCAGTCAGCCTGAATCAGCACTTTTAGAGAATTGAGAGGATGAATATTACATACAGCAGAGTGAGAATGGAGAGTGTGTTGGATGGAGATTTACAGCTTTTGAGAAAAGAATGTTTCATAGGAACTAGAATTGTCTTCTTAATTTCCATTGTGAATACCTTTTCCAGGATATTAGTCGATTTGCAGAAAAAAAGACTTCAGGATTTGGAAGAGTCACTTGGTTATGGGCGGCATGGTAGCACATTACTGAGCACTGTTGCTTTACAGCACCAGGGTGCCAGGTTCGATTCCTGGCTTGGGTCACTGTCTGTGCGGAGTCTGCACGTTCTCCTCCTGTCTGTGTGGGTTTTCTCCAGCTGCTCCGGTTTCCTCCCAAAAGTCCCGAAAGGTGTGCTGTTAGGTAATTTGGACATTCTGAATTCTCCCTCTGTACCCGAACAGGTGCCGGAATGTGGCGACTAGGGGCTTTTCACAGTAATTTCATTGCTGTATTAATGTAAGCCTACTTGTGACAATAAAGATTATTATTATATCAGCATCTGAATATCATCAGGAGAACCATCACTGCAAAAGACACTTCTGGGGTTAAGGATTGCCAGTCATGCAAAGGAATAGAATGGAAGTAAACACAGGAACGAAGAGTCA
This sequence comes from Scyliorhinus torazame, assembly GCF_047496885.1. Lineage (NCBI taxonomy): Eukaryota > Metazoa > Chordata > Chondrichthyes > Carcharhiniformes > Scyliorhinidae > Scyliorhinus > Scyliorhinus torazame. The sequence goes on from NC_092711.1 coordinate 166,063,499, forward strand.
CATTGGACGGGTTCCAGGAGAATTGAGTGACAACTTCAGCAACGTCACCATGGAGTGTGATTTTTGATAGTATTAAAAGTAAAAAGGCAACGTTCTATTTGTAGTTTATGGGATACATTCCCTATAAAAATAGTGCTTAGGCATTGTTGTTTCTAGTTTGTATGTTGCAGGAAAAGTCATAAAACTTGAAGTTTTTGTCTTATGACTCTTTAATTTGAAATGAAATGAAATGAAAATCACTTATTGTCACAAGTAGGCTTCAAATGAATTTACTGTGAAAAGCTCCTAGTCTGGGTTTACAATTTATTTTTTTGAATTACTGATCTTTACAGAGATCTTGCACAGTTGGTTAGTGCCACAAGTTTCAACTTCCCATTTAAGCCTTAGACAACGTGCTGTCTCTCTATTGCTCATGTCACTGACAGCCCAGCAACAGAGCTAAGGGCTGGAGATGCCGTGACCCCTGGAAAGGAGCTGGCATCAGTAGGAAGCAAAACCGTAGGTTTTGTTTGAAAATATTTTATTAAGGCATTTATAATTGTAACAATTTTAACCATCAGGTATCAAAAGGAACAAAACAAGATAAACAACACACCCATCCAGTAACAAACCCCAGCCAACATGGCTTACAAAAACAGGACCTCCTTCCCCAGCCCCCCTTTCCACTGGTGTTCCTAACCTTACTCAAAGCCCCCCCCCCCCCCCCCCCCCCCCACTGACAGCTTAATTTTTCTTGAAGTCAATGAACGGTAAACCACTGTCGCTATCCCCTCAAGACGAACTTGATTTTCTCGAGTCTGAGAATCCCCGTCATGTCACTAACCCATAACCCCAACTTTGGGGGTTCCGCGTCCCTCCATCCTAGTAGGATTCGTCTCTGGGCCACCAGAGAGGCAAAGGCCAGAACATTGGCCTCTCCCACAGCAAGTTGTCTGTTCTCAGCTCTGCTCGATTTCTGCTGGAGTTTAGTCCCTTTTACACATTTCAGATCAATAAAACATTTGGTCAGTGAAGACCCAAACCACAATTTCCCATCCTGTCACCTGTCAACCATCCTTACCCAGAGCGTAATCACAACAGGAATAAAAACAGGAGAAGTGTAACAATCAAATTCAAAATAAATCCACAGCCAATCATAGAATTTAATTTAATGTTCACTAATTAGCAAAAAAACCTGAAGTAGAGAGTCGCCCAGGAATCTGACAGTGCACACCTAGAGGGGGGGGGGAGGAGTCTTTCTGACCCATCACTCAATGTCTCTTCATTATTTCCCATTTCTTTTCTGGCTCCGCCTGGGGTAACATCTACTCCATCTTTTCTTCTCCTGAAGGAGCACCGTGAGTTCTCAGTTACTGGTACATTAGGACAGATGCTTCAAGCAACAGATCAAGCATGGATGTACAAGATTCTCCAGCTCTCTCTTTGTGGACAGTTCTTACTCAGTATTATTTCTCCGAAGCCCTTCATTGTCCCATTATCGCTTTAATTTCACTCCCACTTTGCCCATGTCCAGTGTGTTTAATTCTATCCAGATTGTTTTAAAGTCAGTTTCTCTCTGGAGTGTGTGTCAATGTCTTGATGATGTCACAATGGTGTCTCAATCCCCTGGCCACATTAACCATTTCATCTCCTGCTGTGTCTCCAGTCGGTGTGTGTGTTTGGGACCCGGTCTTTGTCCATTACACCATGCCACTAGATTCTCTATCTCCCTCCTGTACGCTGACCCATTGTTGTTTGAGATCCGACCCACTACGGTCGTGTCATCAGCAAACTCATAGATGGGAGCGGGAGCCAAATTTTGCCACAGTCGTGTGTGTACAGGGAGTATAGGAGCTAAGTACGTAACCTTGTGGAACCCTGGTATTGAGGACTATCGTGGAGTTGTTGTTGTTTATCCTTACTGATTGTGGTCTATGTATCAGGAATTCGAGGATCCAGTTACAGAGGGAGGAGCCACGTCCTAGGTCTTGGAGTTCTGATGTGATCTTGGCTGGGATTATAGTGTTGAAGGCACAGCTGTAGTTAATGAATAGGAGTCTGACGTAGGAGTCCTTGTTGTCGAGATGCTGCAGGGATGAGTGTAGGGCCAGGGAGAAGGCGTCTGCTGTGGACCGTTGCGGTGGTATGCAAATTGCAGTGGATCAAGGCACTCTGGGAGTCTGGAGTTGGATGTGAGTCATGGCCGACCTCTCGAAGCACACCATAATGATCGCTGTCAAGGCCACTGGATTGCAGTCATTGAGGCACGTTACCTGGTTCTTCTTTGGCCCTGGTATGATGGTGGTCTACTTGAAGCAGGTGGGAACCTCGGAACGGAGTAGGGAGAGGCTGAGGATGTCCGCAAACACGCCTGCCAGTGGGTCAGTGCAGGATCTGGGTGCGCGATCTGGGATCTCGTCAGGACCCATCGCTTTCTGAGGGTTCACTTTCAAGAACGCCAATCTGACTTGGGAGGCTGTGACGGTGGGTATTGGTGTGTCCAAGACTGCTGAGGCAGTTGACATCGGTTTGTTGGTTTCCTGCTCGAAACAAGCATCGAATGCATTGTGTTTGTCGGGGAGGGGTGCGCTATTGCTTAAGATTCTACTCGGCTTTACTTTGTAGCCCATTATGTTGTTTGAGCCTTGCCATAACCAATGTGAGTCCATGTCGTTAGTCTGTGACTCTAGCTTCACGTGATATTGTCTCTTGGCGTCCCTGTTGGCTTTGCAGAGGTCGTACCTAGATTTACAGGTTGAGCCACCTGTCTTGAATGCCTCAGACGTGGCCTTCAGTAGGGAGTGAATCTCCCAATTAAACCATGGTTTCTGGTTGGGTAACGTACGTACTACCTTCTTTGACACACAATCTTCTACCACTTGCTGATGAAGTCTGTGATGGTGCTGGCATACTCGTTTAGGTTGACTGCTGAGTTCTTGAATATGGACCAGTCCACTGACTCCAAGCAGTCGCGTAGGAGCTCTTCTGTTGCCGCAGACCAGCATTGCACGACCTTCTTAACCGGATTCTCTGCTTAAGTTTCTGCTTGTATGCCGGGAGAGGGAGAGCCATCTTGTGGTCCAATTTTCCGAAGTGCGGTCAGGAGATGGATCATCAGGCGCCCTTGATGTTTGTGTAGCAGTGGTCAAGGATGTTGGGGCCGCTGTCGGGATAGGAGATGTGTTGGTGGAATTTTGGCAGTACACTCTTGAGGTTGGCCTGGTTGATGTCCCCGGCCACGATGAACAAGGCCTCCGGGTATTCGGTTACATTGTTATTTATAGCGGTTAGAATTCATCAAGCGCCTTCTTCACTTCCGCCTGGGGTGGGATGTAGACCGCCGTGATGATGGCAGAAGTGAACTCCGTGGGAGGTAGTATGGACAGTACTTCACAGTCGGGCATTCCAGGTCCGGGAGCAGTAGTTCACCAGGGTCGCCACATCCGAGCACCAGGAGTTGACGAGGAGACAAACCACTCCACCCACTCCAGGTTCAGTCCTGGATGTGATGAACAGCAGGAATAACAGCAGAATCCAACCCGACATTACTTGTGAACCCTTTGGTGTCTCAGCATGTTGGACGACTGAGTGAATCCCTCCCCACAGTGAGAGCAGGTGAATGGCTTCTTTCCAGTGTGGACTCACTGGTGTGTCAACAGGGCAGATGAATCACTAAATCTCTTCCCACAATCAGAGCAGGTGAATCAAGTGTGAACTCGCTGGTGTTCCCGCAGTGTGGATGACTTTCGAAACCTCTTTGTGCAGTGAGAGCAGCTGAATGGTCTCTCCTCAGTGTGAGTGCGTTGGTGGATCATCAAACCTACAGTACGTTTGAAGCTGCTCCCACAGTCAGAGCATTTATAGGGTCTCTCATTGGTGTGAGTGACATTGTGATTCAGCAGGCTGGTTGACTGAGTGAATCCTTTCCCACACACGGTGCAGGTAAATGGCCTCTCCCCAGTGTGAACTCGCTGGTGTGTCTGCAGGTTGGATAACTGGGTGAATCCCTTCTCACACACAGTGCAGATGAATGGTCTCTCCTCAGTGTGAATGCGCTGGTGGATCATCAAACCTACAGCACGTTTGAAGCTGCTCCCACAGTCAGAGCATTTAAAGGGTCTCTCATTGGTGTGAATGACATTGTGGCTCAGCAGGCTGGATGACTGAGTGAATCCCTTCCCACACACGGTGCAGGTGAATGGTCTCTTCCCGGTGTGAACGCGCTGGTGTGTCTGTAGGTTGGATGACTGGGTGAATCCCTTTTCACACACAGTGCAGATGAATGGCCTCTCCCCGGTGTGAATTCGCTGGTGTGTCTGCAGGCTGGATAATTTAGTGAATCCCTTCCCACAGTCCTCACATTTCCATGGTTTCTCCATAGCCCGGATGATCTTGCGTCTTACCACGTTGGACGATCAGTTGAAGCCTCGTCCACACACAGAACATGTGTACAGTCTCTCCCTGATATGAATGGTGTAGTATTTTTTCAGACCATGTAACTGGTGGTTGAAGCTCTTTCCACAGTCAGTGCTCTGTAACAGTCTCACAGGGTGTGTGTGTGTGTGTGTGTGTCTCAGTGTTTTTCCAAACACACCGATGTTTAAAATCTCTTGAAGCAGACAGAATAGGCAAACATTTCTCCTTCTAGATTCAAAGGTCGATGATTTTCGGTTCCCAATAATTGAATGACTCAGTCAGTTCTTGACGTGATATTTAGTTTGAGATATCCACCTCAAATTCCTCTCGTTCGAACTTTCTGCAAAAAAGATTTTACAAAAACCATCACTGTCAGTACAAGATAGAAATTTAGAACAGACAATTCTAGTTTCTATCGAACATTGTTTGCTCTCTCTCTTTCCCTCAAATGCTCTAAATCTCCATTCCACACAATCTCCCTCTATTCTCACTCTGCTGTATCTAATATCCACCCTCCCAATTCTCCTGAAGGCACTGAATCAGGCTGATTGACAGATCCATGCTCATTGCTTCCTGTCCTGGACACAGAGGCTGCCAGACAGATATGTGTCTATGTTACTGGACAAAAAAATATGTGTAATATACGGACTGGATTCACTTCCTTTCCCTTCCAATTCTCATCAAGGTGCTGATTGATGCTGATCAACAAATCTAAACTCACTACAACCTGTACAAAAGTAGAGACTCTCCATCTAAGTATATTTACTGATTAGAGATGGGGTGATTCTGAGGAAGAATTTTATTGAGTCACGGAGTGGTCCCTACTGAAGGCCACTGCCCACAAGGGTTGTGGAAGTCGAGATGATCAATAATTCAAAATAAAATATGAAGAAAATAAGCTTTCAGGGGAACAGGGATATCGAGGGGCAACGGGACTGACTGGATTGCTGTACAGAGAGTCAGCATTGACTTGAGTTCCCAAATGGATTCTGTCAGTGCTGCAATGACTGTATGACTGGAAATATATAATGTAGGTACAGTACTATTTACAAAACTAGAAATAATAATACATGTATTTTATTACAGAACCATCAATAATATATATAATACATTCCATATATCTCTGCGCAATATAACAATTTTAAAAATACATTTACGGGATGTGAGCGTCGCAGTTCAGCCAGCATTTATTGCCCATCCCTAGTTGCCCTTCAGAAGGTGGTGATGAGTTGCCTTCTTGAACCGCTGCAGTCCCTGAGTTGTAGGTACATCCCCTGTGCTGTCAGGGAAGGAGTTCCAGGATGTCGCCCCAGCAACAATGAAGGAAGGGCGATAGATTTCCAAGTCCAGCTGGTGAGTGACTTGGAGGTGAACCTCCAGGTGGTGGGGTTCCCAGGTATCTGCTGCTCTTGTCCTTCGAGATAGTAGTGGTCATGGGTTTGGAAGGTGCTGTCGGAGGAACCTTGGTGAGTTACTGCAGTGCACATTGTAAATGGTACACACGGCTGTCACTGTTCGTCGGTGTTGGAGGGTTTGAATATTTGTGGAAGGGAGAGCAGTCAAGCAGGCTGCTTTGTTCTGGATGGTGTAGAGCAGCATCTTGAGTGTTGTTGGAGCTACACTCAACCAGGCAAGTGGTAATTATCCTATTACACACCTGACTTGTGCCTTGTATATGGTGGACAGGCTTTGGGGGTCAGGAGGTGCGTTACTCGCTGTAGTCTTTGACCTGCCCTGGTGGCCACCGTATTAATATGACTGGTCCAGTTCAGTTTCTGATCAATGGTAACCCTCAGGATCTTGGTTGTAGGGGATTCAGCGATGGTATTGCCACTGAATGTCAAGGGGTGTTGGTTAGATCCTCCTTTGTGGGAGATGGTCATTGCCTGGCATTTGTATAGCACAAATGTAACTTGCCACTTATCAGCCCACATCTGGATACTGTCCCGGTCTTACTGCATTTGGACATGAACTGCTTCATTATCTGAGTCGTCGCGAATGGTGCTGAACATTGTGCAGTAATTCGCAAACATCCCCACTTCTCACCTTATGATGGAAGGGAGGTCATTGATGAAGCAGCTGAAGATGGTTGGGTTTGGGATACTGCCCTGAGGAACTCCTGGAACGGAGATGATTGACCTCCAACCACCACAACCATCTTCCTTTGTGCCAGGTATGACTCCAACCAGCGGAGAGTTTTCCCCAATTCCCATTGACTCCAGTTTAGCTGGGTCTCCTTGATGCCATACTCAGTCAAATCCTGCCTTGATGCCAAGGGCAGTCACTCTCATCTCACCTCTGGCATTCAGCTCTTTCGTCCATGTTTGAAAGCTGTAATGAGGTCAGGAGCTGAGTGACCCTGGCGGAACCCAAACTGAACGTCTACGAACAGGTTATTGCTCAGTAAAGTGCTACTTGATTGCACTGTTGACTCCTTCCGTCAGTTTGCTGATGATGGAAATAAACTGATAGGGAAGGAATTATGTCCTGTTTACTGTCCCCTTAAATGTCAGCCATCTCCTGGGGAAAGCAGCCCTTTAATTGTGAACATTGGGAAAGAGACTATCCTTTTAGCCAGACAAATAAATATGTCAAGCTGAGGGAGCAAAGGATGTCAATGTTTTTAAGAGATAGCGAAACCTGGGCGAACATTTGCAGAGCCTGCACCCTCCCTGGATTCACTTCCTTTCTCTAGTTATTGCAAGTCACCAATTGAAGGTCAGACTGAGAAAATAAAGTGTTTTACTCACAGATGTTAGAGCCAGGGAGATGATTTAATCTGTGTGCAGCTCAAGTTCATTCAGGGTTGGAGGAACAACAGCTTTGCTCAGCACAAACCTCCATGTCCAGCTTCCGCATTGAGACAATGGGGGAGCTCTGATTGGCGGAGGAGCAGAGTCCTTCCGGTCCTCCAATCTTCCTATTGGTCACAACTCAGCAGTGTCACCGGAGGTGAGCTCCCTCTGCACATGCGCAGAGTCCCCTCTCCCTGAGACCATGCGCAGTCCCGGGTGGGGAGAGAGGGAGTCATCGATAGCCGGAACTGTCAGCCGGTTGTTTGGAAACCTTGTCTCCAGGATGGGTCGGGGAGGGGAGAAAAATGGACGGGGGCGGGGCTCCTGTATCCGCGCGCGGGGCGAGTGCACTCAAATGCAGTGACGTCACTGCGGAACGGATTTATTCCTATTGGTTGATTCAGAGGACGAGCATCTTTGTGATGTCACAATGTGGAGGTTGGACAATGAGTTTCAGACTAAAACTTCCTCCTCTGGGCAACATCTGGGAGCAAATCAATGTCTCCCCTTTCATTAGTTCATAAGATATAGGAGCAGAATTTGGCCATTTGGCCCATCGAGTCTGCTCTGCCATTTGATCATCGCTTATCTCATCCTGGCCTTATCGCCACTGTCTTGAGAGTTCTTCAGAACCCTTCAACCGATTAAAAGTCTAACTCCTCCCTAAATGTACTCACTGTCCCAGCTCCACCACACTCTGGGGTAGTGAATTCCACAGATTCACAGCACGTGGGAGAGCAGTTTCTCCTCAACTCTGTTTTGAATTTGCTACCTCTTATCCAAAGACTATTACCTCTCGTTCTTGAATGCCCCACAAGAGGCAGCAGCCGCTCCAAGTCTACTTTATCTTTCCATTTCTTGTCTCATTCTGGGGGGGATGTTGGTGACTTGCAGCAACTGAAGAGAAAGGAAGTGAATCCAGTCTATGTTGCACACATTTTGAGTTCAGTAATATAGACATATTTCTGTCTTGCAGTCTGCATGGAGATTTTCAGGCCTGTCCAGGACGGGAAGCAGTGAGAATGGATCTGCCAGTCAGACTGAATCAGCACCTTTAGAGAATTGGGAGGATGAATATTACATACAGCAGAGTGAGAATGGAGAGAGTGTGTTGGATGGCGATTTACAGCTTTTGAGGAATGAGAGAGGAAAGAATGTTTCATAGGAACTAGAATTGTCTGTTCTTAATTTCCATTAGGTTTACAGGTGGGCAGCACGGTAGCATTGTCGATAGCACAAATGCTTCACAGCTCCAGGGTCCCAGGTTCGATTCCGGCTTGGGTCACTGTCTGTGCGGAGTCTGCACATCCTCCCCGTGTGTGCGTGGGTTTCCTCCGGGTGCTCCGGTTTCCTCCCACAGTCCAAAGATGTGCGGGTTAGGTGGATTGGCCATGCTAAATTGCCCATAGTGTCCAAGGTTGCCCTTAGTGTTGGGTGGGGTTGCTGGGCTGTGGGGATAGGGTGGAGGTGTGGACCTTGGGTGGGGTGCTCTTTCCAAGAGCCGGTGCAGACTCGATGGGCCGAATGGCCTCCTTCTGCACTGTAAATTCTATGATTAGATGATTATTTACCGAAAAAAAGACTTCAGGATTTGGAAGAGTCACTTGGTTATGGGCAGCATGGTGGCACGGTGGTTAGCACTGTTGATTCACAGTTCCAGGGTGCCAAGTTCGATTCCCGGCTTGGGTCACTGCAGAGTCTACATGTTCTCCTCGTGTCTACATGTGTTTCTTCCGGGTGCTCCGGTTTCCTCCCACAAGTCCCGAAAGGCACGCTGTTAGGTAATTTGGACATTCTGAATTCTCCCTCAGTGTACCCGAACAGGTGCCAGAATGTAGCGACTAGGGGCTTTTCACGGTAATTTCATTGCAGCGTTAATGTAAGCCGACTTGTGACAATATAGATTATTATTATTAATCAGGACCTGAATATCATTAGGAGAACCATCACTGCAAAAGATACTTCTGGAGTTAAGGATTGCCAGTCAGGCAAAGGAATCGAATGGAAGTAAACACAGGAAAGAAGAATCACATTGGGCTGGTTCCAGGAGAATTGAGTGACAACTTCAGCGACAAAACCATGGAGTGTGATTTTTGATTGTGTTAAAAGTAAGAGGGCAACGTTCTATTTATAGTTTATGGGATACGTTCCCTATAAAAATAGTGTTTAGGCATTGTTATTTCTCGTTTGTTTGTTGCAGTAAAAGTCATAAACTTGAAGTTTTTGTCTTATGATTCTTTAGTTTGTTCACTGGGTTTAGAATTTATCTTTTGAAGTTACTGATCTTTTCAGAGATCTTACGCAGTTGGTCTTGAGTCACAAGTTTCAACTTCCCATTTAAGCCTCAGGCAACTTGCTGTCTCTCTGTTCCTCATGTCAATGACAGCCCAGTAACAGAGCTGAGGGCTGGAGATGCTCTGATCCCTTGTCAGAGCTGGAATCAGTAGAAAGAACCATAGTTTCTGGTTGAGCTGTGTGTTAGCTGCCCGACCATGATGACCATATATAAATAGCTAACCAGGTAATAGGTTGTGATGAGGGTTTATAAACAGACCCTGGGTAGACGAGTTAACTGAAGGTGTGGGTTTGTCAGCTGTACAGTGAAACCAGGCTTCCAACAGCCACAAAGACCTGTAATATTGGACACTGGGTTTAACCCTGTTCTGTATTAAACAGACCTATCTGATACTGGGTTATTGTGATAGTTAATCTGACCCTTAATTCATTCAATTCCAAAAGTGAATAACATTGATTCAAGTACAGTGATTACTCTGTTAATCTGTGAATAAAGTGGTGTCAGTTCATGCAGATGTGTCTGAACTCAATTTCATTACTTATTTTTGTTACTGACTAGGGTCTCTCCCACTCTCGCTCTCTCCTCTCCCCTCTCTCTCCTGCCTCCCTCGTGCTCCTCTCTCTGGTGCCTCTCTTGCCCTCTGTCTCACTGTTCTCCCTCTCCTGTCTCAGTCTCTGGTGCTCCTCTCTTCTCTTTAGTGCCTTTCCCTCTGCTGCCTCTCTCTCTCTCCTCAATGCTGAGGAAGGCAGGTGGGGGCAGCCCGATGGCACAGTGGTTAGCATTGTTGCCTCACGGCACCGATGTTCCAGGTTTGATCCCGGCTCTGGGTCACTGTCCGTGTGGAGTTTGCACATGAAATGAAATGAAAATGAAAAATGAAATTCACCCTTGTTTGCATGGGTTTTGCCCCCACAACCCAAAGATGCGCAGGGTAGATGGATTGGCCACAATAAATTGCCCCTTAATTGGAATTTATTAATTGGTTACTCTACGTTTATATTTTAAAAAAGGAAGGCTGGTGGGATAGTTTCCTTTGGTAGCCGAGGGCCAAGAATATAAGAGCAGGGAGATTGTGCTGGAACTGGATCAAACACCAGTTAGACCACAGCCGGAGCACTGTGGACATTTCTGATCACCACATTACAGGAAGGATGTGATCACTCGAGAGAGGCTGCAGAGGGGATTTATGATGATGTTTTACGGGATGGAGAATTTTGACGATGAGGAAAGATTGGAGAGGCTGGGGTTGTTCTCATTGGAACAGAGGAGGCTGAAGGGAGATTGAATTGAGTTGTGTGTAATTCGGAGGGTCTCAGATAGAGTGAATATTCCCCTCAGCAGAGTCCAACCCTTGCAGTCAAATATGAAGTCGCTGGTGTGTCAGGAAGTGGGATGGGTGAATGACTCTCGATCCGCACAGAGAACACGGAAACAGCAGCTCCCCAGCTTGAACTCGCTGGTGTGTCAACAGGCTGGAGGATTGGCTGAATTCCATCCCACTCCTGGAACATTTTTCAATGTCCTCTCCCCAGTGCCAGCAGGCTGCCTGACTGAGAGAAGCTCTGTCCACAGACAGAGCAGATGAATGGCCTGTCGTTAATATGGAGATGCTGGTGTCATATTGATATTGTTCATTCCGGGGACTTCCGGTGACAACATGTCGGTGGATGTCACACGTTAGGTGGCTCCTGCGAGAGTCTCGGACTTTTGGACGTTTATGTCTGGTTTTGGGACAGTTTTTAGATGAGTTGTTGTGGGAAGTCATAAGGAGGCTGACGAAGTCCCAGAGGAAAGGTGTTGGAAAGAAGGGGGCGAGCGAAGGGCCGCCGGCGAGTGCTGCTGTGAGTCCTGCAGGAAGGAAGATGCGGGGCTGGGTCGTCGGGTGGGGCCGCTCCCCTCACCGGGGAAACTCTGACCAAAGTGATGTCAGAGCTTCAGACATAATTAGATATTACCCCTTTGAACTGAATTGGCCACATTCCTCTCGGAGGTCTGTTCTATTCTCTGAGCCATCACCCATTTGTCCCGGTTGATCCTCGGTTGTCGCTGAAACGGAATCTTCAAGGCTTGGTTCTTATTCTCCTTCTGACCCGTGTCCCAGACAGGCCAAATTTACTCTACTTCGAACTGTCGAATGACATCTTTCTTCCAACCACAGATCCATTCTTCAGACATTGTGGTTCAAGGTGTCAACTCAGGTTCTGCTCGGCATTTCATTGGTGGTTTGGGAGGCTCTGAAAGTGGTCGTAAGAGGGGAGGTGATCCTGTTTCAGGCCAAGTTGGATAGGAAGGAGAGGGAGGAACGCCAACAACTGATAGAAGAGATTTTGGAGGTGGATGGGAGGTACGTGAGGGACCTGGACCCGGGGCTCCTGGCAAAGAGAAAGGAGTTACAGGCGAGGTTTGACCTATTGTGCACAGGGAAAGTGGTGCATCAGCTGAGAAGGTTCAGGTGCGGGACAGGAGTTGGTGGCGGCTCCGGAACAGATTAATAAGGTGTTTGAGAGAGTTAGGGAGGAAAGGGCGGCTAGGCAGCAGCTGGTCGACTCCATACTGGAGGTAGACCATAAATACTCCGAGGCCCCGACCGTAGAGCTCCTAGTGGAGAGGAAAGAGCTACAAAGGAACTTTGACCTGCTCTCCACCAGGAAAGCAGTGCACCAAGCACGTGGGACCCTATACGAACACGGAGACAAAGCCAGCCGCCTGTTGGCACACCAGATGAGAAAGCAGGCAGCCACCAGAGAAATTGCACAAATCAGGGATACCAGAGGCACGTTAGAAACAGAACCAGAAAAGATCAACAAAACCTTCAAGACCTTCTACTAAGGGCTGTACACTTCAGAGCCCCCAATGGGGGAGTCCGGGATGAAACGGTTCCTTGATGGACTGGACATTCCAGTCGCGGGGGGGGGGGGGGCAGAAAACGGGGCCTGGAAGCACCACTAGTACTGGGAGAGATCATGGACAGCATTAGCTCCATGCGGCGGGGAAGGCACCGGGACCAGACCAAAATTTGCGACAGCACTGGCCCCGCACCTGCGGGAGATATTCACAGACTCGCTGGCTAAGGGCACACTGCCACCCGCGCTAGCACAGGCCTCAATCTCGCTGATACCTAAGAAAGACAAAGCCCCAACGGAATGTGGGTCATACAGACCCATCTCAATGCTGAACGCGGATGCCAAAATACTGGCCAAAATCCTAGCCAAAAGGTTAGAAGACTGTGTACCTGAAGTGGTCGCAGAGGACCAGACGGGCTTTGTCAAAGGTAGACAGCTTACCTTGAACATCAGGCGCCTGCTGAACGTGATAATGACCCTCTCCGGGGAGAGAACACCAGAGGTAATCGTCTCCCTAAACGCAGAAAAGGCCTTCGACAGAGTTGAATGGAAATACCTCAGAGGTACTGGAGCGGTTCGGGCATGGAGCAGGGTTCACCTCCTGGGTAAAGCTCCTATAAAATAATGAAAAAAATGAAAATCGCTTATTGTCACAAGTAGGCTTCAAATGAAGTTACTGTGAAAAGCCCCTAGTCGCCACATTCCGGCGCCTGTTCGGGGAGGCTGGGACGACAACGCTCATATGGCGAGCGTACGGACCAACAATACCAACTCCCGATACTTCCAGCTGCACAGAGGCGCCAGACAAGGATGCCCACTGTCCCCGCTGCTGTTCTCTCTAGCGATCGAACACTAGCAATCGCGCTCAGAGCAGCAAAAAGCTGGAGGGGATCCGAAGGGGAGGCAGAGAGCACAGAGTCTCACTCTATGCAGATGACCTGCTCCTCTACATTTTGGACCCACAGAGCAGCATGGACGGAATCATCGCGCTCCTGAAAGAGTTTCGCGCCTTCTCGGGCTACAAACTCAACATAAGCAAAAGCGAGATCTTCCCCGTACACCCACAAGTAGGTGGGGCAGCACTAACGGGACTGCTGTTTAAACAAGTCTAACACAAATTCCGCTACCTGGGGATCCAAATAGCCCATGACTGGAAAGGGATCCACAAATGGAACCTCACCAGTCTGACAGAGGAAGTAAAAAAGGACCTGCAAAGATGGAACACACTCCCACTCTCCCTCGCCGGGAGGGTCCAGACGATCAAAATGAATGTCCTGCCCAGGTACCTCTTCCTACTTAGATCCATTCCGATCTACATCCCCAAGGCCTTTTTCAAAGCGCTGGACAAATTAATCATGGCGTTCGTATGGGGGGGGGAATGCTCGCATCCCAAGGAAGGTCCTACAAAAAACAAAATCCAGGGGGGGCTAGCCCTCCCAAACCTACAATTCTCCCACTGGGCGGCGGCGACGACCGAGCGAATAAAGGGATGGATCAAGAAGCCAGAAGCCGAGTTGGTGCACGCGGAAGAGGCCTCCTGCAGGGGGACCTCCCTCCGGGCCTTCGCCACAGCAGCACCCCCAACCCCACCCAAAAAACACTCCAGCAGTCTGGTGGTGATAGCCACCCTCCAATCCTGGAACCAACAACGGCAGCAATTTGGCCTGACCAGAATGTCGGACAAAGCTCCCATCTGCAACAACTATAGGTTCACACCAGCGCTGACTGACGCCACCTTCAAAAGGTGGGGGCAGGACGGAGGGAGACTGACAGTCAGGGACCTATGCATGGACGGCAGGATCGCAACACTGGACGAACTGACAGAGAAATTCCAGCTAGCCAGGGGGAACTAACTAAGGTATCTACAGCTCAAAAACTTCCAACGAAAGAAGACAAGGATGTACCACAACCGCCACGACAGACATTACTGGAAGAACTACTAGACGCAAGCATACTAGGTAAAGGAAACTGTAGTGACATGTATGACCGACTGATAGAAAGGGCCGACACCGTACTGGACGCAACAAGAAAGAAATGGGAGGAGGACGGGACTGAGATAGGGCGGGGTCTCTGGAGCGAAGCACTGCATAGAGTCAACTCCACCTCCACGTCAGCAGCACCACCCAAAGCTGCGGACTGGTTGTCCGACCTCTCGGAATCTCTCCAAATGGAGAAAATCAAATTCGCCATCCGAGGGTCAGACGACGGCTTCCACAGAACGTAGGAGCCATTCACCCAATTGTTCCGGGACCTGTTTGAGGCCAACGAACAAGAGGAAGAATAGCCAGGTAGCCAAGAATCAGGGGAAAGTGGCCAAAGCATGAAAGGGAGAGATAGACTGGGGGGGGGGGGGGGACCACGACACAGCTAAACCTAAGAGGAAAGTAAGGCGAACCACGGGAAGGGGAGGGATTCAGGCTGATTGACAGATTCACGCTCACTGCTTCCTGTCCTGGACACAGAGACCTGAAAATATTCATGCAGGCTGCCAGACAGATAGATGTTGATATTACTGGATGGAAAATGTGTGTAATATACAGACTGTATTCACTTACTTTATCTCCCAATTTTCCTGAAGGTGCTGATCAACAAATCTAAACTCACTAAAATCTGTACAAGAACATAAGAACTAGGAGCAGGAGTAGGCCACCTGGCCCCTCGAGCCTGCTCCACCATTCAATGAGATCATGGCTGATCTTTTGTGGACTCAGCTCCACTTTCCGGCCCGAACACCATAACCCTTAATCCCTTTATTCTTCAAAAAACTATCTTTCTTTATCTTAAAAACATTTAATGAAGGAGCCTCTACTGCTTCACTGGGCAAGGAATTCCATAGGTTCACAACCCTTTGGGTGAAGAAGTTCCTCCTAAACTCAGTCCTAAATCTACTTCCCCTTATTTTGAGGCTATCCCTAGTTCTGTTTTCACACGCCAGTGGAAACAACCTGCCCGCATCTATCTATCCTATCCACTCCCTTCATAATCTTATATGTTTCTATAAGATCCCCCCCTCATCCTTCTAAATTCCAATGAGTACAGTCCCTGTCTACTCAACCTCTCCTCGTAATCCAACCCCTTCTGCTCTGGGATTAACCGAGTGAATCTCCTCTGCACACCCTCCAGTGCCAGTACGTCCTTTCTCAAGTAAGGAGACCAAAACTGAACACAATACTCCTGGTGTGGCCTCACTAACACCTTACACAATTGCAGCAGAACCTCCCTAGTCTTAAACTCCATCCCTCTAGCAATGAAGGACAAAATTCCATTTGCCTTCTTAATCACCTGTTGCACCTGTAAGCCAACTTTTTGCGACTCATTACTAGCACACCCAGGTCTCTCTGCACAGCAGCATGTTTTAATATTTTATCATTTAAATAGTAATCTCTTTTGCTGTTATTCCTACCAAAATGGATAACCTCACACTTGCTGGTGTCTCAGCAGAAGTGTTGACCGAGTGAATCCCTTCTCACACAAGGTGCAGGTGAATGGCCTCTCCCCAGTGTGAACTCGCTGGTGTGCCTGCAGATTGGGTAGCTGAGTGAATCTCTTTTCACAGTTAGAGCAAATGAACGGCCTCTCCCCAGTGTGAATTCGCTGGTGTGTCTGTAGGTGGGATAACCGAGTGAATCCTGTCCCACAGTCAGAGCAGGTGAACGGCCTCTCCCATGTGTGAATTCGCTGGTGTCTCTGCAGGTGGGATAATCGAGTGAATCCCTTCCCACAGTCAGAGCAGGTGAACGGCCTCTCCCCAGTGTGAACTCGGTGTGCCTGTAGGTTGCTTATTTGAGTGAATCCCTTTCCACACTGAGAGCAGGTGAACGACCTCTCTCCGGTATGCAGGAGCTGGTGTGTCAGCAGATGGGATGAGATTCAAAACATCTTTGTGCAGTGGGAGAAGCTGAACGGTCTCTTCCTAGTGTGAACTTGTTGGTGTGTCAGCAGTCTGGAAGAAGTACTGAACCCCTCCCACACGTGGAGCAGGTGACTGGCCTCTCCCTGACGTGGACTGGCTGGTGCTTCTTCAGATTAGATAACTTAGCGAATCCCTTCTCACACTGGGAGCAGGTGAACGGCCTCTCCCCAGTGTGAATGCGTCGATGAGTTTCCAGTGCTGATGGGAATCTGAATCCCTTCCCACAGTCCCCACATTTCCATGGTTTCTCCAGGGTGGGGGTGTCCGTGTGTCTCTCCAGGTTGGACAATCAGTTGAAGGCTCACACAGATCTCCCCGCTGTTTTTTCAGGCTGTGTAACTGGTTAAAGCTCTTTTCAGTCAGTGCTCTGGAACACTCTCATTCAGGTATGTATGTCTCAGTGAGTTTCCAGTCACACTGATGGTTAAAACCATCTGAAGCAGAAAGAATAGACTAACCTTTTTCCTTCTCGATTCAAAGGCCGATGATATTCAAGTCCCAGTGAATTGAGTGAATGTCAAATCGAGACGCGAGGTTTGGTTTGAGATTTCTGTCTGTAATTCTTCCTCTTCTGATATCCTGTAAGAGGAGTTTACAAAAGACATAATTGTCAGTATAGGATAGAGATTCAGAACAGACATTTCTGGTTTCTATGGTCCTCTCTCATTTCCCCAAATCTGTAAATCGCCATTCCACACACACCCTCCATTCTCACTCTGCTGTATCTAATATTCACCCTCCCAATTCTCCTGAAGGTGCTGATTCAGGCTGATTGACAGATCCATGCTCACTGCTTCCTGTCCAGGACAAAGAGACCTGGAAATCTTCAAGCGGACTGCCAGCCTAACGGAAATATGTAACAGGACTAAAATTGTGTTTAATGTATAGGATTGTTCCAGTTGGTTAAGATACAGGAGGTAGTGATTGATCATGATCTGGAATTTTCTGCCGATGAACGTCCTCAAGCAGAGATGATCAATAATTTCTAACTGAATTAGATGGACGCTGCAGGGTTACTTTTGTCAATAATAAAGATTATTATCCTCCTGTAACCAAAGACTATCCTCCTCACTATTTACCACCACCAATTTTCACACAATCCGGGAATATACTTAGAGACCTGGGCCAACCTTTGCAGAGTCTGCACCCTCCCTGGATTCACTTCCTTTTCCTTCAGAACCAGAGTCCTTCCGGTCCTCCAACTGCTCCCATTGGTCAACACCTCAGCAGAAAGGTCAAGAGGTGGGATCTTCCTGCACATGTGCAGCTTCCCATCGCTCCCAAGATCATGCGCAGTCCGAGCCGCCCGCCCGGCGAATGGAGCGGTTTCACCACCGCAGGGGATTATGGGGGCTATGACCGCCATTACTCATCCTGAGTCCAGTCTCCAAACCCCTTGGAATAGGATGAAATGGGGGGGGGGGGGGGGCACGAATGACCCCACCCTGACACACAGTACATATGGGTAGTCAGTGGAGTTGATTGTGGCGCCCCCTTAGCAAAACAGCTTGTTAATTTAAGGTGTAAAGATTTCGACGCCTGGGTGAAATATTTGGGGGGGGGGGGGGGGGAGGCGCAATAGATTAGTGTGACACTGAACTAGAGAGTCAGCGCCTTCAGGGGAGGAGATTTTTGGGGAAAGCAGGAGGAGATAATGGGATGAATTAGTGTTGAAATCAATAGGAAGGAGAGAATATCTGGGGAATGAGATGTAGAATTTGTGTCACATCACGGTCTTGGACAACCTTCATGAAACTTTCTTTTACAATTTTCCTGGAAAATCCTTGACGTATTTTATTAAGTCAAATGTGCTATCAAAGAGGGCGGCACGGTGGTGCAGTGGTTAGCACTGCTGCCAACGGTGCTGAGGACCTGGGTTTGATCCCGGCCCTGGGTCACTGTCGATGTGGAGTTTGCACATTCTCCCCGTGTTTGCATGGGTTTCACCCCCATAATCAAAAGATGTGAGGGTTAGGTGGATTGGCCACATTCAATTGCCCCTTAATTGGAAAAAATATAATTGGGTACTCTATTTTTTTTTAATGTGCTGTCCAAATGAAAATTAATGTTTTATTGAGGACGGCCACTTGAACTCCCCGACTACTCCCAAACACCAAGTACCTGTTCATGAACAGTCTGATTAACTATCTAATTCATACAACCCAGCCCACCCATTCTCAGTGAGTCTTCATTTCTCAATGTTCACAATGAGTAGGCTTGGTCACTTTTCTCTCTTCAAAATACAAGACTGATGGGCTAATTCAGGTCATTAAAATTATCAAAGCTTTTGATAAACACAGTGGATGTTTCCCACTTGTAGGGGTAAGAGCAAAACTTAATTCAGGAGAAACGTCTTTCCAGACAGTAATGAGAATGTGGAACCCACTACCAGTGAGTGGAGGTGAATAACATTGATACATTGAAGAGGAAGCTGGATGAACACATGAAGGAGAAATAAACAGACGGACACACTGATAGAGTCAGATGGGAAAGCATGGGAGGAGGATGAAGTGAAGTAGAAATACTAACAGAGATTGGTTGGGCTGAATGGCCTGTTTCTTTGCTGGATATTCAATGTAATTTAACCTGGTATTGCCTTTAACTCTGACATCGTCCATTCCAGGCTAAAGAGAGAAGTTTCACTCACAGAACGTTTCAGATCATTGTTTCCAGCTATTGTCCAATCAATGCCTTTGTCAGTCTGGTGTCTCAGTGAGTTGCTGAGGTAATAAATTCAACTACAAACATCAAATGTGATGTCTTCTGATATATCTTTGAAGAGCAGGGGCGTCAGTCTCTGACCCCCCCCGCCGGGTCGGAGAATGGCCGTTGGCCGCCGTGAATCCCGCCCCCGCCCCCGCCGAAGTCTCCGCTCCCGGAGATTGGGCGGGGGCGGGAATCCGGCCGCGCCGGTTGGCGGGACCCCCCGCTGGATTCTCCGGCCCGGATGGGCCGAAGTCCCGCCCAGGAATTGCCTGTCCCGCCGACGTAAATCAAACCTGGTATTTACCAGCGGGACCAGGCAGCGTGGGCGGGCTCCGGGGTCCTGGGGGGGGCGCGGGGCGATCTGACCCCGGGGGGTGCCCCCACGGTGGCCTGGCCCGCGATCGGGGCCCACCGATCCGCGGGCGAGCCTGTGCCGTGGGGGCACTCTTTCCCTTCCGCCTCCGCCACGGCCTCCACCATGGCGGAGGCGGAAGAGACTCTCCCCACTGCGCATGCACGGGAAACTGACAGCGGCCGCTGACACTCCCGCGCATGTGCTGGGAAACTGACAGCGGCCGCTGACGCTCCCGCGCATGCGCCGCATTTCCGCGCCAGCTGGCGGGGAAACAAACGCCATTTCCGCCAGCTGGCGGGGCGGAAATCCCTCCGGCGTCGGCCTAGCCCCTCAATGTTGGGGCTAGGCCGCCAAAGATGCGGAAACCTTCCGCACCTTTGGGCCGGCGCGATGCCCGTCTGATTGGCGCCGTCTTTGGCGCCAGTCGGCGGACATCCTGCCGTTGGGGGAGAATTTCGGCCCAGATCTTTTTCAAGTGGACTGAATTGGTTATATTTTCTCGGTCACAGTCCTTTCTGGCAACAATTATTATTTATCAGTCTTATTTAAATTATGGAGTTTGTTTTATACAGTAAGAAGTCTCACAACACCAGGTTAAAGTCCGACAGGTTTATTGGAAATCAAAAGTTTTCGGCGCACTGCTCCTTCATCAGGTGAAGTGAGCAGTGCTCAGAAAGCTTGTGATTTTAAATAAAGCTGTTGGACTTTATCTTGGTGTTGTGAGACTTCTTACTATGCCCACCCCAGTCCAACGCCGGCATCTCCACATGTTTTATACAGGACAAAGCACCAGCTTGTTGAGTACCCCGTCCACCACCCGAAACAGTGACTCCCTTGACCTCCAGAGCACAATGGTAGCAGTGTGTGTACCATCTACAAGATATTTCACGGTACCACAGTGATAGGGCAGGACATTAGCACAATAATAGGGGCAGGACGTTAGCACAGTAATAGGGGCAGCACGGTAGCACAGTGGTTAGCACAGTTGCTTCACAGCTCCAGGGTCCCAGGTTCGATTCCAGGCTTGGGTCATTGTTTGTGCGGAGTCTGCACATCCTCCCCGTGTGTGCGTGGATGTCCTCTGCGTGCTCTGGTTTCCTCCCAGAGTCCAAAGATGTGCAGGTTAGGTGGATTGGCCAAAGTAAATTGCCCTTAGTGTCCAAAAAGGTTAGGTGGGTTTACGGGGACAGGGTGGAAGCGTGGGCTTAAGTGAGGTGTTCTTTCCAAAGCCAGTGCAGACTCGATGGGCTGAATGGCTTCCTTCTGCACTGTAAATTCAATGATTTATGAGCTCACCAGGGCTCCTTCGACATCACCTTCTAAACCCATAACCTTGACTGTCATGAAGGTCAAGGGCAGCAAACTCATGGGAACAGCACCAACCACTCTGTGCGGCAGCGAGCTCCACATTCTCACCACTCTTGTCCTTCTCTTCTCCTTCATCTGTTCATCCAGTCTCCCCTGATCCTTTGCTTTGTTGTGAGTTTTCTGTATTTAACACGAAATGACTTGGAAATGAGTAATTTCCACAACACGTGCTTTTACAGAGCAGCATGACCAGGAGAGAGTCTCTCCCATGGAATTGAAATTCACATCAACAACAAAATGCAATCGGCATGAAAAATGCCTCCACAATCGAGCAACTTAACTGAGAATACAGACCCTGGGATTTCAAGATGAAACCCCTTCATCTCTTACATGACTTATCAAAGTCCGTAATATATTTCACCATGGATGACCACCTATTTCCTGAAATCTATCAAAGGTTAACAATGCTTCATATGCTTCCAACAACTCATCTTTTTTATACGACTTATCCAAAACGGTAATGGAATATCCAATCAGTTTTCATTATCCAAATCATCCTCAACGAATTCCGAAAATACTTTCCTCATAACCTTGTATTTTGCTGTTAATGATGAAGCCAAAGCCCTATCCAGCCTCTTTCAGGGGAAGGAAGTGACCCGTGTCCACATCTCAGCTTCACGGTTCCATTCCTGATATTGTTCTCCCTCCGAGAAAATTCATGGATAATTAAAACCTGTCCTTCTGCCATTCTGTCACTAAAATGTCAGCAGCAATGTGCTTCTTCTCAGAGAGAGAGAATGAAACTTCTTACACACCAACACAGCACCAAAGTTTAGTGTTGATCCTCTGCTACCATGTTATTCAAAATAGTAAGAAGTCTTACAATAGCAGGTTAAAGTCCAACACGTTTGTTTCCAATCATTTCATCAGGTGACTCGCCTGATGAAGGAGCAGCGCTCCGAAAGCTAGTGATTCAAAACAAACCTGTTGGACTTTAACCTGGTGTTGTAAGACTTCCTACTGTGCCAACCCCAGTCCAACACCGGCATCTCCACATCATTCAAAATAGTGTCTGCAGAGGAAGAATCGATCGAAAGCTGAGTCGTACTTTGAACAGGTTTATTTCCAAAACAACAGAAACGCAGATACTCTCCCAGTTCCCCACCCTCACCCTTATCCCATCTACCCTATCCCCACCCTCCCACGCCCAGTTCTCCTCCCCTGAAGGTGCTGACTCTTTCCTAATGTTCACAATTAAAGGGCTGGTTTCCCCAGGAGATGGCTGACATTTGAGGGGGCAGTAAATTAATATCAGAGAGAGAAATTTCTACTGTTGTTATATGGTACAGATTAGATCTATCATTGATGGTTCTGTAATAAAATATATTCGTTATTATTTCTAGTTTTGTGATGTAGTTGTGTATCTATGTTTTATTTTTCCAGTCATAGAGTGATTATAGCACAGAAGGAGTCCATTCATTAATTTGAAACCATACCGAATCTGCTGAGCAAACCAGTCAGTACAATTGTACCTCTATATCCATGTTCCCCTGTAAGTTTAGTTCCTTCATGCTCCCAAGCTATTTCATTTTGAAATCAATAATCATCGCAGCTTCCACCAACCTCACAGGCAGGAAGTTAGAAGTCCTGACAACTCGCTCCTAAATAAAGTTTTTCCTGCACACCCACCTCTAATCAAGCAATACAGTTCGGCTGCACAGTGGTACAGCTGCTCACAATGCCAGAGACACAGGTTCGATTCCAGCCTTGGATGTGACTTGGGTGACATATCCTTTTGGTAATATGGTGACCAGAATTGTAGGCAATATTCCACGTGTGGCCTAACTAAGGTTCTGTACAGCTGCAGCATGACTTGCCAATTTTTATACTCAATGCCCGACCAATGAAGACAAGCATGCCGTCTGCCTTCTTAGCGACCTTATCCACCTGCGTTGCCACTTTCAGTGATGTTTATTGTAATTTCCCAATCTACCACAACTTGCCCCTCATACCATGATAGTTTCCTTCTGCGAGAAACACCCAGATAAATTAGGCAAAAGAACCCTGTAACCACCATAGCCCATCTTCATGGCAACGTGGCTGCTTTGGGAACTAAATATCTTCCAACGTGCAAACACCTTTTCATTCTGTGCTCCTCGTCAAACTTGGAACCAGGTAATCGCAACTAGCCTCAAAAATGGTCAGCCCATCGGAGGCAGAGGTGTTAGACCGGCCAGTCCAGCAGAAAGAAACCCTCCAATCATCACCATTCACCAGATGTCAGAATGAACAAAATGCAGTCCTGGATGTCAGTGAGAGCAGAAACAATAACAACGGAGCCAACATCTGTAATTTATTGTGAACTTGTTGGAGCCACAACAGGTGTGATGAATCCCAACCCCCCCCCCCCCCCCCCACATTGAGAGCAGATGAATGGTCTCTCCCCAGAATTAACTCGCTAGTGTCTCCGTAGTTGGGACGGATCATTGAATGTCTCCCCTGCTCAGAGCAGGTGAATGGCTTCTTCTAGGTGTGAACTCGCTGGTGTTCCTGCAGGGCGTATGGATATCTGAATCTCTTCTCTCACTAAGAACAGGTTAACGCCGTCTCCCCTGTGAACTCGCTGGTGTCTCCGCAGGTTGGATAACTGAGCGAATCCCTTCCCACACTGAGAGCAGGTGAACGGCCTCTCCCCAGTGTGAACGCGCTGGTGTATCTGCAGGTTCGATGAAGTAGTGAATCCCTTCTCACACTGAGAGCAGGTGAACGGCCTCTCCCCCGTGTGAATTCGCTGGTGTTTCCGCAGGTTCGATGAAGTAGCGAATCCCTTCTCACACTGAGAGCAGGTGAATGGCCTCTCCCCAGTGTGAAGTCGCTGATGTTTCTGCAGGCTCTTTAAAGTAATGAATCCTTTCACACACTGAGAGCAAGTGAGCGGCCTCTCCCCAGTGTGAACTAGCTGGTGTGTCCGCAGGCTCGAAGAAATAGTGAATCCCTTCTCACACTGAGAGGTGAGCGGCCTCTCCCCAGTGTGAACCTGCTGATGCGTCCGCAGGTTCGATGAATCAGTGAATCCCTTCTCACACTGAGAGCAAGTGAACGGCCTCTCCCCAGTGTGAATGCGTCGATGAGCTTCTAGCTGAGATGGGACTCTGAATCCCTTCCCACAGTCCCCACATTTCCACCGTTTCTCCATGTTTTGGGTCTCCTTTAGTCTCTCCAGGTTTGACAATAAGTTGAAGCCTCGTCCACACAAAGAACACGTGTACGGTCTCTCCCCACTGTGGATGGCGTGATGTTTTTTTCAGGCTGTGTTACTGGTTAAAGCTCTTTCCACAGTCAGTGCTCTGGAACACTCTCACTCGGGTGTGTGTGTCTCGGTGCTTTTCCAGTCACAATGATGGTTAAAATCTTTTGAAGCCGACAGAACAGACAAACATTTCTCCTTCCAGATTCAAAGTCCGGTGATATTCAGCTCCAAGGAATTGAGAGACTCAGCCAGATTGAGACGTGACTTTTGAGATTTCTGTCTGTAATTCCTCCTCTTCTAATATCCTGTAAAAACAATTTCAAAAATTCATCACTGTCAGTACAGGATAGAAATTCAGAACAGACAATTGTAGTTCCTAGAGAACATTCTTCCCTCTCTCATTCCCCAAAAGCTGTAAATCTCCATCCCACACACTCTCCCTCCATTCTCACTCTGCTGTATCTATTGCAGGGGCTATTTACCACAGGGCTAAATCGCTGGCTTTGAAAGCAGACCAAGGCAGGCCAGCAGAACGGTTCAATTCCCGTAACAGCCTCCCCGAACAGGCGCTGGAATGTGGTGACTAGGGGTTTTTCACAGTAACTTCATTGAAGCCTGCTTGTGACAATAAAACAATTTTCTTCTTTTCTTCTTCTTCTAATATTCACCCTCCCAATTCTCCTGAAGGTGCTGATTCAGGCTGATTGACAGATCCATGCTCACTGCTTCCTGTCCTGGTCACAGAGATCATAACAAATAGGAGCTGCAGTCAGCCATTCGGCCCATCAAGCATGCTCATTTATTCTGTAGGATCATTGGCCGATCTATGTCAGCAACATTCTCAGTGTTATTGACCAGAGGCTGAGTGTGCTGGCTTAATATCTGTGAGCTCAGGGCGCCGAGCTGTAAAACACCAAGGAAAGGATCGACGATCCTGAGGAGGGAATCCTGAATGTTGAGCAAGATGCCTCCTCGGGGAGGCAAGAATTAAATCCTTGGAAAACCGGCTGAGTGATGTGGTGGACTCCTGGAGAACTTGGAGAACCGAGGGTCAGAGAAAGAATATCCGAGTCGTCGGCCTGCCAGAAGGTGTGGAGGGTGAGGCTCCCATAAGGTTCTTCGAGGACCGGCTGCCACATTTTCTCAAGCTGGGTGTGAAGCCTGGGTGTTTCCAATTAGAATGGGCATCGGATCCTGTCTTTGAGGCCAAGGGATAGTTTTCATCCCAGGCCTGTAATCATTCACTTCCACAACTTGAAAGATCACCAGAGGGTCCTGGAGACGGGTAAGGCGAGGTGGGACCTGACTCCATGAGGAAGTGAGGATTTTTTGTCAGCCACACAAACGAAGCATCGAGGCTTCAATGAAATCTGAAGGGAACTCAAGGCTGCGGGAGTGAATTATGTTGCTTTATAGGTCCAACGCCGGCATCTCCACATCAAGAAGGGTGTTGACCGTGGCACATTACGAGATCAAGTCTTTCGATAATCCGACTACTGTCTTGGTCTTCGCTAAATCCTCGAAGGGCAAGGATTGGAGCGATGATTTGCAGCCCAGACTAACTGAGACTCTAATCCGGACTTTTTCCCTAGCATGGTGTTGTTGTCTGAATTTGTTATCTTTTATCCTGTTGAAGGGAGTTGTTATTCTGTGAGAGTCGATTGAATGTCTTCTTCTCCTCGAGTGTTGCAGGGACTCGTATTATCTTATCTCAGTTATGGTAGATGTGCCGTGTGCTTATTATCCATCATCTTTCTTCTATTATCCGAGCGTTAATCATTTAAAAAATATATATATTTTAATTCAAATTTTTAACATATTTTCAACACGGGTCACTTCCTTCCCCTTACAGAGAAAAGAAAAACAAAGAACACATAAGTAAACATCTTACAACTACATCACGAATTCCCCCAAGATACAAACCCCCATTAAGCAATAATAAACACAGTAGTAAACACAAAGTACACCCCCGCCCCCCACCCCCGGGTTGCTGCTGACCACCTCCGAGAAAGTCTAGGAACGGTTGCCACCACCTGAAGAACCCCTGCACAGACCCTCTCAAGGCAAATTTTACCCTCTCCAATTTAATGAACCCCGCCATGTCGCTGACCCAGGTTTCCACGCTTGGGGGCCTCGCATCCTTCCACTGCAGCAGAATCCTCCGCCGGGCTACCAGGGACGCAAAGGCCAGAATACCGGCCTCTTTCGCCTCCTGCACTCCCGGCTCGTCCGATACCCCAAATAGTGCTAACCCCCAGTTCGGCTTAACCCGGGTGTTCACCACCTTAGAAATATCCTCGCAACGCCCCTCCAGAACCCATCCAGCACCGGGCATGCCCAGAACATACGGGCGTGATTTGCTGGGCCCCCCCCGAGCACCTCCCACAATTCTCCTCCACCCCAAAGAACCTGCTCAGCCTCACCCGTCATATGCGCTCTGTGAAGATCTGAGCATTAATCATGGCAGAACCGAGTGGCGCCATTGCCGAAGGGTGGGTGTTGATGGATGCAGGTCTTCACGGGTGGGTCTAAAATGCGGGAGGGACATTCGATCCCCAATCCCTTGTTGGCCCTTCTTTTCTTCTCATTGGGAGAAGGTATCCTGAGGGTAATGACAGTCTGGTCGTGGGGTTAATCCTCCAGGTCCTCAGTCTTATTGCGGAATGTCCCCATGGATCTATTGTGGTGGTGATTCTTTTGTATTTTTGTTATTATGGGAGGGTTTATGTGTTGTTGACTTTATCCTACTCTGGTACAGACTGGGCTTTTATCTGTGAAAGGAGCAGTTTGGGGAGACTTTGGTGCCTCTGGTGTAAAGTGAGTTGGAGGAGGGGGTAATGGCGCACGCCCGATTGTGGTGTGAAAATCTGTTCCTGTTCTCTCTGTCACCTAACTAATGGCGGCAGTTAATCTGCAAATTTTCTCAGGGAATGTACGGGGCATCCATCACCCTATCAGAAGGAAAAAGATCCTCTCCTTTCTCAAGGAGAAAATTGGCATAGGTTTTGTTATAACCTGCCTGTTTACCATTGGCTGCGGACTAATGACAATCCCACAATCCTGTGGGAGTATGAGCTTCCCCAATGAGGGGGGCGGAGAAATCATTAGCAGACTCCCTGTATAAATAAAGCTGGCCAGTTTGGAACCAGCAGGAAGGAGGGAGCAGCAAGTGAAGTTGCTGCTGTTGTGTATATATATGTTATTGTAAATAAATTTTATTTCTTTGTATCCTTAAAACTCGTGCTCCCTCGCAAAACTGGCAATGAGGGTTAAAGAGAATAGCTGTCTACACTGCTGAAGCCACCTCCCTGGATTTTTGTTGGATACAGGTTGGAAGTAGATTTCTATTACACCATGCCTCTGTACGGACGTTTGGATGTTTTTGATGCTGCGCTGGAAAGCTGGAACCAGTATGCACAACGGATGCGTTACTATTTCCGGGCAAACAACATCACCGAAAACGAGCGCCAGGTGGTCATATTGCTCACCGCCTGTGGCCCGCATACGTTTGGGGTGATTAGGAGCCTTACGTACCCACCTGCGCCGGACACCAAAACGTTTGATGAACTTGTGAACTTAGTGGGGCAACATTTTAACCCAATCCTGTCCACGATAGTCCAACGTTATCGGTTTAATACCGCTGAGAGGACCCCAGGTGCAGAATGCCGACATTCTATCCAGGCTACGCAGGATTGCGGAGTACTGTGACTATGATGAGACCTTGTCAGAAATGTTACGCGACCATTTGGCTTGCGATATTAACAATGCGGCCACCCAGAGAAAGTTGATAGCTGAGCCAACATTGACTTTTCAACAGGCCATTCAAATAGTATTGTCCCGAGAGAGTGCAGAATGAGGAGTGCAAGAGCGACAGGGAATGCAGGTGCATGCCTTGGGGCGCAACTCCTTCCGTCCGAAAACATCCCCCCAAACTCCTGCGTTACCTTGGGCGAGGCGACGTCCGGATCGATGCCAGTGGCTGTCGGACATTCCTCCCCGAGGGGAGCCTTCTCCAGAACCAGTGTTCTGGGCTTTTCACAGTAACTTCATTTGAAGCCTACTTGTGACAATAAGCGATTTTCATTTCATTTCATTTCATTTTCGTTTAATTTCATTTCATTTCAACCAATGGATGAGGAGCCATGTCCGTGTCAGACTTATAGGCGCCGACCCCGTCGCTGGCCCTGTTATTGTAAATAAATGTTTTTTCTTTGTATCCTTAAAACAAAGGATTCTTTGTGGCCCTCACAAAAGCATTATTACAGGAAACACATCTGGATGATGACAAACACTTCAAATTGAGGCGGGATTGGGTGGGGTAGGATTTTTCACCTCCTTCATCAAGTAGCAGGGGTGTGGCGATCCTTATTAATAAAAATATCACATTTAAGGTTGAAACCTGCACCAAGGACAAAGGAGGTAGATATGTGATCATTAGAGGTTTGGTGCATGGAGATGTTGTTTCAATAATGAATATTTATGGATCCCCGAATTACTCCCCGGAGTTCATTACTAAGGCTTTTGTGGATTTTGCAGAGTTAGCTTCGACTAACACTTTTGTGGTTGGCAACTTCAACTGCCACTTAAATCCTCTGGTAGATAAGCTCCCGGTTACCAGGAACCACCCCCCCCCCCCCCCCCCTCACGCTGCAAGCTAGGGCGTTGGCCTCGGCTTGTGAGGAGGTGGGTTATGTGGATGTTTGGAGAACTTTGCACCCGAGGGGCAGAGATTTTACCTTCTTTCCAGCCCCACATCAATGTCATACTAGAATCAACACTTTTTTGGTGCCGAGAACGATCCTACACCTGGTGTCCACTTGCACTACAGGGAGCATCGTAATCGCAACCCTTCTCCTGTTTTTCTGGAGTTTCTGCTCGAGGGCTCACCCCCAGGTCGAGAATGTGGAGGTTTGATGCCTTCCTGATAAGAGACATTTCATTTACTGCACACTTTACGGAATAGTTTGAGTTCTTCCTTTCGGTTAACTCGACCCCTGGTATTTCCCCCTCCATTTTGTGGGAGACATGTAAAGTTTATACTCTGGGGGGGCTGATAATTTCTTACCCTGCTAATAAAAGGTGCAGGATGCTGGAGAACTAACGGCATCTGGAGTTTTGTTTGGCAAAATCAAATAAATCATATGGAGGGCCCGAGTCGGCTATTGTTGAAGGAGGTTGACACGGCAAGAGCGGCTTTGGGTTAACACGGCAAGAGCGGCTTTGGGTTAACACGGCAAGAGCGGCTTTGGGTTAACACGGCAAGAGCGGCTTTGGGTTAACACGGCAAGGGCGGCTTTGGGTTAACACGGCAAGAGTGGCTTTGGGTTAACACGGCAAGAGCGGCTTTGGGTTAACACGGCAAGAGCGGCTTTGGGTTAACACGGCAAGAGCGGCTTTGGGCTCCCGATTGTCTCAGCAGAAAAGTTAGGCGTTTGCGAGGCAGAAGTTGTACGAGTTTGGGAATAAGCTGAGCAAATACTTAGCCTGTTTGATAAAGAAAAGGTTGACTTCAGAGCAATTACCTCTGTTCGGCTTGGGAGAGGGAAAAGGGTCATGAAGACAAACTTGGATTTCAGGAATTCTATGCAGGATTATACAAGTCTGAGCAGTCTGGTGATGTGTTGGTGGGTGTGGAACATTGTTTTCTCTTCCCTGAAGCTTCAGGAGGCCTCAGAAAGCCAACATGAGGCTCTTAATGCTCCTCTTTCTAGGGCAGAGTGTCAAAGGCCATGAAGGAGCTGCAGCCGGGTAAAGTCCCGGGACCGGATGTCTGTGGGTGTGAGTTTTATCGGGGGTTTGAGGATTTGTTGTTGGACCCATTGGTAGATATGTGTTGTCACTCTTTTGACTCGGGGATGCTGCCACCGACTCTTCGTGAGGCTAATATCTCTTTGATTCTGAAGGTGGGCAAGGACCCAGAGGAGTGGACCTCTTATTGGCCAATCTCTCTTTTGAATGTTGACTTGAAACTGCGATCTTTACGTTTTGGCGATAAGGCTGGAGGACATCCTTCCGACAATCGTGTGGGAGGACCAGACTGGGTTTATACGGGGAAGATTGTTGGAAGGTTGCTGAATGTGATTCAGGCTTTTCAGAAATGTGCATTGGATGGGCTGCTGATCTTCTTCGATGCAGAGAAAGCTTTTGCTCGAGTTGAGTGGAATTATCTGGTGTATCCGCTGTGAGGCTTCGGGTTGGGTGAGGATTATAGAGTGGATTAAATTGTTATATCACAGACCGGCAGTGGCGGTGCTCACCAATGGTATAAGGATGTCAAATTTTGAGCTTCAGAGAGGAACTAGACAGGGCTGCCCTCTGTTCCCCTTGCTGTTTGCGTTGGCCATTGAGCCCTTGCCGGAGGATATTAGATCGGATCCTCTGATATCGGGCCTGGAGGGTGGGGTGAGGCAGCACAAGATCACTGTGTGTGCAGATGACGTGCTGCTGTTTGTATTGAACTCCAGTGTTTCAGTCCCGGCCATTATTGGAGTAGTGGATAGGTTTAGTGGCTTCTCTCGTATCGAGATTAATTTTACTGAGTTTGAGCCCATGTCGGTGGGGAGGGGTTGAGGGGTAAGCTCCCTCCTCATGCTAACTTCCCCTTCAGATGCCCCCCCCCCCCCCCCCCCCCCCCCCCCCCATGCCATTTAAAAACCTGGGAATGTCAATGTCCCCCTCTTTCAGACAGCTATATGGGGCCAACTCTCCACAGCTGATGGTGACTATTAGGTGGGATCTTGCCCGGTGGTCGGCTCTTCCGATTTCATGGCAAGGGAGGATGCCTTCATTAAAATGAATGTGTTGCCAGGACTGTTGTACCCTCGGCAGATGCTGCCTATACTGCTGTCGACCAGAGTCGTTAGGGAAATTTATCAAATCAGGGCAGGACCTACTCAGTTAATGGTAGGGAGTTGGGGAGACTTACAGAACAAAGAGATCTACGAATAGAGGTTCATAGCTCCTTGTAGGTGGAGTCGCAGGTGGACAGGGTGGTGAAGAAGGCATTCAGTATGCTAGGTTTTATTGGTTAGAATATTGAATACAATAGTTGGGATGTCTTGTTGAAGTTGTACAAGACATTGGTAAGACCACACATGGAATACTGTGTTCAGTTCTGGCCACCCTATTATAGAAAGAATGTTGTTAAACTAGAAAGAGTGCAGAAGAGATTTACCAGGATGCTGCCAGGACTTGATGGTCTGAGTTATAAGGAGAGGCTGGATAAGCTGGAACATTTTTCCCTGGAGCGTAGGAGGCTTAGTGGTAATCTTATAGAGGTCTATAAAATAATGAGGAGCATAGATAAGGTATACAGTCGACATCTTTCCCCTAAGGTAGAGGAGTCTAGAACTAGAGGGCATAGGTTTAAGGTGAGAGGAGAGAGATACAAAAGAGACCAGAGGGGAAATTTCTTCACACAGAGGGTGGTGAGCATCTGGAACGGCTGCCAGAGGCAGGTACAATTTTGTCATTTAAAAAGCAGTTAGACAGTAACAAGGGCAGGGTGGGTATAGAGGGAAATGCTAACAAGTGGGACTAGCTTAGTGACAGAAACTGGGCGGCAGGGACAAGCTGGGCCGAAGGGCCTGTTTCCATGCTGTAAACATCTATGGCTCTACCTGGAACAAAAAGAAATATCGCCTCAAGTTTGTTAAGCTCCAATCACCAGGAGCTAAGGGAGGGTATGGTCTCCTGAAAATCAGGCTTCATCAATTGGGCTCTCGTCTGGGGGATTGGGTTAGGATGGAGCCAACATTCATCAGGCTCAATACAGAAGCAGACAAGTCAGTTCTCCCTCTATCCAAAACTGGCATAGGCTGATTATGGAATGCATTATGGAATGCATCTCCATGCAATTTTTAATGTCTGTAATTCATTTTGAGTCTGATGCATTGGGTAAAGTATGGGACTTCTACCTCAAATACATATGCTCCAATTTGACTGACTTGCTCCTCCTGGGCTTCTATGAGTGAATTCAATTTAACTTAGGCTGGGAGTAGGGCACAGTGGTTAGTACTGCTACCTCAGCTCCAGGGACCCAGGTTCAATTCCAGCCTTGGGTGGCTGTCTGTGTGGAGTTTGCATATTCTTCTTGTGTCTGGGTGTGTTTCCTCTGGTTACGCTAAATTGCCCCATAGTGTTCAAGATGTGTAGGTTAGGTGGGTTGACCATGATCAATGCACCGAGTTACGAGGATAGGATGGGGAGTGGGCTTCAGTGAAGTGGTCTTTCTGAGGCTCAGTGCAGACTTGAGGGGTGAATGGCCTTCTGCACTGTAGGAGTTCTATGTCATCTATGTTGTGTTATTCATTTTAATTTGATTATGTGGCTAGTCTGTTTGCAATATTTTTGGGTTTACAAACTGAATTGTTATCCTCCTTTTTTATATAATCTTACCTTCTTTCCCCATTCACTATTTTAACCTGTTAATCGGTTGTTCAATTAATCTGGCATTTCATCTCGAGGCTCTGGTCCCTCAAATATCCTGTTCCAAATGAATTCTGCAATATGTTGCTAGTATTTATATTGGCAATGTCTCTTGTTCCGCTTTGTGCCCATTTTTTCTGTTACTCTGTTGCGTTCATTGTTTAAAACATGATTTTAAAAATAACAATTTATTAAAAATCTGTCCAACTCATACATGAATATTTTCAATGACCCCCACACCCCACTGGTCCCTGTGGAAGAGAAATCCAGAGATTAATAACCCTCTGAGAGAAGAGATGACTGGTAATATGTAATGTAGCGACAGTACAATATTACAAGGCTAGAAATAATAATAAATGTACTTTATTAGAGAACCATAAATAATATATCTAATCTGTACCAGATAACAACATGAGACATGTCTCTGTCCGACATTAATTTACTGTCTTCCTTTTTTTTTAAAAAATATATTTTATTCAAGATTTTTTGGCCAAACATAACAGTACGTAGTGTTTCTTTTACACAACAATAAAGCAATGTAAATAACAGTGGCCAGTTTTAAACAAATAAATAAATAATATATAAACAGAAACAAAAACAAAACTAAATGGCAACTGCCTTGTCAAAAATAAATACTCTCCAAAGATACAATCCAACAGTCCAATATACATTACCTAAAACAAGTGCCTATACATATACAATAACATCCCTGAGAGTCCGTCCGATTCCTCCCCCCACCCCCCCCCCCCCCCACCCCCCACCCCTCCCCCCTGGTTTGCTGCTGTTGTCTTCTTCTTTTCCATTCCCTCTATCTTTCTGTAAGGTATTCGACGAACGGTTGCCACAGCCTGGTGAACCCTTGAGCCGAACCACTTAGTACGAACTTACTCCGTTCTAACTTTATAAACCCTGCCATGTCGTTTATCCAGGTCTCCACACCCGGGGGTTTGGCTTCCTTCCACATTAACAATATCCTGCGCCGGGCTACCAGGGACGCAAAGGCCAAAACATCAGCCACTCTCACCTCCTGCACTCCCGGCTCTTCTGCAACCCCAAATATAGCCAACCCCCAGCTTGGTTCGACCTGGACCCCCACCACCTTCGAAAGCACCTTTGCCACCCCCACCCAAAACCCCTGTAGTGCCGGGCATGACCAGAACATGTGGGTATGATTCGCTGGGCTTCTCGAGCATCTCGTACACCTATCCTCTACCCCAAAAAATTTACTGAGCCGTGCTCCAGTCATATGCGCCCTGTGTAACACCTTAAATTGTATCAGGCTTAGCCTGGCACACGAGGACGATGAGTTTACCCTACGTAGGGCATCAGCCCACAGCCCCTCCTCAATCTCCTCCCCCAGCTCTTCTTCCCATTTCCCTTTCAGCTCATCTACCATGATCTCCCCCTCGTCCCTCATTTCCCTATATATGTCCAACACCTTACCATCCCCCACCCATGTCTCTGAGATCACTCTATCCTGCACCTCCTGTGTCAGGTGAATTCCCTCACCTGTTGCCTCGCAAAAGCCCTCAGTTGCATATACCGAAATGCATTCCCTTGGGGCAACCCATATTTTTCCGTCAGCGCTCCCAGACTCGCAAACGTCCCATCTACGAACAGATCTCTCAATTGTGCTACCCCTGCTCTTTGCCATGCTCCAAATCCCCCATCCATTCTCCCCGGAACAAACCTATGGTTACTTCTTATCGGGGACCGCACCGGGGCTCCCGTCCTTCCCCTATGCCGTCTCCACTGCCCCCAAATTTTCAATGTAGCCACCACCACCGGGCTTGTGGTGTATTTCTTCGGTGAGAACGGCAACGGTGCCGTCACCATAGCTTGTAGGCTAGTCCCACTGCAGGACGCCCTCTCCAATCTCTTCCACGCCGCTCCCTCCTCTTCTCCCATCCACTTACACACCATTGAAATATTGGCGGCCCAGTAGTACTCACTTAGGCTCGGTAGTGCCAGCCCCCCCCTGTCCCTACTACGCTGCAAAAATCCCCTCCTCACTCTCGGGGTCTTCCCGGCCCACACAAAACTCAAAATACTCTTCTCGATTCTTTTGAAAAAAGCCTTCGTGACCACCACCGGGAGGCACTGAAACGCAAAAAGGAATCTCGGGAGGACCACCATTTTAACCGCCTGCACCCTCCCTGCCAGTGACAGGGACACCATGTCCCATCTCTAAAAGTCCTCCTCCATCTGTTCCACCAACCGCGTTAAATTAAGCCTATGTAATGTACCCCAATTCTTGGCTATCTGGATCCCCAAGTACCGAAAGTCCCTTGTTACCTTCCTCAACGGTAAATCCTCTATTTCTCTGCTCTGCTTCCCTGGATGCACCACAAACAACTCACTTTTCCCCATGTTCAATTTATACCCTGAAAAATCCCCAAACTCCCCAAGTATCTGCATTATCTCTGGCATCCCCTCCGCTGGGTCCGCCACATATAGCAACAAATCATCCGCATACAGAGATACCCGGTGTTCTTCTCCTCCCCTGAGTACTCCCCTCCACTTCCTGGAACCCCTCAATGCTATGGCCAGGGGCTCAATCGCCAGTGCAAACAATAACGGGGACAGAGGACATCCCTGCCTCGTCCCTCTATGGAGCCGAAAATACTCAGACCCCCGTCCATTCGTGACCACACTCTCCATCGGGGCCCTATACAGCAACTGTACCCATCTGATATACCCATCTCCAAAGCCAAATCTCCTCAGCACCTCCCACAAATAATCCCACTCCACTCTATCAAATGCTTTCTCGGCATCCATCGCCACCACTATCTCCGCTTCCCCCTCTGGTGGGGGCATCATCATTACCCCTAGCAGCCTCCGTATATTTGTATTCAGCTGTCTCCCCTTCACAAACCCAGTTTGGTCCTCATGAACCACCCCTGGGACACAATCCTCTATCCTCGTTGCCATTACTTTGGCCAGAATCTTAGCATCCACATTCAGGAGGGAAATAGGCCTATAGGACCTGCATTGCAGCGGGTCTTTTTCCTTCTTCAGGAGGAGCGATATCGTTGCCTCTGACATAGTCGGGGGCAGCTGCCCCCTTTCCCTCGCCTCATTAAAGGTTCTCATCAGTAGCGGGGCCAGCAAGTCCATATATTTCCTATAGAATTCAACTGGGAATCCGTCTGGTCCCGGGGCCTTCCCTGCCTGCATGCTCCCAATCCCTTTCACTACTTCCTCCATCTCAATCTGTGCTCCCAGTCCCGCCCTCTCCTGCTCCTCCACCTTAGGAAATTCCAGCTGATCCAGAAAGCACATCATTCTCTCCTTCCCATCCGGGGGCTGAGCTTCTGATAGCTTCAAAAAAGTCTATCCGTGAATAAACTTTGTGGACATAGGAGAAAAACGAAAACTCCTTACTCCTAGGTCTACTAAATCTCCAGGGGTCTACTCCTCCCATCTGCTCCATAAAGTCCTTAAGCACCCTAGCTGCAGCCGGCCTCCTTCCGGTCCTGGACCTCAATCTGTCCAGCCCTGGGTCCAGCACCGTATTAAAATTTCCCACATTACCAACTTCCCCACCTCTAGGTCCGGGATACGTCCTAACATACGCCTCATAAAGTTGGCATCATCCCAGTTCGGGGCATATACGTTCACTAAGACCACCGCCTCCCCTTGCAATTTGCCACTCACCATCACGTATCTGCCCCCACTATCCGCCACTATGGTCTTTGCCTCAAACATTACCCGCTTCCCCACTAGTATAGCCACCCCCCTGTTTTTTGCGTCTAGCCCCGAATGAAACACCTGCCCCACCCATCCTTTGCGTAGTCTGACCTGGTCTATCAGCTTCAGATGCGTCTCCTGCAGCATAACCACATCTGCCTTAAGTTTCTTTAGGTGAATTTACTGTCTTCTTAAATGTCAGCAATCGCCTGGAGAAACCAGCCCTTTAATTGTGAACAAATAAATGTGTCAAGCTGAGGGAGCAAAAGATGTCAATGTCTTTATGAGAGAGGCCTGGGTCTTTCCACAGTCTGCACCCTCCCTGGATTCACTTCCTTTCCCTTCAGTTTCTACAAGTCACCAATTGAAGGTCAGAATTAAAAAAGAAATGGAAAGGGGCAGAAAAGAAAGTTTTACTCACAGATGTTGGAGACAGGAGGGGGTTTCAGTCTGTGCGAGGCCCCAGTTTTGCTCATTGTCCAGCTTCCGCATTCAGACAACGAGGGAGCTGATTGGATGGTGGAAGAGAGTCCTTCCGGCTCACCAACTCTTCCCATTGGTCAGCAATCTTCCGGTGCACCCTTAGGAATCCGCGGTGACGTCTCACGGTTCCAGTGCGGAAGCCCGGCGGGCGGATACAGCAGCTCCGCCCCACTCCCCGAGACAAGGTTTCCAGGCAACCGGCTGACAACTCCGGCCAGAGCGACAAGCCTGTCGGCGATCTGCCCCCGGCCCGGGACTGCGCATGTCCAAGAGAGAGGAACGGTTGCGCATGTGTGAGGGAAAACCCACCCCCTGAGGTGTTGACCAATGGAAAGAGTTAGGACCGGAAGGACTCTGGTCCTCCAGCCAATCAGCGCGAGCGAGAAAGAGCTTTCCTCATGTCTCCAACATCCGTGAGGAAAACACTTTCTTTTCTCCCCCTTTCCATTTCTTTCCTCAACTGAAGGGAAAGGAAGTGAATCTAGAGACGGTGCAGACCCTGGAAAGCTTGGCCCAGGTCTCTCTCTCTCTTAAAGACATTGACATCCTTTGCTCCCTCAGCTTGACACATTTATTTGTCTGGCTAAAAAGATGGTCTCTTATATAATGTCCACTATCCCCTGCAAGACCCCTGACGCTCTCAGTGCCATCGCCAACGGTTCTATAGCCAGGGCAGTCCCCCGTGCAGCCTGAAAGAATCTGAACTCACCCGGTTCGTCCGTATAAATGCCACCGGTCCCTGGTATAACAACCAGACCCAGTCCACTAAACCAGCCCAAATCCAAGCCGTCCCAGGACCTCCCACAAATAGTCCCACTCCACTCGATCAAAGGCCTTCTCGGCATTCATGGCAACCACCACCTCTACCTCTCGTCCCTCTGGAGGTATCATGATCACATTGAGTAGCCTCCTGATGTCGGCCGCCAGATGCCTCCCCTTCACAAACCCCGTCTGGTCCTCCCGTCACCCTGGGCCACAGTGCTCTATTCTCAAGGCCAAGATCTTAGCCAATAGTTTGGCATCCACATTTAGCAGGGAGAACGGTTTGTATGACTCACATTGTTCCGTGTCCTTTTTACGCTTCAAAATGAGGGAGATCGAAGCCTGCGACAACGTCGGGGGTGGGGGGGGGGGGGGCGGGGGCGGGGGGGGGGGGGAGCACTTCCAGCTCCCTTGCCTTGTTCAAGTCCCTTACTAGCAGCAGTCCCAATACCCCCGAGAATTTCTAATAACCCGTCCGGACCCGGGGCCTTGCCCAATTGCATCGCTTCAAGACCCTCCACCGCTTCTACCAGTCCAATTGGGTCCCCCAGGGCCTCCAACAGCTCTTCACCCACCTTCGGGAACTCCAACCCCTCTAAAAACCACCTCTACCCCGGCTGGGGGTTCCGACTCATACAGCTTGCTATAGAAGTCCCTAAACACCCCATTCACCCCCGCCGGGGGATCAGCGATCAGGCAGAAAATAACTTTTTCCGACCGAATCGGGGGTGGCGCCTGTTTTTCGAAGCTCCGCACCCTCCAAAACGGCGACATCGAGGAGTACGCCGCATGCCATTGGGACGGCCTCAGGATGTTAGCTGAAGGCCCTCCCCCGATGGGCCGAGTTCCCGACCACACAGTTGACGTGTGGTCCCAGCCGTGTGAGAAGCCGCATGGTGGCAAACTGTCCAGCGGCTCCACAGTAGGTGAGGGGGGGAGAATCGGTGAGGGCATGGGGGACTGCTGGCCCAGGGGAGGTCCAAGGGGGCACTACTGGTAGGTCAGGTCCGCGCGCGCCGGCGCCATGTTGTACAGGGCGACTGTTGCAGGTCATCGGCATGCGCATGCGCGGCTTAGGACCCGTCAATTCTCTGGCCATTTATTTTGTGTTTTACGTCCGTGGCTGCGAGCCCCTCACCGGTCAGAGGATCGGTGCTGTGACCTCGCCCATTTTTCCCACGGAGAATGTTTCAATTCTCTGTGAATACCTTGCACAGCAAACTCAAGGTAAGGTGAAATAAAGAGGTTGGTTTATTTTTACACACACGGGGTGAGAGGGGTTTCCCAACACCCACCCACTTTTGCACTCGTACAATAAACGGGGGATAAGGAAAAAGGAAGAGGGTTCCGGGAATGACCACAATAAAATCCAAGTCATGGTTTTCCATGTGTCCAGAATCCGAAGTCTAATGGAATGTTTCTTCAGAGGGAGGTTTACTGTTGCGGGAGATCTGTCTTTCCAGCAGTGAGACTTCCACGACGGGGGTAGACACGGAGAGTGAGTCAGTCTGGGAGGAACAAGAGCCAATGTTTTAGCCATTTGCAGGTTTTTTTATTTATATATATCCAACAAAAGCTCAGGATTGGTGCAGCACAGCATAAATTTCTCAGCAATACAGAAGTACAGGAGAGGACAGGAGGACGACAATACAGATGGGTCAGTATAATCATTAAGCTTGGTGCATCCGTATGTACCAATGGATATACTGGAGAACAAGGGAGAGGAGGAAAAGGCCATGAAAACATGGTGAAACGGTGCACACCTTCCCACGTAGCGAGTGCTCGCACCACCCACCAGAATCCAGGATAAGAATCATGGCGTCATGTTCGGGCGGGCGTCAGGACACATCTCCCCCCAGTCCAGTCACACCAGAGGCATCAATAACACATCCTTATGTCCCCTTCTCGGGTACAAGACCTGTCTACCGTTACAGGAAACAGTCAACGATTCTTCAACCCCAAAATAACATACTTAAATTTCAGGAAAAAATCAACAAGGACACTCATCCTAAAAGGACGCAAATAAAACTCCAACACCGGCACAGCACAGAACAATCATCACTCAACACAATTACACAGAGAAGACCAGCAAATATTCAGACAATTGGTTCAAATTCTAACCGATGCATCTTCCAAGAGACTAACAATAAAAGCACAGGATAACAGGGACCAGGATACAGCCCTGAGCACACGGTCCCCTGACGTATGCCCCTCACCACAAGACAAAAAGGGAAAAAGATGCTCATTCAAAACCTCACTCAGCCTCTCAGGACACCCCGGCCAAGAAGGAACCTCCTAAGCAAAAGGGGGCAACAGGAAAGTGACCACAGTACAAGACCTGGCCCGGCCCTGTCCACCCTCATACACAGGAAAGCAAGGATAGCCACACTGTGCCAGGACACCCAACCTCACTCCTCTCTCACCACATCCGAGGGCAGTGCACACAAGAAGATTCACCGTCCTCCACCAAGGAGATTCCACCCACAAGGAGAGGAAAATTTGTCAAGGCACCCAACAACTCGGCATCTCAGGAGGGGTGCGATCCTCCATCCCCACTCACGGCAAAGGAAATCCAGAGATACAATATACCAAATCGGGGCCTCCATCAGTACGCTACTTCCTCAAGGAAAAGTAACTCCAAAAGAGAGGAACACCAGGATTGGCCAAAGGATGGACGATAAGAACCTGCACCATATGTGATGATAAGTAGATTGTCATCTATATTATCATCTGTACGTAAATAATGATACATGTATAATTGTTGTATTTCCAGCATCCGACCATCAGGTGGTGGAGTATGGAGACACGTGACCCAGACACACCATGTGTTCTAGGAGAAGGTGTTGGTAAGGAGTTTGCAGCAGTCGCATATGAGAGTAGCTCTGTAGTATCTTAGTGTAAGTTAGTATTAGACCATTATTTCCAACTGTATTAATCTGAGTCATTTTAGTAATTCGTTAGTGTAGTGTTAGTAAT
Organism: Scyliorhinus torazame; assembly: GCF_047496885.1. Taxonomy (NCBI): domain Eukaryota; kingdom Metazoa; phylum Chordata; class Chondrichthyes; order Carcharhiniformes; family Scyliorhinidae; genus Scyliorhinus; species Scyliorhinus torazame. The sequence goes on from NC_092711.1 coordinate 166,103,698, forward strand.
AAATAACTATGTTTATGAAATGATGTGGAGATGCCGGCGTTGGACTGGGGTGAGCACAGTAAGAAGTCTTACAACACCAGGTTAAAGTCCAACAGGTTTGTTTCAAACACAAACACTAGCTTTCGGAGCGCTGCTCCTTCCATTCACCTTAGGAAGGAGCAGTGCTCCAAAAGTTAGTGTTTGAAACAAACCTGTTGGACTTTAACCTGGTGTTGTAAGACTTCTTATTATGTTTATGAAATAAAGTCTAATGTTCTTTATTCACACGACAATATCAAGATTCAGCACCTGCCCAATCAAAGAACATTACACCGTCACAAAAAGGATACTCGGGGCAGAGCTGCGTAGCCTCATTGGCGTCAAAACACTGTCTCCCCACGGGAGACCCTGCTTCAACAAGGAGGGCATTCAGGAAGTCAGTATATAATCCCACTTGGAGCAGGGTGCCTATCCCCCCACCCCCCCCCCCCCCCTCAGCCTCACCCTCAGACCCAATGAGGGCTCAAACATCATTGATCCACAACACTCAAACTCTCACTCAAACCCTCCAACCCACAGGTTACTACCTCCCCAGTGGAACCTATCCCGAGAGGATTGATTGATGATTTGATTGATTTGTTTTATTGTTACATGCACCGAGGTACAGTGACAAGTATTGTTCTGCGTACAGTCCATACAAATTGTTCCATACATGAAAAACAAAACATAGGACATAGATAAATACACAATGTAAATACATAGACACAGGCATCGGGTGAAGTATACGGAGCGCAGTACTACTCAGTGGAGAAGATGTGTAAAGAGATCAGGTCAGAGCATAAGAGAGTTATTCAGGAGTCTGGTAACAGCAGGGAAGAAGCTGTTTTTTTATCTGTTAGGGCGTGTTCTCAGACTTCTGTATCTCACTGCCCGATAGAAGAGGTTGGAAGAGAGAATAACCCGGGTGGGAGAGGTCTTTGATTATGCCGCCTGCTTTCACAAGGCAGCGGGAGGTGTAAACAGAGTCAATGGATGGGAGGCGGGTTCAAGTGATGGACTGAGCTGTGTTCACGACTCTCTGTAGTTTCTAATGGTCTTGACCTGAGCAGTTGCCATACCAGGCTGTGGAGGAGGACCAGAGGAGGAGCAGACCAGGGGCCTCCAAAGGGGACAACTCAGGGAGGGAAACTCACTCCACTACCCATCAGACCCTCCGCCCGACCCAGATAAACACAGTTACTCCTGCCCTGCCCGAGCCGATCAAGTGACCAGGCAGCCAAGAGAATATTGAAGAAGACAAGTGAAATGAAAATGAAAATCGCTTACTGTCACAAGTCGGCTTCAAATGAAGTTACTGTGAAAAGCCTCTAGTCGCCACATTCCGGCGCCTGTTCGGGAAGGCTGGTAAGTGGAACAAAGATTAACTGACCACGCCCAGTTCCTCGTGCTCACTAGTCCCCTTAGTACTCTCGTGCTTTTGGGACGATTTCTGTATCTTCCTCCGTGAAGACAGATACAGATTGTTTGGTTTCTCTAGTTTCTCTGACATTTCCTTATTCCCCATTATAAACACTCCTGTCTCTATCTGGAACGGACTCACATTGGTCTTGGCTAATCTTTTTCTTTTCACATTCTTATAGGAGCTTTTCCAGTCGGTTTTTATGTTTCTCGTCAGTTTGATCCCATATTCTATTTTCTCTTTATCAGTTTCTTGGTCCACCTTTGCTGAATTCTAAATCAATTACCAATCCACAGGCGTCCGGCTATTTTGGCCACTTTATGAGCCTCTTCCTTTGATCTAATGGAATTCCTACATTTTCTCGTTAGCCACAGTTGCATCACTTTTCCTGTGACTTTTTGTTCCTTAAAGGAGTCTACATTTGATGTCAACATGTAATAATACCTTAAAAATTAGTGATTGCCTGTCTATTGTTGTAATGTCCCAATCTACAACAGACAACTTGCCTTTCAAACCTCGAGTTTTCTTTGTGAAAAACACGTCGATAAATTAAACAAAGGAACCATGTAACCACCATAGCCCATCTTCATGGCAACGTGGCATGCTTTCAGAGGTTCCAAACAGAAATGGGAACTAAATATCTTCCAACCACTGTTGCTATATTTACTTGCTATAAATATGGCAGCTAGTAAGGTTGCCCTTCTTAATCTAGATATGAATAGGATATGCTTTCAGAGTCGCCAGGTATCAAATGATACCGCCACAAGGTTCAACCGGATATCGATCAAAGACCCCAAACAACCAGTTTGTTAGTTCAAGATCAATAATACTTTATTTATACACAGGATTAACTTACACATGCAACATAAACATTATGAGCTAAATTACACCTATCACTATGACAACCTGTACTTAACTCAGGCACCCGGCTTAGGTCAGAGGAACAGTGGCCTTTGTTCGAATCTGGATCTGCTGGGTCTGGAGAAGTAACTGTGTGGTTCAGCTAGGCTCATCCGTCTGGTAGCGAGCGTTGAACTTGAACTTGCTTCTGGTCGAGGTGCTGCAGATGGAGTCAGACGTTGCCGGAGCGCCAGGTCCAAAAGAGGCCGAGCACATGGCTATGTCCCTCTTTATCCTTGGGGGGGGGGGGGGGGGGGGTTTGCTCTCTTTTGGGCGGTCTTTAGGTTTGGACCCAATAATTCAGCAGTCCTCGATCACTGCCTTCGATCTGAGCCAATAAAGGGGCAGGTGCCTTGATGGCTGGGCGTGTCCTGAGCGGTCATTGACCTTGGCCGTTTATGCTTCCTGAGTAAAAGGAGTGGCACCGATGTGTCTGGAATTGTATCGGATACCTGAGTACCAGTCCTTTGTCTTAGGGAAATGGGTCATTAGCGTGCAAATCGGCCGGGGGTTTCGATCCTGTCTGCTTCTGCTTACAAATATACATTTAGGCTCTGAGCCTGCCTGAATCTTACATTGGCCATATTTCCCTTGAGGCTTTGCAAATGTCCATGTTTCTTTGCACGTGTCCATCCCAGATGGCTACACCACCAAACACCCTTTCGCTCTGTGATGCTCATGAAAGTTGAAGCCAGGAATTTGCAACATGGCTCAATGATCATCAGCCCACTGGAGACAAATTTGTGAGACCAACCAGTCCAGCAGGAAGAAACCCTCCGCCCATCCCTATTGATCAACTGACAGAATTAACAAAATGTAGTCCTGGATGCAATTGAGAGCAGAACAGCGGAATCCAACCCCCGTAATCAGTTGTGAACTTGGTGTGTGAGCATGTGCGATGAAACACAAAATCTCTCCCACACTGAGAGCAGATGAACGGCCTCTCCCCAGTGAGAACTTGGCAGTGATTCCATAGTTGGGATGGATCACTGAATATCTCACCTACTCAGAGCATGTGAACGGCACCTCCCCAGTGTGAACGCTCTGGTGTCTCCGCAGGCTGGATAACCAAGCAAATCTCTTCCCACACTGAGAGCAGGTGAACGGCCTCTCCCCAGTGTGAACTCGCTGGTGGCTCTGCAGGGTGGATAACCGAGAGAATCCCTTCCCACACTGAGAGCAGGTGAACGGCCTCTCCCCAGTGTGAACTGGCTGGTGGCTCCGCAGGGTGGATAACCGAGAGAATCCCTTCCCACACTCAGAGCAGGTGAATGGCCTCTCCCCAGTGTGAACTCGCTGGTGGCTACGCAGGTGGGATAACTGAGTGCATCCCTTCCCACACTGAGAGCAGGTGAATGGCCTCTCCCCAGTGTGAACTCGCTGATGTCTCTGCAGGTCAGATAATTGAGTGAATCCCTTCCCACACTGAGAGCAGGTGAACGGCCTCTTCCCAGTGTGAACTCGCTGGTGTCTCCGCAGGTGGGATAACTGAGTGAATCCCTTTCCACACTGAGAGCACGTAAACGGCCTCTCCCCAGTGTGAACCCGCTGGTGGATCCGCAGGTGGGATAACTGAGTGAAGCCCTTCCCACACTGAGAGCACGTGAACGGCCTCCCCGCAGTGTGAACTCGTTGATGTTTCTGCAGGTCAGATAATTGAGTGAATCCCTTCCCACACTGAGAGCAGGTGAACGGCCTCTTCCCAGTGTGAACTCGCTGGTGTGTCTGCAGGCTGGATAACCGAGTGAATCTCTTCCCACATTGAGAGCAGATGAAAGGCTTCTCCCCAGTGTGAACTCTCTGGTGTCTCTGCAGGTCTGATAATAGAGTGAATCCTTTTCCACACTGAGAGCAGGTGAACGGCCTCTCACCAGTGTGACTGCGTCGATGAACTTCCAGCACAGACGGAGCTGTGAATCCCTTCCCACAGTCCTCACATTTCCATGGTTTCTCCATGTTTTAGGTCTCCTCGTGTCTGTCCAGTTCAGACAATCAGTTGAGACTTCGTCCACACACAGAACAAGTGTACGGTCTCTTCCCGCTGTGACTAGTGCAATGTTTTTTCAGGCTGTGTAACTGGTTAAAGCTCTTTCCACAGTCAGTGCTCTGGAACACTCTCACTCGGGTGTTTTTCCAGTCACAATGATGTTTAAAATCTTTTCAAGTTGACAGATGAGGCAAACATTTCTCCTTTAGATTCGAAGGCCAATGATATTCAGGTCCCAAGGAATTGAGGGACTGTCAGATCCAGACGACATATGTTAGATTTTTGTCTGTAATTTGGCCTCTTTGAATCTCCTGTAAAAACAATTTACAAAAGACATCACTGTCAGTACAGGATAGAAATTCAGAACAGACAATTCTAGTTTCACTGGGACATTCTTTTCTCTTGCATTCCGCAAGATCTGTAAATCTCCATCCCACACATTCTCCCTCCATTCTCACTCTGCTGTACCTAATATTCACCCTCCCAATTCTCCTGAAGGTGCTGATTCAGGCTGATTGACAGATCCATGCTCACTGCTTCCTGTCCTGGACACAGGGACCATAACAAATCGGAGCTGCAGTCAGCCATTCGAACCTGCTCAACCATTCAATGAGAGCATTGGCCGATCTACCTCAGCATAATTTTCCAACACTATTCCCCATATCCCTCGATACCTTCACTCCCTTGAAACGTTAGCAATCTCGGATTTGAAAATACTTGATGACTGAGGTTCCAGTCCTCTGGGGTAGAGAATTACAAATGCTGACCGGGGAAGTGAGGGGAAGATGTGTTTGGTGGTGGAATCATGCTGGAGTTGGCAGAACTGGCGGAGGATAATTTCTTCAATGCGGAGGCTGGTGGGGTGAAAAGTGAGGACAGTGGAGATTCTATCCGGGTTCTGGGAGAGGAGTGAGGGGGAAGGCAGAGGTGTGGGAGATGGGTTGGACAAGGTTGAGAGCCCCGTCGACCACAGTGGGTGGGAAGCCACGGTTAAGGAAGAATGAAGACACGTCAGCAGCACCGTTTTGGAAAGTGGCATCATCGGAACAGATGTGATGGAGGTGAAGGAACTGAGAGAATGGGATGGAGTCCTTGCAGGATGTGGGACATGAAGTGCTGTAGTCGGCGTAGCTGTGGGAGTCGGTAGGTTTGTGGTGGATATTAGTGGACTGTCTATCTCATAAATTAAAATAGAAAGGTCAAGGAAGGAAAGGGAAGTGTTGGAGATAGACCATGTGGAGGTGATAGTGGGGTGCAAACCGGAAGCAAAATGAATATATTTTTCCAGACTTTGCAGAACACCTCCGGTCCATCCAGACCTTCCTGTCGTTTGCCATTTCAACTCACCGTCCTACTCTCAGACAACATGTCCGTTCTTGGCTTGCTGCAATGTTCAGGTGAAGCCCAGCGCAAACTGGAGGAACAGCACCTCATCTTCCGATTAAGCATGTTACACCATTGAGTTCAACATTGAGTTCAACAACCTCAGACTCTCCACCACCTTTACCCCATTTTTATTTTCATTTCTTCCATTGATCGTTTTTTTCCCTCCCCATTATTTTCCTCCCCTCCCCCCATTCGAATTATTTCAGGTTGCCCGTTACAGACTGCTCACCTTTATTCTGCCATTTGCACATTCTAACCTTTTTATGTATCACTATCAGCACTCACCTGAGGAAGGAGCAGTGCTCCGAAAGCTAGTGTTTGTGTTTGAAACAAACATGATGGACTTTAACCTGGTGTTGTAAGACTTCTTACTGTGCTCACCTCAGTCCAACACTAGCATCTCCACTATCAGCACCCTTCTTAGCCTGAATTACCACCATTTGCATTCCTTTTATCTTCTGTTCTTGACATCTTTGTCTATATCTCCACCTATTGCTGGCCCCTATCCAGCCACACTGCTCCATTCCACCCCTCCCCCACTACAGTACTAATCTGACCCTATTTCCAGTTCTCTCTAACTGTCACAAAGAGTCATGCAGACTCGAAACATTAGTTCCCTTTTCTCTCCACAGATGCTGTCAGACCATCTGAGATTGTCCAGTATTTTCTGTTTTTGTTTAAGATTCCAGCCTCCACAGTAATTAGTTTTCATAATATATCTAATCTGTACCATGTAAAAACACTAGACATATCTCTGTCCGACATTTATTTACTGTCCATTTAAATTTTAGCCAACTCTAATAATAATAATAATCTTTATTGTCACAAGTAGGCTTACATTAACACTGCAATGAAATTATTGTGAAAAGCCCCGAGTCGCCACATTCCGGCGCCTGTTATCCGGAGCACCCGGAGGAAACCCATGCACACATGGGGAGAACATGCAGACTCCGCACAGACAGTGACCCAAGCCGGGAATCGAACCTGGGACCCTGGAGCTGTGAAGCAATTGTGCCAACCACTATGCTACCGTGCTGTTCGGGTACACAGAGGGAAAATTCAGAATGTCCAAATTATCAGACAGTACGTCTTTCAGGACTTGTGGGAGGAAACCGGAGCACCTGCAGGAAACCCGCGTAGACACAGGGAGAACTCTGGGGAACAACCCTTTTAATTGTGAACATGAGGAAGAAACCACCCTTTTAGCCAAACAAATAAATGTGTCAAGCTGAGGGAGCAAAAGATGTCAATGTCTTTAAGAGAGAGAGACCTGGGCCAAGCTTTGCAGAGTCTACATCCTCCCTGGATTCACTTCCTTTCCGTTCAGCTGCTGCAAGTCACCAATTGAAGGTCAGAACGAGAAAAGAAATGACAAGGGAGAGAAAATAAAGTGTTTTACTCACAGATGTTGGAGACAGGAAAACGTTTCAGCCTGTGTCATGGTCAATCTTCATTAACACAACGTCTGCCTTCTGATTGGCTGGAGGAGCAGAGTCCTTCCGGTCCTCCCACTTTCCCATTGGTCAATACCTTAGCAGGAAGGTCAGGGGGAGGGCTTTCCTCCACACATGCGCAGCTTCCCCTCACCCTTGGACATGCGCAGTACCTGATCACCCGCCCGTGCGGCGGATAGAGCGGGTTCCCCAGCGCGGGGGATTGTGGGAGCTACGGCCGACACTGTCCAAGCTCCTGGGAATGGGATGAAAAGTGGAGGAGGGACAGTGACCTCACCCTGACACAAAGTACATGTTGGTAATCACGGGGATTGATTGTGACGTTCGCTCTTAGCACCTGGGGAGGGCAATAGGTGAGAGTGAAACTGAATCCGAGAGTCAGCATCTTGACGGGAGGAGACTTGGGGAAAAGCAGGAGGACAGAATGATAAATTAGTGTTAAAATCAATACTGAGGAGAGCATGGGTGGGGGTCACACATTTATAGTTTGAGAGGAAGAAGGATTTTCTGTGAAAATAGAATTCTCAGTTGTGAATTTCTATTCTGTAATCACAGCGATGACTTAAAAAAAACATTTTTTAATATAGATTTAGAGTACCCAATTATTTTTTTCCAATTAAGGGGCAATTTAGCATGGCCACTCCACCTAACCTACACACCTTTTTGGGTTGTGGGGGTGAGACCCACGTAGACACGGCGAGAATGTGCAAACTCCACACAGACAGTGACCCAGGGCCGGGAGTGAACCCGGGTCCTCAGCACCGTGTGGCAGCAGTGCTGACCACTATGCCACCCTGATGATGTCAATCCTATCACACCCATTAAAGTCTCTATCAGGTCAGTCTTCAACCTTCTCTTCCCCAGGGGAAATATCCCCAGCCTGTTCAATATCTCCTGAAACTTAAACACTCTCAGTTCTGATATCATCCTTGTTAATCTTTCTTGCACATCCTGGAGGCCCTATCTCTGTTTTAAAGGGTATATAATTAATATTTAGATTCGGTTTAATTTGGTTGAAGGTACCTTATTTACTCAGTTCTAAATTGACCTTCTAAAATGCTTCAATTCGAAAGAGGCTGAACAATCAGACAAGAAAGGACTCTGAAATGTCAATGTTTATTTTTTAAAAGCAGTATACTGATGAAGTACACGAGTGACGTTCACCACCTCAATTGGGTGACCTGTCCTGGTAGAAGTGTGAATCTTCCTCAGGTTCCTGAACCAAGTGATTTCCTAAATTCCTGCCCGGGAGCACTCCCGTGTCTCCACGACTAGAGTCCAACTTACAAAACCCAAAATCACTCACAAATCCCACTTTTACCTCTTGAATTGACATTACAACAGGTCTGATTCAAGATGAGGTAATCAGACAATTGGTCATTATTGTCACTGGGTTAATTTTATTGGATTTGACCATTGATGTAAATTGCTCCTTGGAGCAGAATAATGGGACTGTTCAGGATCTTTCTATTATCTGAGTCGAGACAAGATCATGAACGGTTTACATCGAGTAATTAAAAAGAAACTGTTTCCACTGACAAAAGGATTGTTAACCAGAGAACAAGATTTATGGTAATTCACATAAAAACCAGTGGGGAAATGAGGAAGATGAAACTTGATCCGGAATGAAATAAAATGAAAAAATGAAATGAAAATCGCTTATTGTCACAAGTAGGCTTCAAATGAAGTTACTGTGAAAAGCCCCTAGTCGCCACATTCCGGCGCCTGTTCGGGGAGGCTGGTACGGGAATTGAACCGTGCTGCTGGCCTGCCTTGGTCTGCTTTAAAAGCCAGCGATTTAGCCCAGTATGCTAAATCAGCCCAGAATGCACTGCCTGACAGGCTAGTGGAAGCAGATTCAACACAGGGAGTTGGATAATTAGAAAGGGACTAGTTTTCAGGGTTCATGGGGAAAGGGCATGATAGTGGGACGAATTGAGTACTTCTTTCAAAGAGCCAGCACAGGCATGATGGGCCGAATGGCCTCCTGTGCAGTGAGATTCTGTGGTCAAAGATAAATAAATGTGTGTCTGCAATATGTACAGTGATGTCAATAATGTCTGGAATTCTGTTTTCCCAGTTTCAGAGTTGTCTCCCTTTTCTTCCAATTTGATTTTAGACAGAGAACAGAAGCAAATGGCTTTCAGTACATTGAGCAGCCCCGATGTCTATTCTCAGCCAGCGTTACACAGAGGGGCAAGGTGTGGATGCTCAGACCAGCGAGTCAAGACAGCCTCTTTAAATGGGCAGTTCCCACAATGTATTCAGTGACCACCCTGGGCGCTCCTGCCGTCCCCATCAGCTGGCTCATGCCAGGGACCGGGATCGATTCCCAGCTTGAGTCAGTGTCTGTGCAGAGTCTGCACATTCTCACAGTGACTGCATGAGTTTCTTCCAGGTGCTCCAGTTTCCTCCCACAAGTCCCGAAAGACGTGCTTGTTATGTGAATTCGACATTCTGAATTCTCCCTCACTGTATCCGAACAGGTGCCGTAGTGTGGCGATTACGGTAATTTTATTGCAGTGATAATGGAAGCCTACTTGTGACACTAATAAAGATTTTTATTATTAGGTGGGATGAAGTATTGAATCTCTTCCCACAGTCAGAGCAGGCAAACGGCCTCTCGTCAGTATGAACTCGCTGGTGTGTCCACAGGCTGGATGGAACACTGAATACCTTTCCCACACAGAGCAGCAGAATGGTCACACCCTGGTGTGACTGTGTCAATGCGTTTCCACTGTTGATGGACAACTAAACCTCGCTGATGTCTCCACAGTGTGGATGACCTTCTAAACTTCTTTGTGCAGTGAGAGCAGCTAAACGGTCTCTCCCCAGTGTGAACGCATTGGTGCATTTCCATCGTTTCTCCATGGTGCGGGTGTGTCCTGCTGTCTCTCAAGGTTAGACAATCAGTTGAAGACTCACACAGAATACCTGTACGGTCTCTGTCCGCTGTGAATGGTGCAATGCTTTTTCAGGCTCTTTCCACAGTCAGTGAACTGGAACACTCTCACTCGGGTGTGTGTCTCGGTCTCTTCCAGTCACACTGATGTTTTAAATCTTTTGAAGCAGATGGAACAATCAAACATTGGTCCTCCTGGATTTAAAAGCCGTTGATATTCAATGAATTGAGTAACGCTATCAGATTTTGATATTAAATTTTTTTTAAATTAATTTAGAGTACCCAATTCATTTTTTCCAATTAAGGGGCAATTTAGCATGGTCAAGCCACCTACCCTGCACATCTTTGGGTTGTGGGGGTGAAACCCACGCAAATACGGGGTGATTGTGCAAACTCCACACAGACAGTGACCCAGAGCCGGGATCGAACCTGAGACCTCGGCACTGTGAGGCAGCAATGCTAACCATTGTGCCACCGTGCTGCCCCCTGAAGTTTGTATCTTTAAAAAAATATTTTTATTCAAGTTTTCAAAATTTTACCATTTGTACATCAAAAAAACAGACCCAAACCCCAACGCCTTTCACCCAAACCTCCAAACTGCCCTCCTGCTCTTTGACGGTCACCAGATCCCCAAAATATAACACAAACAAAACCCATCTCTGGTGAACCCCTCATCTGCCCCTCTCAGAGCAAATTTCACCTTCTCCGACTACAAAAACTCCATTAGATCCCCCAGCCATGCCGAGGCCCGGGGGCCGGGGGGGGGGGGTGAGGAAGCTGGTCTCCACCTCAACAGGTCCTGTCTGCAGGCAATCAACAAGGCGAAGGCTGAAACAGCTGCCCACTCACCCTTCTGCAGCTCCAGCAGGTCTGATACCCGAATATGGCCTCCAGGAGACCTGGCTCCAAATCCACGTGCAGAACCTTAGACATGGTGCTGAAAATTGACCCCCAAAATTTGTCCAACTTTGGGCAGGACCAGAACATGTGGACTTGATTGGCTGAACCGCCGCTCACACCGCTCACAGCTATCCCCCACCCCCTTGTACCACCGGCCCATCCTCACCTTCATTACACCTTGTGCACAACTTTCAACTGAATCAACCCCAGCCTCACACACGACGTTGAGGTGTTAACCCTCCGCAGCACCTCACACCATAGTCCTCCCTCCAACACCATCCCAAACTCTTCCTCCCACTTGGCCTCAATCCTTTCCATGGACACCCCGTCCTCCTCCATAATCCTACCATAGATCGCCAAAACAACAACGAGGGGTACATTGCCAAATCCCGCACTTGCACGGGCCTGCCATCGACAAGGGGGAAAAGAGATGGAAAGGGGGATAAAAGAAAGTGTTTTACTCAGAGATTGGACAGAGGAGGAAGTTTCAGTCTGTGTGAACGTCAATCTTCATTCAGAGACAGAGGAGCAGCAGCTTCCTTGGGAATCTCTCGGCAGCCATCACCACAAATTCCGCACTCTGATTGGCAGGAAGACCCATGTCCTTCCGGTCCTCCTCGGATTCCCATTGGTCTCTGATGGCGCCAGGATGGCCCCTGCAAGGACCCATGCCCACGTGGAGCAGGACCGCCTCCTCCCTCCGGGGCGCTGAGCTGCTGTCCAATCCGCAACATCGTGTTTCTGTGACCAGTGATATTGCCCCAATAGGAGGCTGAGCTGGGTACGTCCCTCTGAGTCATCCTGACGTCACAATAGAGCTGCCTGAATCAGCCAATAGAGATCATTCTGCTCCACAATGACGTTTCCGGATTCCAGTGCGCAGACCGGCGCGCGGGCGCGGCTGCTCTTGTTCCCACAACACCTCCTCAGGACAAGGTTTCCAGGCAACCGGCTGCGGCCACAGGGAGAAGCCGCTTGGTGATCTCCGCCACTGCGCATGTTCAAGGTAGAGAAGAAGCTGCGCATGTTCAAGGTAGAGGAGAAGCTGCGCATGTTCAAGGTGGAGGAAAAACTGCCCAAGTTCAAGGTAGAGGAAAAGCTGCGCATATACGGAAGTGCCCATCCCTGACCTTTCTCCTCAGGTATTGACCAATGGGACCAGTGGGAGGACCGGAAGGACTCTGGTCCTCCAGTCAATCAGAGCGCGGGCTTTGTGTGAATAAAGATTGAGCTTCACACAGATTGAAGCGTCCTCCTGACTCCAACATCTGTGAGTAAAACACTTTCTTTTCTCCCCTTTCCATTTCTTTTCTCATTCTGACTTTCAGTTGGTCACTTCCAGCAACTGAAGGGAAAGGAAGTGAATCCAGGGAGGGTGCAGACTCTGGACAGGTTGGCCCAAGTCTCTCTCTCTTAGAATCACAAGACTACAGCACAGATAAGGCCCTTCGGCCAATCAAGTCATCACTGATGCATGAAAAACACCTGACTTGCCTACCAAATGCCATTTGTCAGAGCGTGGCCCATAACCTTGAATGTTATGACATGCCAGGTCATTCAGGTACTTTTTAGAAGGATGTGAGGCCTCTTACACCCTCCCAGGCAGTGCATTCGAGACCATGATGTGGAGATGCCAGCGTTGGACTGGGGTAAGCACAGTAAGAAGTCTTGCAACACCAGGTTAAAGTCCAACAAGTGTTTCGAATCACTAGCTTTTGGAGCACAGCTCCTTCATCAGCTGAGTGAAGAGGTGGGTTCCACAACCACATATATAGACAAAGTCAATGATGCAAGACAATACTTTGAACGGAAGTATTTGCAGGCAATTAAGTCTTTACAGGCCCAGATGTAGTGACTGGAGAGAGGGATAATCGCAGGTTAAAGAGGTGTGAATTGTCTCAAGCCATGTCAGTTGGTAGGATTCCACAAGCTCAGGCCAGATGGTGGGGGTGAATGTAATTAGACATGAATCCAAGGTCCCGGTTGAGGCCGTACTCGTGCGTGTGGAACTTGGCTATCAGTTTCTGCTCGGCGATTCTGCGTTGGAGAAGGTTTACCGTAGATCAGAGGCTGAATGCTCTTGACTGCTGAAATGTTCCCCGACTGGAAGGGAACATTCCTCCCTGGCAGTTGTCGCACAATGTCGTTTCATCCGTTTTTGCAGCATCTACATGGTCTCGCCAATGTACCACGCCTCGGGACATCCTTTCCTGCAGCGTATGAGGTAGACCATGTTGGCCGAGTCGCATGAGTCTGTACCGCGTGCCTGTTGGGTGGTGTTCCCACGTGTAATGATGGTACACATGTTGATGATCTGGCACGTCTTGCACAGGTTGCCATAGCAGGGTTGTGTGGTGTCGTGGTCGCTGTTCTCCTGAAGTACCATGACCACCCTCTGGGTAAACAGGTTTTTTATCAATTCTCCCCTAATAATAATAATCTTTTATTGTCAGAAGTATGAAGTTACTGTGAAAAGCCCTTAGTCACCACATCCCGGCGCCTGTCCGGGTAAGCTGGTATGGGAATTGAACCCGCGCTGCTGGCTTTGTTCTGCATTACAAACCAGCTGTCTAGCCCGCTGAGCTAAACCAGCCCAAAACCTCCTCGTAGAATCTCATAGAACTTACAGTGCAGAAGGAAGCCGTTCGGCCCATCGAGTCTGCACCAGCCCTTGAAAAGAGCACCCTACCCAAGCCAACGCCTCCACCCTATGGCCATAACCCCACTTAACCTTTTTGGACACTAAGGGCAATTTATCACGACCAATCCACCGAACCTGCACATCTTTGGAAGGTGCGAGGAAACCTGAGCACCGGAGGAAACCCACGCACACACTGGGGGAACATGCAGACTCCGCACAGACAGTGACCCAAGCCGGGAATCGAACCCGGGACCCCGGAGCTGTGAAGCAACTGTGCTACCCACTGTGCTACCGTGTTGCCTCATCTTGAGCTTGTGTCCACTCTTCAACTAAGGTGAACAGCTGCTCTCTATCCACCCTGTCCATGCCCCTCATAATCTTGTAAACCTCGATCAGGTTGTCCCTCAGTCTTCTCTGATTCACTGAAAACAACCCAAGCCTATCCAACCTCTCTTCATAACTTAACCGTTCCATCCCAGGCAACATCCTGGAGAATGGGCTCTGCACCTCCTCCAGTGCACTTCCATCCTTCCTATAATGTGGCAACCAGAATTGCACACAGTACTCCAGCTGTGGCCTCACCAAAGTTCTACACAATACCAACATGACCTCCCTGCTTTTGAAATCTATATCTCGGGTTGAATGGGCCGGTTAAACGATCTTGTGTTCTTGCGCATCTGATGAATTTGAATGCGGACATTGTGTTCTTGCAGGAGACGCACATAAAGGTGGAAAATCAGACGAGGCTAAGGAAGGGGTGGGTGGGGCAGGGATTCCCGTACCAGCTTAGACATGAAGACAAGGGTGATGGCGGTGTTGGTTAATAAGTGGGTGGCTTTTGAGGTGGGGAAACATTGTGGCCGATCCAGGGGGTGGGTATGTGATGGTTAGTGGGAAGTTGGAGGGGATGCCAATGGTCCTGGTGATCGTTTATGCCTGAATTGTGAATATGTGGACTTTGAGGTGGGTGTTTAGGAGCATCCAGGACCTGGACATCCATAGGCTGATTATGGTTTGTGTTGCCGAGGAGGGAGGCGGGGGGGAGGGAGGCAGGGGGGGGGGCGGGGGCTGAATCAGCACCTTCAGGAAAATTGGAGGGGTGATTATTAGATACAGCAGAGTGAAAATGGAGGGAGAGTGTGTGGGATGGAGATTTACAGCTTTTGGGAATGAGAGAGGAAAGAATGTTCTCTAGGAACTAGAATTGTCTGTTCTGAATTTCTATCCTGTACTGACAGTGATGATTTTTGTAATTTGTTTTTACAGGATATTAGAAAAGGAGGAATTACAGACAGAAATCACAAAAGTCACATCTCGATCTGACTGAGTCCTTGGGACCTGAATATCATCGGCCTTTGAATCTAGAAGGAGAAATGTTTGACTAATCTGTCTGCTTGAAAAGACTTTAAACATCAATGTGACTGGAAAAGCACCGAGACACACACACCTGAGTGAGAGTGTTCCAGAGCACTGACTGTGGAAAGAACTTTAACCAGTTGCACAGCCTGAAAAAACATCACACCATTCACAGCGGGGAGAGACCGTACACGTGTTCTGTGTGTGGATGAGGCTTCAACTGATTGTCCGACCTGGAGAGACACAAGGACACCCAATACATGGAGAAACTGTGGAAATGTGAAGCTTGTGGGAAGAGATTCCGAGTCCGATCGAAGCTGGAGATTCATCAACGCAGTCACACAGGGGAGAGGTCATTTACCTGCTCTGTGTGTGGGAAGGGATTCACTGAATTATCCAGCCTGAAGTCACATGAAAGAGTTCACACTGTGGAGAAGCCGTTTCCCTGCTCTCAGTGTGGGAAGGGATTCAGACATTCATCCACCCTGAAGTCACATCAGCGAATTCATACTGGGGAGAGACCGTTCACCTGCTCTCAATGTGAGAAGAGATTCACTGCGTTATCTAGCTTGAAGTCACACCAACGGGTTCACACTGGGGAGAAGCCATTCACCTGCTATCAGTGTGGGAAGGGATTCAGTCAGGTATCCAACCTGAAGACACACCAGCGAGTTCACACTGGGGAGAAGCTATTCACCTGCTCTCAGTGTGGGAAGGAATTCACTGCGTTATTCAGCCTGAAGTCACATCAGAGAATTCACACTGGGGAGAAGCCATTCACCTGCTCTCAGTGTGGGAAAGGATTTACTCAGTCACCCCACCTGCAGGCACACCAGCGAGTTCACAGTGGGGAGAGACCGTTCCCCTGCTCTCAGTGTGGGAAGGAATTCAGAGATTTATCCACCCTGCGGACACACCAGCGAATTCACACAGGGGAGAGGCCGTTCACCTGCTCTCAGTGTGGGAAGAGATTCGCTCAGTTATCCAGCCTGACGATACACCAGCGGGTTCACACAGGGGAAAGGCCGTTCATCTGTTCTCAGTGTGGGAAGGGATTCAGACATTCATCCACCCTGTGGAGACATGAGCGATTTCACACTGGAGAGAAGCCGTCACCTGCTCTCAGTGTGGTAATGGATTCACTCAGTTATCCCACTTGAAGAGTCACCAGCGAATTCACACTGGGCAGAAGCCATTCACCTGCTCTCATTGTGGGAAAGGATTCCGACATTCATCCAACCTGCAGAGACATCAGCGAGTTCACACGGGGAGAGGCCTTTCACCTGCTCTGATTAGGGGAGGCATTGAGTGATCTATCTCACCTGCGGAGACACTGGCGAGTTCGCACAGTGGAGAGGCCGTTCATCTGCTCTCAATGTGGGAACACATTTTGTGTTTCATCACAACTACTGAGACACCAACAAGTTCACAATTGATTGCAGGGATTGAATTCTGCTGTTGTTGTTTCTGCTCTCAATTACATTCGGAACTGCAATTTATTCATCCTGTCAATTGGTCAATACGGATGGTCGGGGTTTCTTTCTACTGGAAAGACTGGTCTTGCAACGTTTCCTCCAGTGGGCTGATGCTCTTTGAGCTTTGTTGCGAATACGTGGTTTCCAATTTCACAAGGGTCAAAAGTGGAAATGTGTTGGAAGTTAGAAGATATTTAGTTCCCATTTCTGTTTGGAACCCCCTAAAGCATGCCACGTTGCCATGAAGATGGGCGATGGTGGTTACATGGTTCTTTGTTTAATTTTTCTGTGTGTTTCTCAAAGAAGGAAACTGTTGAGGTATGAGGGACAGGTTGTCTGTGGTAGGTTGGGAAATTACAATAAAAGGTTAGACAATAAACAGACATTTGCTGGCATTTAAAGATTTATTACATATTTGCAACAAATACACATTCCTTTCAGGAACAAAAATCCACAGGAAAAGTGATGCAGTAATTCTTCCCACCTACTGAGACACCAAAAGGTTCACAATTGATTGCAGGAGTTGGCTTCTGTTATTGTTTCTACTCTTAATTATATTCAGCACTGCCTTTCATTCATTTTCACAGCTGCTCAGATATAGATTCCTTTGAGAAACAAAAATCCAACAGGAATGGTGATGCAACCGTAGCGAACAAGAAAAGTTACAGATTCTATTCGATCCAAGGAAGAGGCTCATAAAGTGGCAAAAATAGTAGTGAGCCTGAGGATTGGGAACTAGTTTTAGAATTTAGCAACGGAGGATCAAGAAACTGATAAAGAGAAAATAGAATATGGGAGCAAACTGGGGAGAACTGGAAAAGCTCCTATAGGAATGTGAAAAGGAAAAGATTAGCAAAGACCAATGTGGGTCCATTCCAGACAGAGACAGGAGAGTTTATAATGGGGAATAAGGAAATGGCAGAGAAACTAAACACTGTGTGTCTGGCTTCATGGAGGAAGATACAGAAATTCTCCCCAAAACATGAGAACACCAAGGGGTTCTCACAATTGTGAGCATGAGTGAAAAAGTAGTACTGGAGAATTTAATTGGATTAAAAATTAATAAATCCCCAAAAGGTGATGCAGCATGGGTTCACAAAGGGTAGGTCGTGTCTGACCAATTTGGTAGAATTTTTTGAGGCCGTTACCAGTGCAGTAGATAACGGGGAGCCAATGGATGTGGTATATCTGGATTTCCAGAAAGCTTTTGACAAGGTGCCACACAAAAGGTTGCTGCATAAACTAAAGATGCATGGCATTAAGGTAAAGTGGTAGCATGGGTAGAGGAATGGTTAACTAACAGAAAGCAGAGAGTGGGGATAAATGGGTGTTTCTCTGGTTGGCAACCTGTAACTAGTGGGGTCCCTCAAGGATCAGTGTTGGGCCCGCAGTTGTTCACAATTTACATAGACGATTTGGAGTTGGGGACCAAGTACAATGTGTCAAAGTTTGCAGACGACACTAAGATGAGTGGTAAAGCAAAAGGTGCAGAGGATACCGGAAGTCTGCAGAAGGATTTGGGTAAGTTAGGTGAATGGGCTAGGGTCTGGCAGATGGAATTCAATGTTGCCAAGTGTGAGGCTATCCATTTTGGGAGGAATAACAGCAGAATGGATTATTATTTAAACGGTAAGATGTTAAAACATGCTGCTGTGCAGAGGGACCTGGGTGTGCTGGTGCACGAGTCGCAAAAAGTTGGTGTGCAGGTTCAACAGGTTATTAAGAAGGCTAATCGAGTTTTGTCTTTCATTGCTAGAGGGATGGAGTTCAAGACTAGTGAGGTTATGCTGCAATTGTATAGGGTGTTGGTGTGGCCGCATCTGGAGTATTGTGTTCAGTTTTGGTCTCCTTACCTGAGAAAGGACATATTGGCACTGTAGGGAGTGCAGAGGAGATTCACTAGGTTGATCCCAGAGTTGAGGGCATTAGATTATGACGAGAGGTTGAGTAGACTGGGACTGTACTCATTGGAGTTTAGAAGGATGCGGGGGGGATCTTATTGAGACAGAGAAAATTATGAAGGGAATAGGTAGGATAGATGCGGGCAGGTTGTTTCCACTGGTCGGGGAAAGCAGAACTAGGGGGCATAGCCTCAAAATAAGGGGAAGTAGATTTAGGACGGAGTGTAGGAGGAACCTCTTCACCCAAAGGGTTGTGAATCTCTGGAATTCCTTGCCCAGTGAAGCAGTTGAGGCTCCTTCTTTAAACGTTTTTAAGAAAAAGGTGGATGCCTTTCTAAAGAATAAAGGGATTTGGGGATATGGTGTACGGGCCGGAGAGTGGAGCTGAGTCCACAAAGATCAGCCATGATCTCATTAAATGGCGGAGCAGGCTCGAGGGGCCAGATGGCCGACTCCTGTTCCTAATTCTTATGTTCTTATGAATCCGACCAAGGTTCCCATTTTACGGGACGTGTCATGCAGAATGTCCTCACGATATTTGGCATCACCCAAAAATTCCACATAGCATACCACCCACGTGGTATCGTGGAGGGCATTAATCGGACCCTAAACACCACCCTCAGAAAAATGGTCCAGCAGAACAACACCACTTGGGACTCAGTCCTCCCTTTTGTGCTGATTTTTTGCGTAACACTATTTCTACCTCCAGAGGTTACACACCACACACCCTCCTGACCGGACGCCCCATGCAAGGCACAGAATATTTGTTAGGTTTGGACCTGACCAGCCCCGAAGTGACGGCCCTCCATTAGTTGCAAATGTTAAAACGGCTCAGCTAGCAGCCGCAGCAAAATTGGGCACCAGAAAGAAACAAAGCAAGGCTTGTTTCGACAAGACAGTGCATGCGACTGAGTATAGTATCTGACAGCAAGTGATGCTTTCTGTGTATAACCCCAGCACATTCCTGTCACCAAAATACTCGGGTCCGTATTACATTGCGGATAAAGTAAGCCCTTCCGTTTACAAAATAAAGTACCCCAATGGTAAGACTGCGTGGTTTCATATAAACCAGCTGAAGGCTTATGGAACACAGTCGAACCACGCACACCACGTCATGCTTGACGCAGCACACCACACCCCGCCCACAGCCAACATAACCCTACCAACCCCCACCACGACCAGCCCAGCCACGGACTCGACCTCGACTCCATCCCCGATATATACACTCCGCCCCGGAACGCCCACAGACTGCAGCAGCAGAGACAGCGACTGTGACTTGGATGATAGCCACAGCACGCCTCCCTACTACAGGACCCACACCTGGCGACTCCGACTTCGATCCAAGTGATCCTTTCCTGATCACTTTCCTGAACAAGCCCCACCACCGAACCACACTGACGACCCCAATTTTGTCCCCACACAACTAGACACCAATTACTGGCACCGAGATAACTCATACCGACTCGTCCGCAACGACGAGAGCGACCCCAACTCACACTAGGCAGCCCTTTCAGCCCTAATCCACTCCAGAGTTTGGCACCCGGGAGAAGAGGAAGACCTTGGGTCTGACTCCCAAACCGCCAACCCCTTTGCGACCCTGTTCACAACCGAGAACTGAGGTGTCCAGATGATGTTTTAAAGGAACCGCTTGGGAGAAGTGTTGTCCCTTCTGATGGAACCTGCAGAATGTTTTATGTTGTTTGTAAGTTTGTTAAATGTTGTATGTCCGACAGGAGAATTTTTCTCACTGCCACACGCCTATTTGGCCGAAACCTCTGAGAACTTGCCTTTGGAGACTAACCATTGCCAGACGCCAATTCACCTGAAACCTCTGAGCACTTGCCCACAGAGACCCACCGTTGCCAGACACTTGTTCAGAGGAACTAGCTTGTCTGCAGACACTTGTTGGGGTATCAGACGCCCGATCGTAACTGCCCTTCTGGTTCGAAGGATAGAACCACGACGGCAGCCCCACCACGATGACTACATTTTTGCCCGTTCTTGTCGGTTGCTCAGGCAGTGGAGAAACGGCTTGAGACCCGCCCTGCCTGGAAACCCCCCCGCTGGTCAACTACGCTCAGGTAG
Source organism: Scyliorhinus torazame (assembly GCF_047496885.1). Lineage (NCBI taxonomy): Eukaryota > Metazoa > Chordata > Chondrichthyes > Carcharhiniformes > Scyliorhinidae > Scyliorhinus > Scyliorhinus torazame. The sequence continues at coordinate 166,124,123 of NC_092711.1, forward strand.
GAGAGATACGGCATTGGTAGCCGTCCTACCCGGGGACTCCATCCAAATCGTACCCGTCGCGGCCCATACGCACCTCATTTTGGCATTTTTCAGTTCAAAAGGTTTTGTTTGTTTAGGTAACCTTTAGGTTGCCAGCCATCTGCTATTTACATCCTGGAACATTTGGATGCTAAATCAGCACTGGTTCATCATTGGGAAGTGTGTCTTCTCCTAAAATTTGTTTTTTTTTTAAATGAGGGAGTCACACATGGTGACCAATTATAAAGGGAATAATTGGCACAAAAGGACAGACACACTAGCATGCCAGATATTAAACAAAGATAGTTACAGACACTATGCTTGTTTCTCCAGAACTCCAGAAGCTCCAGGATCGGAGAAAACAAAGTAAGAAAAGGAAAGAGACCAGCCATGAGGACTTCGTTCATATGGATCAACATAATGTTATTGGACATTTGGTTGCGCGTGACCGCGAACCCCATGACTTCAACCCCCCCAGCCGTTAATGTTTCATTGCCCCGCAGTACCCCGAGCCCAGTCACCAGCGACACTACATCTTCTTGGTGTGCCAGGTTCATAACCTGGTACTCCCTGTCCTATGTGATCGAAACACTATTAGCGTTGGTGATACTCTGCTGTGTAGTGCAGACTATGCGTCTACGAAAATGGAGAAGGAGAGCCTACCGCGCTCGAACCCTGGTATATAGGATCAGATCCCTTATGTTCGGCTACGACCAGACCCCCGACCCCCGCGATCTATTATAAAATAATAAAGTGCATTCACTTGCGTTTATTGTTGTTGTAAATAAAGAGATGTAAAAAACTTTTTCATGAGCAAAAATTGTATGATCCTGAGCTTGACTGCCAAGCAAGGAAAGATTGTATGCAATGCTATGATTTTGTTGTATGATTGAGGAAGGTAGGATAATGGAATGTTTAAGCGAGTGTAGTATATTAAGGATAAGTTAGAGGTTTCAAGTTTGTTGTTTTGTAATGCATGTCCCTGTCTGACATAGCGCCCTTAGAATTGTTAGTTAAAAGATTTTGTGCATAGCTATGGTCAGTGCAGAGGCCATGAAGGAAGTGTCCCTCCCGGGTCTGGGAATGGAAAGTAACAAAATGATGTGATCCTTCACGCTTCGCGTTAGGATCACAAGGAGGGCTTGTAGCCAGTGAAAATGGCTAACTCCCGATTAGAATGGCCAAACCCCGATTTAAAATGGCAAACGTAAGAGGCTGATGGGAAAATCAGCCAACAGGACTAAAACAAACAGCTGCAGGTAAAACTGTGTATTCGCCTCTGGGGAGGCCGGACAGAATCGATACCTGCAGCCATCAGCAGAACAACACACCAGCCATCTGAATATTAATTAGCAATCCCCAGGAACAATGTGCCACAAATTAGACACACAAAGCCAACCCAGACTTTTCGGTGCCAGCAGGAGCCTACACAAAGAGAGGTGAACGACCACCCCAAAACCGCCCATTGATCAAGGAATCGCTCCAGCATTGGAGAATATCGAACCAAGTGATTGGGACAAAGTCCAATCGCTTGGAACCAGGTACAGGGTCCGCCCCGGAAGGCGGGAAGCCGCTGGGGACTATAAGAATAGAGTCCAAGTTCAAATCGATCTCTCTGCACCCTTCTTCTCTCTCCAGCCTTCAAGACCCTTCTGCTGACCTTCTGCAACAGCTGCTCAAATCGTAAGTCTTACTTCAATGCTCGCTACGAGATAGGCGCTCCTCATTTCCCTGACCTGGTGGGCCATTCCCAAAGTTAAGTATTGGCCTGTTAGTTGTAGGAAGTAGCTTAGAAGTAGAATTAATGTATAAGTATTGATTACTGTATATAATAAATGTGCATTGATTTAACTCTTACTAAGCGGTGTGTTGGATTATTGATCATTACTCGGACTTGAACCATGTGGCGGTATCAGAAAGATGCCTGGCGACTCAAGAGCAAAGGTGATAGAACAAGAGCAATTAAACTAAGGCTAAAACGAGCAACATTTGTCCTCTGCTCGCTTTTAAAGGCTTCCCAATCCTCTGGCTTCCCACTAATCCTCGCCACTTCGTAAGCTTTTTCTTTAGTTTTTATGCTGTCCTTGACATCCCTCATCAGCCATGGATGCGTTGTCCTCCCCTTAGCATATCTTCTGCTCCTTGGGATGAATTTCTGTTGTGCCTCCCTAATAACCCCCCAAAACTCCATTGCTGTTCCACTATCTTCCCCACTAGGTTCCTTTTCCAATCAACTCCGGCTAGCTCCTCCCTCATGTCTTTGTAGTTACCTTTATTTCATTGTAATAAAATACGGTGAATGGCCTCCTGCACTGTAAGGATTTGAGAATCCCAAAATTATTGCACAGCACTTGGAAAACAGTGGCAGGATTGGGCAGAGTCAGCATGGATTTATGAAAGGGAAAATTATGCTTGACAAATCGACTGGAATTCAGCAAAATGAGGGGGATGTTGACGCGGATCTGGGTTCGATTCCCGGGCAGGGCATGATGCTTTATTGTTGTCCAGCAAACCGTTCAATGAAGCTGAATCGCAGTTTCACAGAAAAGAGCTGTGCCAGAATCAGTTAAGTGAGATTTGTTGCTTCACATCAGAGCTGAAAAAGTCACAAGAGCAGCAGGTCGAGAACAAGTACAGATGCTGGAAGAGACGGAGAGATGTTGACGTCAGCCAAAATTTGGGTGGTAATGGGCCAGATGTTATTGCTCACCAGACACAAGTATCTCCCAAATCTCGGGCGTGGCATCAGGAAAATTTCTCACTCAAATTATTCAGTGCATTGAGGTCTCAGGAGCTGAATACAACGAAAGAAGCATAAGTCATTTAGGGATTGTGTAAATGCTGCTCGGAGGTTAAGTGAACGGGGTATAATTTACCTGCATGTTTCTGAGCCTGTGCTCGGTGTATTGGGAGCTTTGCTCCTGGTTACAGTGTCCCCGGGATGGGCAGTTAGCCGCTGATTGAAGCTACAGTCCCCGCGTTCTGCTGGCAGCGAGTGAATGGAGAGTTCGGGTAAAATCCTGCTGCTTGTCCCTCACCCACTGTGGAGCCGGGGAAGAAAGAAACACATTCCAAACTTGTGGAAGTGTAAATGGCACAAGGCTGTGAGATGACGTGTTGTGTTAATGTTTAACAACAAATCGGAACGAGGAAGCTTTGCCTCAGAGTTACAGATGAGTAAGTTTCTTGCTTATGCCCAGTGTGAAGCAGGGGAGTTTGTGTATGTTAAGCAAACGTGATAGTTTCACGTCAGAAAAACATCAACAAAAATTGGAAACTATTCTAATTTTGATCAAAACTTAATTATCAATGTTTTGAAAAATTGAATGAGTTATTTGGAATGACTAATGAATGTCCGCCGGATAAGTTTCACAGCAGCCACAGTGATAAGGTTGGTGGGTTTAGGAAGTTGGAAGTTACACATGAGCAGCTTTTGGGACTATTTCACCTCACTGTCGATTTCATGTTACAGCGAACAACAATCGGTGTTGTGATTGGCTGAAGATGTCACTTGTGTTCATTTTAAACATGTAATTTTATATACTTCTAATGAAAACTCGGAAACCAAAATAAAAGGTGAATGATATACTGTAAACCCGGGTTAAAACGTTCCTTGTCAGTTTCCCTGGTGGTCTAGTGGTTAGGATTTGGCGCTCTCACCGTCGCGGCCCGGGTTCGATTCCTGGTCAGGGAATTATGTATTATTGTTGTCCACCAAACCGTTCAACGAAGCTGAATCGCAGTTTCACAGAAAAGAGCTCTGCCAGAATCAGTTCAGTGACATTTGTCGTTTCACATCAGAGCTGAAAAAGTTACAAGTCGAGAACTCATCCAGAGGGAGGAAGAAACGGACAGTGATTGGCAGCAAGTGAGAGAGATATTGACACAAGCGCAAAACTGCATGGTATTGGGCCAGATTTTATTGCTCAGACAGACATAAATATCTCCCCGATCTGGGTGCAAACCTCCAAGGTGATGACAATAAAACGTCTAACTGAAAGTATTCAATCCATTGAGGTCACAGGAGCTGAATACAACAGAAGAAGCTCAAAGGAAGTTCCACTCACTGAGGGATTGTGTAAATGCTGCGCGGAGGTTACGTGAGCGGGGTATAATCTACCTGCATGTTTCTGAGCCTGTGCTCGGTGTATGAAAATGAAAACCGCTTATTGTCACAAGTAGGCTTCAATGAAGTTACTGTGAAAAGCCCCTAGTCACCACATTCCGGCGCCTGTTCTGGGAGGCTGGTACAGGAATTGAACCGTGCTGCTGGCCTGCCGTCGTCTGCTTTCAAAGCCAGCGAGGTTTGCTCCTGGTTGGAGTGTCCCCGGGATGGGCAGCAACCCGCTGATTGAAGCTGCAGTCCCCGCATTCTGCTGGCAGCGGGTGAATGGAGAGTTCGGGAAAAATCGTGCTGCTTGTCCCTCTCTCACCCACTGTAGAGCCGGGGAAGAAAGAATCTCATTCAAAACTTGTGGAAGTGTAAATGACACAAGGCTGTGAGATGACGTGTGTTAATGTTTAACAACAAATCGGAACGAGGAAGCTTTGCCTCATAGTTACAGATGAGTAAGTTTCTTGCTTATGCCCAGTATGAAACAGGGGAGTTTGTGTATGTTAAGCAAACGTGATAGTTTCACGTCAGAAAAAGATTAACAAAAATTCTAAATTGATCAAAACTTAATTGCAAAAAGGATTAATTATGAATGTTTTGAAAAATTGAAATGAGTTATTTGGAATTACTAATAAATGTCTGCCGGATAAGTTTCGCAGCAGCCACAGTGATAAGGTTGGTGGGTTTTGGAAATTGGAAGTTACACATGAGCAGCTTTTGGGACTATTTCACCTCACTGTCGATTTCATGTTTCAGCGAACAACAATCGGTGTTGGGATTGGCTGAAGATGTCACTTGTGTTCATTTTAAACATGTAATTTTGTATACTTCTAATGAAAACTCGGAAATCAAAATAAAAGGTGAGTGATATACTGTAAACCCGGGTTAAAACTTTCTTTGTCAGTTTCCCTGGTGGTCTAGTGGTTATGATTCGGCGCTTTCACAGCCGCGGCCCGGGTTCGATTCCCGGTCAGGGAATGATGAATTATTGTTGTCCACCAAAACCTTCAATGAAGCTGAATCGCAGTTTCACAGAAAAGAGCTCTGCCAGAATCAGTTCAGTGACATTTGTTGTTTCACATCAGAGCTGAAAAAGTCACAAGTGCAGCAGATCGAGAACAAAGACAGGGGCAGGAAGAAACGGACAGTGATTGGCTGCAAAGTGAGAGATTATGAAGCAAGGGAAAATTTGGGTGGTATTGGGCCAGATTCTGTTGCTCACACAGACACAATTATCCCCCAGATCAGGGTCCGAATCTCGGGCGTGATGACAAGAAAACTTCAAACTGAAATTATTCAGTCCATTGAGGTCACAGGAGCTGAATACAACAGAAGAAGCTCAAAAGAAATGATACTCACTGAGGGATTGTGTAAATGCTGCTCGGAGGTGAAGTGAGCGGGGTATAATCTACCTGCATGTTTCTGAGCCTGTGCTCGGTGTATTGGGAGGGTTGCTCCTGGTTGGAGTGTCCCCAGGATGAGCAGTAACCCGCTGATTGAAGCTGAAGTCCCCGCGTTCTGCTGGCAGCGGGGGAATTGAGAGTTCGGTTAAAATCCTGCTGCTTGTTCCTCTCTCACCCACTGTGGAGCCGGGGAAGAAAGAAACACATTCCAAACTTGTGGAAGTATAAATGTCACAAGTTGTGGGATGACGAATAGTTTAACAACAAATCGGAACGAGGAAGCTTTGCCTCATAATTACAGATGAGTAAGTTTTAATCTTCCTGCCCAGTGTGAAACAAGGGAGTTTGTGTATGTTCAGCAAACGTGATAGTTTCACTTCAGAAAAAGATCAACACAAACTGGAAACTATTCAAATCTTGATAAAGACTTAATTGCGACAAAAAATGTATTTAACAACTGAAATTAGTTATTTCTATTTACTGATGAATGTCCGCCGGATGTTGCGTTGTAAGTTTCACAGTAGGGACACTGATCAAGTTGGTGGGTTTTGGAAATTGGAAGTTACACATGAGCAGCTTGTTGGGCTATTTCACCTCACTGTCGATTTCATGTTACGGCGAACAACAATCGGTGTTGCGATTGTCTGAAGATGTCACTTCTGTTCCTTCTAAACATGTCATTTTGTATATTTCTAATCAAAACTCGGAAATGAAAATAAAAGGGGAATGATCTACTGTCAGCCTGGTTAAAACACTGTTCGCTAGTTTCCCTGGTGGTCTAGTGGTTAGGATTCGGCGCTCTCACCGCTGCAGCCCGGGTTTGATTCCCGGTCAGGGAATGAAGCTTTATTGTTGTCCACCAAACCGTTCAATGAAGCTGAATCGCAGTTTCACAGAAAAGAGCTCTTCCAGAATCAGTTCAGTGACATTTGTTGTTTCACATCAGAGCTGAAAAAGTCACAAGTGCATCAGGTCGAGAACAGATACAGAGGGAGGAAGAAACGGCCAGTGATTGGCTGCAAGTGAGAGAGATGTTGACACAAGCGCAAAATTGCGTGGTATTGGGCCAGATTTTATTGCTCACACAGACAGAAATATCTCCCCGATTTGGGTGCAAACCACCAACGTGATGACAATAAAACTTCTAACTGAAAGTATTCAGTCCATTGAGGTCACAGGAGCTGAATACAACAGAAGAAGCTCAAAGGTGTTCCACTCACTGAGGGATTGTTTAAATGCTGCTCGGAGGTTAAGTGAGCGGGGTATAATCTACCTGCATGTTTCTGAGCCTGTGCTCGGTGTATGAAAATGAAAACCGCTTATTGTCACAAGTAGGCTTCAATGAAGTTACTGTGAAAAGCCCCTAGTCGCCACATTCCGGCTCCTGTTCTGGGGGGCTGGTACAGGAATTGAACCGTGCTGCTGGCCTGCCGTCGTCTGCTTTCAAAGCCAGCGAGGTTTGCTCCTGGTTGGAGTTTCCCCGGGATGGGCTTTAACGCGCTGATTGAAGCTGCAGACCCCGCGTTCTGCTGGCAGCAAGTGAATGGAGAGTTCGGGTAAAATCCTGCTGCTTGTCCCTCTCTCACCCACTGTGGAGCCAGGGAAGAAAGAATCTCATTCAAAACTTGTGAAAGTGTAAATGTCACACGGCTGTGAGATGACGTGTGTTAATGTTTAACAACAAATCGGTACGAGGAAGCTTTGCCTCATAGTTACAGATGAGTAAGTTTCTTGCTTATGCCCAGTATGAAACAGGGGAGTTTGTGTATGTTAAGCAAATGTGATAGTTTCACGTCAGAAAAAGATCAACAAAAATTCTAAATTGATCAAAACTTAATTGCGAAAAGGATTAACTATGTTTTCAAAAATTAAAATGAGTTATTTGAAATGACGAATGAATGTCCGCCGGATGACGTGTTGTCAGTTTCACAGGGGCCACAGTGATAAGGTTAGTGGGTTTTGGAACTTGGAAGTTACACATGAGCAGCTTTTGGGACTATTTCACCTCACTGTCGATTTCATGTTACAGCGAACAACAATCGGTGTTGTGATTGGCTGAAGATGTCACTTGTGTTCATTTTAAACATGTAATGTTGTATACTTCTAATGAAAACTCGGAAACCAAAATAAAAGGTGAATGATGTTCTGTAAACCCGGGTTAAAACTTTCCTTGTCAGTTTCCCTGGTGGTCTAGTGGTTAGGATTCGGCGCTTTCACCGCCGTGGCCCGGGTTCGATTCCCGGTTAGGGAATGATGCTTTATTGTTGTCCACCAAAACCTCCAATGAAGCTGAATCGCAGTTTCACAGAAAAGAGCTCTGCCAGAATCAGTTCAGTGACATTTGTTGCTTCACATCAGAGATGAAAAAGTTATAAGTGCAGCAGGTCGAGAACAAATACAGAGACAGGAATAAGCGGACAGTGATTGGCTGTAAAGTGAAGGAGATTATGAAGCAAGCGAAAATTTGTGTGGTATTGGGCCAGATTTTGTTGCTCACACAGACACAATTATCCCCCAGATCAGGGTCCGAATCTCGGGCGTGATGACAAGAAAACTTCGAACTGAAATTATTCAGTCCATTGAGGTCACAGGAGCTGAATACAACAGAAGAAGCTCAAAGGAAATTATACTCACTGAGGGATTGTGTAAATGCTGTTCGGAGGTTAAGTGAGCGGGGTATAATCTACCTGCATGTTTCTGAGCCTGTGCTCGGTGTATTGGGAGGGTTGCTCCTGGTTGGAGTGTCCCCGGGATGGGCAGTAACCCGCTGATTGAAGCTGAAGTCCCCGCGTTCTGCTGGCAGCGGGTGAATGGAGAGTTCGGTTAAAATCCTGCTGCTTGTTCCTCTCTCACCCACTGTGGAGCCGGGGAAGAAAGAAACACATTCCTAACTTGTGGAAGTATAAATGTCACAAGTTGTGGGATGACGAATAGTATTAATGTTTAACAACAAATCGGAACGAGGAAGCTTTGCCTCATAATTACAGATGAGTAAGTTTTAATGTTCCTGCCCAGTGTGAAACGAGGGAGTTTGTGTATGTTCAGCAAACGTGATAGTTTCACTTCAGAAAAAGATCAACACAAACTGGAAACTATTCAAATCTTGATCAATACTGAATTGCGACAAAAAATGTTTTTAACAATTGAAATGAGTTATTCCTATTTACTGATGAATGTCTGCCGGATGTTGCGTTGTAAGTTTCACAGGAGCCACAGTGATCAAGTTGGTGGGTTTTGGAAATTGGAAGTTACACATGAGCAGCTTGTTGGGCTATTTCACCTCACTGTCGATTTCATGTTTCAGCGACAGCAATTGGTGTTGTGATTGTCTGAAGATGTCACGTCTGTTCGTTCTAAACATGTCATTTTGTATATTTCTAATCAAAACTCGGAAATTAAAATAAAAGGCGAATGATATACTGTCAGACGGGTTAAAACACTGTTCCCTAGTTTCCCTGGTGGTCTAGTGGTCAGGATTCGGCGCTCTCACCGCCGCGGCCCGGGTTCAATTCCCGGTCAGGGAATGATGCTTTATTGTTGTCCACCAAACCGTTCAACGAAGCTGAATCGCAGTTTCACAGAAAATAGCTCTGCCAGGATCAGTTAAGTGATATTTGTCGTTTCACATCAGAGCTGAAAAAGTCACAAGTGCATCAGGTCGAGAACAAATACAGAGGGAGGAAGAAACGGTCAGTGATTGGCTGCAAGTGAGAGAGATGTTGACACAAGCGCAAAACTGCGTGGTATTGGGCCAGATTTTATAGCTCATACAGACAGAAATATCTCCCCGATCTCGGTGCAAGACCGCCAACGTGATGACAATAAAACTTCTCACTGAAAGTATTCAGTCCATTGAGGTCTCGGGAGCTGAATACAACAGAAGAAGCTCAAAGGTGTTCCACTCACTGAGGGATTGTGTAAATGCTGCGCGGAGGTTACGTGAGCGGGGTATAATCTACCTGCATGTTTCTGAGCCTGTGCTCGGTGTATGAAAATGAAAACCGCTTATTGTCACAAGTAGGCTTCAATGAAGGTACTGTGAAAAGCCCCTAGTCGCCACATTCCGGCGCCTGTTCGGGGAGGCTGGTACAGGAATTGAACCGTGCTGCTGGCCTGCCGTCGTCTGCTTTCAAAGCCAGCGAGGTTTGCTCCTGGTTACAGTGTCCCCGGGATGGGCAGTAACCCGCTGATTGAAGCTGCAGTCCCCGCGTTCTGCTGGCAGCAAGTGAATGGAGAGTTCGGGTAAAATCCTGCTGCTTGTCCCTCTCTCACCCACTGTGGAGCCGGGGAAGAAAGAAACACATTCCAAACTTGTGGAAGTGTAAATGTCACAAGGCTGTGAGATGACGTGTGTTAATGTTTAACAACAAATCGGAATGTGGAAGCTTTGCCTCATAGTTACAGATGAGTAAGTTTTTTGCTTATGCCCAGTATGAAACAGGGGAGTTTGTGTATGTTAAGCAAACGTGATAGTTTCACGTCAGAAAAAGATCAACAAAAATTCCAATATTGATCAAAACTTAATTGCGAAAAGGATTAACTATCAATGTTTTGAAAAATTGAAATGAGTTATTTGGAAGTACTAATGAATGTCCGCCGCATAAGTTTCACAGCAGCCACAGTGATAAGGTTGGTGGATTTAGGAAATTGGAAGTTACACATGAGCAGCTTTTGGGACTATTTCACCTCACTGTCGATTTCATGTTACAGCGAACAACAATCGGTGTTGTGATTGGCTGAAGATGTCACTTGTGTTCATTTTAAACAGGTAATTTTGTTTACTTCTAATGAAAACTCGAAAACAAAAATAAAAGGTGAATGATTGTGGTAGTATGTATTGGGGGTCATGTGGGACTGGAAGCCCTAATGTCATTGGCCGACAGATCCCGGGTCCTGGTTGGCCGTTGACCTCTAGCTCCGCCCTGAAGGCGGAGGATAAGAAGCCGGAGTCTTCCCCCGCAGGCCAGTTTACTATCGAGCTGCGGGGGAACAGACACGCTTAATAAAGCCTCATCGACTTCACTCTATTCGTCTCACGGAGTCTTTGTGCGCTACAATTTATTAAGCGTGCCTAAAAAGGACTATGGAGCTCAGGATCATTCCGGAATGCCTGAGGATCAGCCCCCACGCAGTGAACGCGGCAGCAGCCTTCAAGCACTGGCAGACTTGCTTCGAGGCCTACCTCAGAACGACCACCGGCCGGGTCACAGAAGACCAAAAACTGCAGGTCCTGCACTCGAGGGTGAGCACGGAGATTTTCTCCCTCATCGAAGACTCGGAGGTCTCTATGTCCGCCCAGTTAACCAAATCTACGCTCGCTACCAGCTCGCGACGAGACGGCAAGCTCCCGGAGAATCGATGGACGAATTCTACGCCGCGCTGCTGATTTTGGGACGAGCCTGCAGCTGCCCGTCGGTGAACGCAAACGAACACACGGACATGTTAATGCGCGATGCTTTTGTGGCAGGTATGCAATCCTCCCAAATCCGCCAAAGACTTCTAGAAAAAGAGTCGCTAGGACTCTCAGAGGCACGGGCCCTAGCAGCCTCCCTAGACGTGGCCGCGCGTAATACCCGCACCTACGGCCCCGACCGCGCGGCAGCCCATTGGGCCCCGTACGTGCCTGTCGCGGCAAACCCCCTACCCACCCCCCGGACACCCCACAGGCTTGCGCGGTCCAAACGCCGAGTCGCACCGGGGGCGCTCGCTGTTATTTCTGCGGCCAGGCGAAACACCCCCGACAGCGCTGCCCGGCCCGCGCAGCTATCTGCAAAAGCTGCGGGAAAAAGGGCCATTATGCGGTTGTGTGCTGGTCCCGCGAGGTCGCCGCTGTCCTGGGAGCACAGGGAGCCCTGCAAGCAGTTTACGCGCCCCAACCCCCCCAGCACGCCATGTACGACCCGCAGGCGCAGCCGCTCTGGGTCCCGACCACCGCGGTCCCGGGAGAACTGGGAGCTCTGCACGCCGCTTACGCTCCCCAACCCCCCTCCCCGCAGCCCATGTATGACCCGCCGCCGGCGCTACCGCTTTGGGTCCCGGCCAACACTCTCCACGGAGAGGAGGGAGTTTTGCGCGTCCCTAACGCCACCCTAACCCCCACCCCGCGCCCCACGCCTGACCCGCCGGCGCCACCTACTTGGGCCCCGACCACCGCTGTCCCCGGTGAGGGAGCTCCGCGCGGTCCTAGCACTCGCGGTCCTAGCGCTCGCGGTCCTAGCGCTCCCCAGCCCCCCAGCACACCATGTGCGACCCGCAGACTCCGCCATTTTGGGTCCCGGCCACCACGAGGGGAGGAGGGGCGCCGCCATCTTGGACCGCCCCAGACCTGTACGACGCGTGGGGGCGGCCATTTTGTCCACCCCCGCCGCCATCTTGTGACCCCCCAGCCACGTGCGATGTATGGGGGCGGCCATTTTGTCCATCCCCGACGCCATCTTGGACGGCAACAACGGACCCCACTCCACTACTACAACCACGTCTCGCTTCAATTACGCTCGATCAAGCTCGGCCCCGGACACTCCAGACGACGACGACAACGGTGCTAATAAACGGCCACGAGACGCCATGCCTAGTCGACTCCGGGAGCACGGAGAGCTTTATACACCCCGACACGGTAAGACGCTGTTCCTTGACCACCTATCCCAGCGCACAAAAGATTTCCCTAGCTGCAGGATCCCACTCTGTACAGATCCAGGGATTCTGCATAGTTACCCTAACGGTGCAGGGGAGGGAGTTCAAAAACTACAAACTAAACGTCCTTCCCCAACTCTGTGCCCCCACCTTGCTGGGATTAGATTTCCAATGCAATCTACAGAGCCTTACGTTCAAATTCGGCGGCCCAATACCCCCACTCACTATCTGCGGCCTCGCAACCCTCAAGGTGCAACCCCCGTCCTTGTTTGCGAACCTCACCCCGGATTGCAAACCCGTCGCCACTAGGAGCAGACGGTACAGCGCCCAGGACCGGACCTTCATTCGGTCCGAAGTCCAGCGGCTACTAAAGGAGGGCATAATCCAGGCCAGCAATAGTCCCAGGAGAGCGCAGGTGGTAGTAGTGAAGACAGGGGAGAAACAAAGGATGGTCATTGACTATAGCCAGACCATCAACAGGTACACACAACTAGACGCGTACCCTCTCCCCCGCATATCCGACATGGTCAACCGGATTGCCCAATATAAAGTCTTCTCCACCGTGGACCTCAAGTCCGCCTACCATCAGCTCCCCATCCGCCCAAGTGACCGCAAGTACACAGCCTTCGAGGCAGACGGGCGATTATAACATTTCCTACGGGTCCCTTTTGGCGCCACAAACGGGGTCTCGGTCTTCCAATGGGAGATGGACCGAATGGTTGATCAACATGGGTTGCGGGCCACGTTCCCGTATCTCGACAATGTAACCATCTGCGGCCACGATCAGCAGGACCACGACGCCAACCTCCAAAAATTCCTCCAGACCGCCAAAGCCTTGAACCTCACGTACAACGAGGACAAGTGCGTTTTTAGCACCGATTGGCTAGCCATTCTGGGCTACGTAGTGCGCAATGGGATAATAGGCCCCGACCCCGAACGTATGCGCGCACTCATGGAATTTCCCCTCCCGCACTGCCCAAAAGCCCTGAAACGCTGCTTGGGGTTCTTTTCATACTACGCCCAGTGGGTCCCCCAGTACGCAAACAAGGCCCGCCCCCTTATACAGACCACGACCTTCCCTCTGTCGACAGAGGCTTGCCAGGCCTTCAGCCGCATCAAAGCGGATATCGCAAAGGCCATGATGCGTGCCATCGACGAGTCCCTCCCCTTCCAGGTCGAGAGCGACGCCTCCGACGTAGCTCTAGCGGCCACCATTAACCAAGCGGGCAGACCCGTGGCCTTTTTCTCCCGGACCCTCCACGCCTCAGAAATCCGCCACTCTTCAGTAGAAAAGGAAGCCCAAGCCATAGTGGAAGCTGTGCGACATTGGAGGCATTACCTGGCCGGCAGGAGATTCACTCTCCTCACGGACCAACGGTCGATAGCCTTCATGTTCGATAATGCACAGCGGGGCAAAATCAAAAACGACAAGATCTTAAGGTGGAGGATCGAGCTCTCCACCTTCAACTATGAGATTTTGTATCGTCCCGGAAAGCTGAACGAGCCGTCCGATGCCCTATCCCGCGGCACATGTGCCAACGCACAAATTAACCGCCTCCAAACACTCCACGAGGACCTCTGCCACCCGGGGGTCACTCGGTTTTACCACTTCATCAAGTCCCGCAATCTCCCATACTCTTTAGAGGAGGTCCGTACAGTCACAAGGGACTGCCACATCTGCGCGGAATGCAAGCCGCATTTTTTCAGGCCAGATGAAGCGCACCTGATTAAGGCTTCCCGCCCCTTTGAACGCCTCAGTCTCGATTTCAAAGGGCCCCTCCCCTCCACCGACCGCAACGCATATTTTCTTAATGTGGTTGACGAATACTCCTGCTTCCCTTTTGCCATTCCCTGTTCTGACATGACCGCGGCCACAGTCATTAAAGCCCTGAACAGCATCTTCACACTGTTCGGTTACCCCGCTTACGTCCACAGCGACAGGGGGTCCTCTTTCATGAGTGACGAGCTGCGCCAGTTCCTGCTCAGCAAGGGCATAGCCTCAAGCAGGACGACCAGCTACAACCCCCGGGGGAACGGGCAAGTAGAGAGGGAGAACGGCACGGTCTGGAAGGCCGTCCTACTGGCCCTACGGTCCAGGGACCTCCCAGTTTCACGGTGGCAGGAGGTCCTCCCGGACGCTCTCCACTCCATCTGGTCGTTATTATGTACGAGCACTAATCAAACGCCTCATGAGCGTCTCCTTGTTTTCCCTGGGAGGTCCTCCTCTGGAACGTCGTTGCCAACCTGGCAACGGGTTCACCTCCTCCACGCGAACCCCCAGTACGCCTACGTGGAGTACCCCGACGGCCGACAGGACACGGTCTCCCTGCGGGATCTGGCGCCCGCCGGCAACACGCACACCCCCCCGACACCATCAACCCAACCCCCCCCTTCCTGCCACCACCGCACCCCGCGACCGCCCCCTTCCCAGGAGGATCGGTTCCCCTCCCCTCAGCACCGACCAAGAATAAAGCCCAAGCTGAAGCCGTAAGGCTCCTGGAGGCGACAACACCGGTACAAGCACCACCACCACCGGGGCCGAGGCGATCGACACGGACGACCAGACCACCCGACCGACTCGTGGCGTCGATCTAAAACTAAATATGGACTTTTCACAAGAACATTTTGCTTTTCTTCCCATACCCTCTGTAAATAGTTGCAACAGGACAAAATGGTACAATACTGTATTGCCTTGTGAATGTTTTTTTTCCTCCCAGGACCAGCCCTGTAAACCCTTACCACCATACGAAGCGTCACCCCGCCGGGTTCATTTTTGACAAGGGGTGAATGTGGTAGTATGTATTGGGGGTCATGTGGGACTGGAAGCCCTAATGTCATTGGCTGACAGATCCCGGGTCCTGGTTGGCCGTTGACCTCTAGCTCCGCCCTGAAGGCGGAGTAGAAGAAGCCGGAGTCTTCCCCCGCAGGCCAGTTTACTATCGAGCTGCGGGGGAACAGACACGCTTAATAAAGCCTCATCGACTTCACTCTATTCGTCTCACGGAGTCTTTGTGCGCTACAATGATATACTGTAAACCCGGGTTAAAACTTTTCTTGTCAGTTTCCCTGGTGGTCTAGTGGTTAGGATTCGGCGCTTTCACCGGCCCAGGTTCGATTCCCGGTCAGGGAATGATGAATTATTGTTGTCCACCAAAACCTTCAATGAAGCTGAATCGCAGTTTCACAGAAAAGAGCTGTGCCAGAATCAGTTCAATGACATTTGTTGTTTCACATCAGAGCTGAAAAAGTCACAAGTGCAGCAGGTCGAGAACTCATCCAGAGGGAGGAAGAAACGGACAGTGATTGGCTGCAAGTGAGAGAGATGTTGACGCAAGCGCAAAACTGCGTGGTATTGGGCCAGATTTTATTGCTCACACAGACAGAAATATCTCCCCGATCTCGGTGCAAATCTCCAACGTGATGACAAGAAAACTTCTGACTGAAAGTATTCAGTCCATTGAGGTCACAGGAGCTGAAGACAACAGAAGAAGCTCAAAGGAAGTGTCCCTCACTGAGGGATTGTGTAAATGCTGCTCGGAGGGGGTAAGTGAGCGGGGTATAATCTACCTGCATGTTTCTGAGCCTGTGCTCGGTGTATTGGAAGCTTTGCTCCTGGTTACAGTGTCCCCGGGATGGGCAGTTAGCCGCTGATTGAAGCTGCAGTCCCTGCGTTCTGCTGGCAGCAGGTGAATGGAGAATTAGGGTAAAATCCTGCTGCTTGTTCCTCTCTCGCCCACTGTGGAGCCGGGGAAGAAAGAAACACATTCCAAACTTGTGGAAGTGTAAATGTCACAAGTTGTGGGATGACGAATTGTGTTAATGTTTAACAACAAATCGGAACGTGGAAGCTTTGCCTCATAGTTACAGATGAGGAAGTTTTTTGCTTATGCCCAGTATGAAACAGGGGAGTTTGTGTATGTTGAAATGAGTTATTTGGAATTACTAACGAAGGTCCGCCGGATAAGTTTCACAGCAGCCACAGTGATAAGGTTTTGGAAAGTTGAGCAGCTTTTGGGACTATTTCACCTCACTGTCGATTTCATGTTACAGCGAACAACAATCGGTGTTGTGATTGTCTGAAGATGCCACTTGTGTTCATTTTAAACATGGCATTTTGTGTATTTCTAATCAAAAGTCAGAAATGAAAATAAAAGGCGAATGATATACTGTCAGCCGGGTTAAAACCCTGTTTGTCAGTTTCCCTGGTTGTCTAGTGGTTAGGATTTGGCGCTCTCACCGCCGCGGCCCGGGTTCGATTCCCGGTCAGGGAATGATGCTTTATTGTTGTCCAACGAAGCTGAATCGCATTTTCACAGAAAAGAGCTGTGCCGGGATCAGTTAAGTGACATTTGTCGTTTCACATCAGAGCTGAACAAGTCACAAGTGCAGCAGGTCGAGAACAAAGACAGAGGCAGGAAGAAACGGACAGTGATTGGCTGCAAAGTGAGAGAGATGTTGACGCAAGTGCAAATCTGCGTGGTATTGGGCCAGATATTATTGCTCACAGAGACAGAAATATCTCCCCGATCTGGGTGCAAATCTCCAACGTGATGACAAGAAAACTTCTAACTGAAATTATTCAGTCCATTGAGGTCACAGGAGCTGAATACAGCTAAAGAAGCTTCAAGGAAATGGGGGGAGCAGATGCGTGGAGATTTAGCCGGCCGACGGCGAGGGAGTTCTCGTACTACTCCCACATCCACAAGGTATATTCCCGAATTGACTACTTTGTTGTGAGTAGGGACCTGCTGGCCGGAATGGTGGGGGCAGAATATTCGTCAATTTCCAGATCGGACCATGCTCCGCACTGGGTAGACCAGCAGTTTTGTAAGGACAGCTTTCAGCACCCACCATGGAGGCTGGAAGTTGGACTACTTGTGGACGAGGCAGTGTATGAGAAGCTGATGAAATGCATGCAGAATTACCTGCAGGTGAACAATACTGGAGAAGTCTCAGCATCGGTGCTCTGGGAGGCACTGAATGCAGTGCTGAGAGGGGAGCTGATTTCAACCCGGGTGTACAGGGACAGGACAGATAGGGCAGAGACGGACCGACTCATTAAGGAAATTCTACGGACGGACAGGAGTTACGCGGAATCCCCGAGGCCAGAGTTACTCAGGAAACGACAGAGGCTGCCGGCCGAATTTGGGGTGCTGACTACAGGCCCTATCTGCAACAGTAGTGAACTCGCCAACGTTGAGGGCATTTAAAAGTTTATTGGATAAGCATCTGGATGATAATGGCATTATGTAGGTTAGATGGCTTTTGTTTTTTGACTTCCCATGTCGGTGCAACATTGTGGGCCAAAGGGCCTGTACTGCGCTGTATCGTTCTATGTTCTATGTTCTAAGGCTGTAGAGCAGCTTAGAAAGGTAAAAGGCGCGATTTATGAGCATGGGGAGAAGGCCAGTAGAATGCTTGCACAGCAACTGAGGAAGAGGGAAGCAGCTAGGGAAATAGGGAGGGTAGTGGATGGGGAAGGTAATCTAGTGGGTGTTCCAGCAGGGCTGAACAAGGTCTTTAGGAACTTTTGTAGGAAGCTGTGCACTTCAGAACCACCTGGGGGACTGGGGGGATGAGGCGACTCCTGGACGGACTGACCTTCCCAAGAGTGGGGAGAGGTTGGTGGACGGGCTGGGGGCCCTGGTCAGGATTGAAGAGGTATTGGGGGCCAGAAGGTCATGCAGTCGGGTAAAGCCCCGGGGCCGGGCGGGTATCCGGTGAAGTTTAATAAAAAATTTGCCGGGATAGTGGGGCTGGTGCTGGTCAGGGTCTTCAACAAGGCAACAGACAGAGGGAGTTTACCCCCTGGCGATGTCGCAGGCCACCATCTCGCTCATTCTGAAACGGGATAAGGACCCAGAGGCCTATGGGTCATACAGGCCAGATCTCTTTGATCAACGTAGATGCCAAGTTACTGGCCAAAATTTTGGCGACCAGAGTTGAGGACTGTGTACCGGCTGTAATTGTGGAGGACCAAACCGGGTTTGTAAAGGGGAGGCAGCTGGTAAGAAGGCTGCTCAACGTGATTATGATGCCCCCAGAGAGTAGGGAGGTAGAGATAGTGGTAGCCATGGATGCTGAAAAGGCTTTTGACCGGGTCAAGTGGGATTATCTGTGGGAGGTACTAGAACGGTTCGGGGTGGGGTTCATCGACTGTGTTAGGCTATTGTATCAGGCCCCGGAGGCAAGTGTAAGGACGAACATGACGACATCGGACTACTTTAGACTGCACCGTGGGACAAGACAGGGCTGCCCTCTCTCCCCACTGCTATTTGCGCTGGCCATAGAGCCGCTGGCAATTGCACTGAGAGCTTCTAGGGGCTGGAAAGGGCTGGTCCGGGGGGAGTGGAACATAGAGTCTCGTTATACGCGGATGATCTGCTGTTATATGTATCGGACCCAATGGTGGGGATAGACGGTATTTTGGCAACCCTGAGGGAATTTGGCCGGTTCTCCGGATACAAACTGAACATGGCTAAGAGCGAGTTGTTTGTAATTCAGGCGAGGGGGCAGGAGAGTAGGCTGAAGGGGTTGCCGTTCAGGCTGGTGGGGGAGAGCTTCCGATATTTGGGGATTCAGATGGCATGGGACTGGGACAGGTTGCACAAGCTCAACCTGTCCCAAATGGTGGAACGAGTGAGGGAGGAGGTCCGGAGGTGGGATGCGCTCCCGCTGTCATTGGCGGGGAGGGTGCAGACTGTTAAGATGACGATTCTCCCGTGGTTCTTGTTCGTTTTTCAGTGTCTCCCCATCTTTAACCCTTTAAGAGGCTGAATAAAATTATTCTGGGATTTATGGGCAGGGATGTCCCCGTGGGTGAAGAGGGTGATGCTTGAAAGGAACAGAGGAGAAGGGGGGCTGGCATTGCCGAACTTCAGCAACTATTACTGGGCGGCCAACATAGCGGTGATGAGGAAATGAATGGTGGGTGCGGGGTCAGTTTGGGAGTGGATGGAGGCTGCTTCGTGCAGGGGCACGAGCTTAACAGCCCTGGTCACGGCGCCTCTGCCGCTTCCGCCGGCACGGTACTCCACCAGCCCTCTTCGGATCTGGAGCCAGTGGAGGAGGCATGTCGGGGAGATAAGAGCATCGGTGTGGACCCCAATCTGCGGCAACCACCGATTTGCCCCGAGGAACATGGACGGGGGGTATCGACTGTGGAGGAGGGTGGGGATTGTGAGGATGGGGGATCTGTTCCCGGAAGGGAGCTTTCCGAACATGAGGGCGCTGGAGGAGAAGTTTGGGCTGGCGAGTGGGAACGACTTTAGATACTTGCAGGTGAGGGGTTTTGTACGCGGACTGGTGCCGTCCATCCCACGTCTCCCGCCGAAGGGGAGGCAGGACAGGGTAGTTTCTAGGGGAGAGGTGGGAGAGGGTAGAGTTTCAGACATCTACAAGGAACTAATGGGAGCTGAGGATACGCAGCCCGAGGACCTGAAGCTTAAGTGGGAGGAGCAGCTCGGGGGGAGGGGGTGGGGGGGGCTGAGCTGGAGGACGGTATTTGGGCAGAAGCCCTGAGCAAAGTAAACACGACCGCAACATGCGCCAGGCTCAGCCTGATCCAGTTTAAGGTCGTGCACCGGGCCCACATGACGGTGGCTCGGATGAGCAGATTCTTCGGGCTGGAGGACAAGTGTGCTAGATCGCCGGCTGGTCGGCTGACCATGTACACATGTTGAAAATGAAAAATGAAATGAAAATCGCTTATTGTCACAAGTAGGCTTCAAATGAAGTTACTGTGAAAAGCCCCTAGTCGCCACATTCCGGCGCCTGTTCGGGGAGGCTGGTCGTGTCCTAAACTCAGGGGGTATTGGCAGGGATTCGCAGATGTCATGTCCCGGGTGTTGAAATCTGGGGTGGTAATGAGCCCGGAGGTGGCAATCTTTGGGGTTTTGGAGGACCCGGGAGTCCAGGAAGAGAGAGGCCGATGTTCTGGCCTTTGCTTCCCTGGTAGCCCGGCGACGAATACTGTCAGCATGGAGGGACTCAAAGCCCCCGAGGGCTGAGGTATGGCTATCGGACATGGCAAGCTTTCTTGGCCTAGAGAAAGTCAAGTTCGGCTTGAGAGGTTTGCTACTAGTGTTCGCCCGAAGGTGGCAGCCATTTATTGACTTCTTCACAGAGGATTAAGCGTCAGCGGGGGAGGGCGGGGCTAGGGTAGAGTAGAGTAGAATAGGGGGATATTGAGGCAGGTCCGTGCGTGAACAGAGCCGTGGTTTGCACTATGTTTAATTTGTAATTTGTGTCTTAACTTCTTTTGTACTGTACAATGTCACTTTTTCTATATGCCTAAAATACCTCAATAAAATCGTTTGTTAAAAAAAAATGATTTTGGGGGAGAACTTTTTGGAGCAGTTCCTTCTGGAGCCAACCAGGGAGCAGTCGATCCGAGACCTCAGTTTGCAGTGAGATAGGCTTAATCAACAAATACGTGGGGATGGAGCATCTAGGTAACAGTGATCATAATACTGCACATTCTCCCAGTGTCTGTGTGGGTTTCCACCGGGTGCTCCGCTTTCCTCGCACAAGTCCTGAAAGACGTGCTGTTAGGTAATTTGGACATTCTGAATTCTCCCTCTGTGTACCCGAACAGGCGGTGGAATGTGGTGACTGGGGGCTTTTCACAGTAACTTCATTGCAGTGTTAATGCAAGCCTACTTCTGACAATAAAGATTATTATACAAGTCAATGTTTATTCATTTTAATAGTTTTGTTTTAGTTATGTTCAGTTATCACAGAATCAAAGTGTATGAATCAATTCACTCAATACGATATCTCACTCTGAGTCTCTGTATTCAGGTGCACTCGTCCTTGACAAGTGACTTGTGCCATATTGTCTTCGGCCAAAGTAGGTTTAATTTTATGGTTTTACCACAAGACTAATGATGAATGAGAATCTCTGTTATTGCAGGATTTGGGGTTTCATGTGTCGATGCTGGAGAAATGCTGTCTTAAATTGTATTTACTTTTTAATTTATTGCACAATAGTCACTTTCCTTCAAATTGTACAACAGATTTTCTGCATTATTGTGGTTTTATCAGTTCCTGTAATGGTGTTGTAGTTATGTCGTTTTTGTGACTTTTATTTCTTGTGAACATGTAATTTATGAACAGAAAATGATATTTTGTAACGTGTATCTTGCTACTTGAACTGTAGCACACCGATCACCTTTACAAATTTATTTTCTTTGTTCAGTAGGAATTGCTGTATTAGTTTAAGTTTGTGTATCTTGTGCACTTTCAGTTATTTGTATTTAAGTAACTTGCTTCAGTCATTGACAATCACGAAGAAGTTACACATGACACCTGAAGATGTGTCATCTCAGCACGGTGGCACAATGGCGAGCACAACCTCTTCACAGCGACAGGGACCTGGGTTCAATTCTGGCTTGTGTCACTGTCTGTGTGGAGTTTGCACGTTGTCCCTGTGTCTGCGAGGGTTTCTTCTGGGTGCTCCAGTTTCCTCCAAAAGTCCAAAGATGTGCAGGTTAGGTGGGGTCATGGGGATAGGGTGGGGGAGTGGGCCTAGATAAGGTGTTCTTTCAGAGGGCCGGTGCAGACTTGATGGGCTGAATGGCCTCTTTCTGCACTGTAGGGATTCAGTGGTTCTATGGTATCAGTTAGGACGATGAGTCTGACGAATATTAATCATGAGGAAGTGACATCACAATGAGAAAGTGACATCACACATCAGCAAGGTGACCGATATCCTTCAGAGACCAATCAGACATTGATCGTGCCCCATTTAACCAATCAGGGCCTGATCCTCGGCTTGGGCCAATCAGAACATAAGAACTAGAAGCAGGAGTCGGCCATCTGGCCCCTCGAGCCTGCTCCACCATTCAATGAGATCATGGCTGATCTTTTGTGGACTCAGCTCCACTTTCCGGCCCGAACACCATAACCCTTAATCCCTTTATTCTTCAAAAAACGATCTATCTTTATCTTAAAAACATTTACTGAAGGAGCCTCTACTGCTACACTGGGCAAGGAATTCCATAGATTCACAATCCTTTGGGTGAAGAAGTTCCTCCTAAACTCAGTCCTAAATCTACTTCCCCTTACTTTGAGGACATGCCCCCTATTTCTGCTTTCACCCGCCAGTGGAAACAACCTGCCCGCATCTATCCTATCTATTCCCTTCATAATTTTATATGTTTCTATAAGATCCCCCCTCATCCTTCTAAATTCCAACGAGTACAGTCCCAGTCTACTCAACCTCTCCTCGTAATCCAACCCCTTCAGCTCTGGGGTTAACCTAGTGAATCTCCTCTGCACACCCTCCAGTGCCAGTACGTCCTTTCTCAAGTAAGGAGACCAAAACTGAACACAGGAT
Organism: Scyliorhinus torazame; assembly: GCF_047496885.1. Lineage (NCBI taxonomy): Eukaryota > Metazoa > Chordata > Chondrichthyes > Carcharhiniformes > Scyliorhinidae > Scyliorhinus > Scyliorhinus torazame. The sequence goes on from NC_092711.1 coordinate 166,146,627, forward strand.
ACTACCAACCATGCGTAGAGGTAGGTACTAGAAAGGGTTAATGAGCTACAATTCTCTGGAGCTCGGTGCACAACACAACATGAAGTAAGAGGATAGACTTCAGTCAACAGAACAAGAGACAGCTCCATAGTCACCTGGAAGCTGAGAGCTGGTGATCCAGGGTGAACGGACTGATCCACTGCTTTTGTTAATTATTGTGATTTTGCACTTATTACAATTAACTTAATAAATTCTGCGACAACATTCTTGTACCCGGAATGGTCTGCAACTAGTCAGGAGCTGCAGGTAACTTTCACAACACATTCTGACGTGTAATTGATTTGAATATTACAATTGAGATTGAAGCCAAACCCGGATCTTACAATAGGATCGAATTTCACATTCTGTTTGGGTATCCTGCACTAACAGTGATGGCTTTTGTAAACTCCTTTTACAGGATATTAGAAGGGGAGGAGTTACAGAATGAAATTTAACACCAAACATCACATCAAGATGTGACAGAGTCACTCGATTCATGGGAGCTGAATATCATCGACCTTTGAATTTAAAATGAGAAATGTTTGTCTGTTCTTCTCCTGAAAGAGATTTTTAAACATCACTCAGTGTACAGACACTGAGCCAGGCTCATCCGAGTGAGGCATCACTAAAAAAATCCATTTTATATTTTGCAGCTCACCCAAAGATGGAAATTTCAGCGCACATTTCTCCATCTTGTATTTTTTAATGTTTTGTTCACCCGTTAAATATCCTCGACTTCTGGACATTTCATTACAGAACTCAGCTCGAAGACATCAAAACTTGTATCCGGCCTTGCCTGTGTGCCCCATTCGTCAATTCAACTTTGCAGCAGCTCAGTCCCAGCTTTGGAAACACCTTCATCTTTCTGTGAGGCCCCGGCCCCATTGACTGTGACAGGGTTCATACTGTCTCCCTGAGATTGTTGATGTAAAGCCACGTCAGACCCACACTGCCCGATTTCCAATCCAATTTATTTAAAGGTCCCAGAAGTCTGACTCCAACCTTAAATGTTGTTCTGATCCTGTCAGTAACATTGTTTTGGAACTCACTAGTATCACCACATAGGCAGTCATCAACATGCATCATAAAGATGCCCGAGAGTTTCCTGCCTTGGTACCAATAAAGCACGGCAGCTTCTGCCTTCAGGTAGAGACAACCCGACTTGAACAAAACTGATCTAACTGAGAAGTGCTATACACTCTGAAACATTGTTCAAAACATAGACAAACTTATTGAACTTCCAAAGTCTTCCATACATCTGGTACCTTGGGAGGTTGCAGAAACACTGCCCTCTGGAGGTGATCCCCCAGCGCAAATGCAGCTTTTATGTTTCTTGACTGAAAGTTCCGGGAAAATGTCACGAAAAGGGCCAAAGAAATTTCAAAATTACCTTTCCCACTGTGGGCGAGTCCACTCTGACCTCTTTATCTCCCAAGACTTCTTCAAATTCCTGAGCCACTAACCTCACCTTGGGCCTTATAAGCGCCATCCGGTTGGACCTTTTCTGTGCAGATCCATCGATGTGTTGACGCTGGCTGACCCCTATCTGGGACCTCTGAACACACGCCAAACTCTGTCCAACTGCCTAACTCTTTCTGTTTAGCCTCCCGTACGCCTTTATCCCCTCATTTTTCGGCAGCTACTAAGCCCTCTCGGTTACAGGGACTTCAGCATTGCCCCCAAACATATCCTTGGTGTAAAACCGACAATTGCCTGCCTGAAATGTTCCAGTTATTGAAATTCCATTAAATGGATGTCAAAGAAACAGACCAGAAACAGCTCCCTGAGGTTCTGAGGAGTCCCCAGTGGTCAGTCAGACTGAACTAAACACGGGTGGTATAAAACAAACAATACTCACCCCGGTATCTGCTGTCCACGGGGACTTGCCTTTAATCAGAGCCGTCAGTGGATCCTGTTCCTGACACCAGGTTGTTGTGGGACAAATGTCACTCGGAGTCCAGAGTTGGTCAAAGTTTGGGAATCTTTATTACAAACATGCAGGGAATGCTTCAGCAAACCGAAGCATCTCAAGGAGTAGTTACAATAACACACGTTTATACACAGTACAGTTGCAGCTGTTTTGTCTGTAAGTTAGTGGGAAAGTACAGGACGTAAAGGAAACAACTCGAAAATAGCTCACTTATTGGCTATAGTGACTTCATCTCTCACAAAACACATCTCGGAAAACAATAGCCAGACGAGTAATCCAGAGACCCAGGATAATGCAATAGGGATCCAGGTTCGGCAGATGGTGAAATTTAAATTAATTAAAAATCTGGAATTAAAAGTCATCGATGACCATGAAAGCATTGTCGATAGTTGTAAAAACCCATCTGGTTTCTTTTAGATCCACCTGTAGTGGGGGAATAACACTATTTACTATCCAGGATAAAATTAACGTACTTCAGCCTTTGTGGATCATTCCCGTGGAAATGTGCTCTCCCCCAGGCTCAAAGAGCATCAGCCCACTGGAAGCAAAGTCGTGAGACCGGCCAGTCCAGCAGAAAGAAACCCTCCGACCCTCCCACTTCACCAAGTGTCAGAATGAACAAAGTTTGATTTGATTAAATGTATTCATGTGTACCGAGGTACAGTGAAACGTATTGTTCTGCGTACAATACAGACAGATCATTTTATACATGAAAAAACATAGGACATATGATAAATACACAATTTAAATACATAGATATCAGGTAAAGCATACGGAGTGTAGTGCTACTCAGTAGAGAAGATGTGTGGCGAGATCAGTTCAGTCCATAAGAGAGTCATTCAGGAGTCTGGTAACAGCGGGAAATAAGCTGTTTAGAATCTGTTATTGCGTATTCTCAGACTTTTGTAACCCCTGCCCAATGGAAGAGATTGGAAAAGAGAATAACCTCAGTGGGAGGTCTTTGATTTTGCTGCCCACTTTCCCAAAGCAGCTGGAGGTGTAGACAGAGTCAATGGATGGGAGGCAGGTTTGTGTGAGGGGCTGGGCTGTGTTCACAACTCTCTGTAGTTTCTTACAGTCTTGGGCTGAGCAGTTGCCATACCAGTGTCATGGGAGTGTCCCTTTAAGAAATGTTTTGACTTATCACAAGGCTTCAGTGATGTCATTGTGTGGGTGGATCTGGGCTGTGGCTCTGGGAGTTGGATTTAACTTTCGCTTTGGTTTGGGGCTGTTTTGTGGCTCTGAGTGTTTTGCTTTCGTTCTCACATTTTTGGCTGCTGTACTCAGAAAGAGGAGTATTTTGGCCTGTCTCTCTCTATCTTCATTTTAAAAGCTGTTTCCAGACTGCTTGATAACTTGAAAAGAAATAATTGTTTTCTGGAAGGAATTCAAACCTGCTGTTTTGGAAAGGAAACAAGAGCATCCAAACCAGGTCTTGAGTTCTGTGTGCTGGGCCACACCTTTGAAAAGGAGGTACTGGTTTATGGGATCTAGTTATTAAATTGGAAAAGTTAAAGGGGGGAATTTATTAAGGGTTATACATAGATTACAGTAGCTGTGTCGGGTATTTATGTTTGTAATTGATACAAATGCTTACTGTGTGTGTTAAGGCCTCTGTTGAATAACAGCTGAAAGGCAGGCCCTGTGCTCATCGTAACCAAAATCAATAACCAATTGTAGGTCAGGTGAACTCCATGATATACTTTGGAGTTTTCTAAACCCTGGCCCATAACACAAGCTGTGATGCAGCCAGATAAGATGTTTTCTATGGTGCTCCTGTAAAAATTGGTAAAAGTCAATGATAATCTTTAAAATTGTCACAAGTAGGCTTACGTTAAGAACATAAGAACTTGGAACAGGAGTAGGCCATCTGGCCCCTCGAGCCTTCTCCACCATTTAATGAGATCATGGCTGATCTTTGTGGACTCAGCGCCACTCTCCGGCCCTTACGCCATATCCCCTTTATTCTTTAGAAAGGCATCTATCTTTTTCTTTAAAACGTTTAAAGAAGGAGCCTCAACTGCTTCACTGGGCAAGGAATTCCAAAGATTCACAACCCTTTGGGTGAAGAAGTTCCTCCTACACTCCGGCCTAAATCTACCTCCCCTTATTTTGAGGCTATGCCCCCTAGTTCTGCTTTCCCCGACCAGTGGAAACAACCTGCCCGCATCTATCCTATCTACTCCCTTCATAATTTTATATGTCTCAATAAGATCCCCCCCGCATCCTTCTAAACTCCAATGAGTACAGTCCCAGTCTACTCAACCTCTCGTCATAATCTAATCCCCTCAACTCTGGGATCAACCTAGTGAATCTCCTCTGCACTCCCTCCAGTGCCAATATGTCCTTTCTCAGGTAAGGAAACACTGCAATGAAGCTACTGTGAAAATCCCCTCGTCGCCACACTCTGGCACCTGTTCGGGTTCACTGAGGGAAAATTCAGAAAGTCCAATTCACCTAGCAAGTGTGTCTTTCGGGACTTGTGGGAGGAAACCGGAGCACCCAGAGGAAACCCACGCAGACAAGGGGAGAACATGCATACTCCGCACAGACAGTGACCCAAGCGGCAATCGAACCTGGGACGCTGGCGCTGTAAAGCAACAGTGCTAACCACTGTGCTACCGTGCCGCCCATGTGGCAGACATTGTGGCAATGCTGAATTTCCTTAGTTTTCTGAGGAACTATAGGTTTCTTGGTCGTAGCGTCGATGTGGGTGGACTAGGACAGAATGCTGGTGATGTGCACACCTCGGAATTTGAAGCTACTAACCATCTCCACGTCGGCCCCATTAATGCAGACAGGGGTGTGTACGATACTTCGCTTCCTGAAGTCAATGACCAGCTCCTTAGTTTTGCTGACATTGAGGGAGAGATTGTTGTCATTACACCATACCACTAGGTTCTCTATCTCCCTCCTGGACTCTGACTCATCGTTGTTTGATATCCGACCCATTACGTCGTGTCATCAGCAAACCTGTAGATGGAGCAGGAGCAGATTTTGCCACACAGTCGTGTGTGTATAATGAGCGTAGTAGGGGGCTAAGTACGCAGCTTTGTGGGCCTGGTATTGAGGACTATCGTGGAGATGTTCGAGATCCGAACAACTACGGTCGTGTCATCAGCAAACATGTGGATGGATTTGGAGCCAAATTTTGCCATGCAGTTGTGTGTGTGTATAGGGAGTGCAGCCTTGCGGGGAATTGAGAACTATCATGGAGGAGGTATTGTTGTTTATTCTTACTGATTGTGGTCTATGGGTCAGAACGTCGAGGATCCAGTTGCAGAGGGAGGAGCCTAGTCCTAAATTTTGGAGTTTTGATATGAGCTTGGCTGGGATTATGGTGTTGAAGGTGGAGCTGTAGTTAATGAATAGGAGTCTGACGTCGGAGTCCTTGTTGTCGAGATGCTTCAGGGGCGAGTATAGGGCCAGGGAGATGGCATCTTACGTGGACCGGTTGTGGCGGTATGCGAATTACAGTGGAACAAGGAATGCTGCGAGTATGGAGTTGATGTGTCCAACATCTCGAAGCAATTCATAATGATCGATGTCAAGGCCACCGGATGATAGCCATTGAGCCACGTTGCCTGGTTCATCTTCGGAACTGGTATGATGGTGGTCTTCTTGAAGCAGATGGGAACCTTGGAACAGAGGAGGGAGAGGTTGAGGATGTCCGGAAACACACCTGCCAGTGGGTCAGCGCAGGATCTGGGTGCACGACCTGGCACAACCAACGAGAGTGCCGGTCGTTAGTCTGCGACTCTAGATTAGTTTGGTATCGTCTCTTGGGAGTCCCTGTTGGCTTTGCGGAGGTCATATATAGATTTCTTGTATAGGTCAGGGTTGCCTGCCTTGAACACCTTCAGTCGGGAGTGAACCTCCCAATTAAACCATGGATTCTGGTTGGGTAACGTACAGGCTACCTTCTTTTGCACGCAATCTTCTACACTAACTGATGAAGTCTGTGATGGTGATGGCATACTCGTTTAGGCTGGCTGCTGAGTTAACATAGAACATACAGTGCAGAAGGAGGCCATTCGGCCCATCGGGTCTACACCGACCCACTTAAGCCTTCACTTCCACCCTATCCCTGTGACCCAATAACCCCTCCTAACCTTTTTTGGTCACTAAGGGCAATTTATCATGGCCAATCCACCAAACCTGCAAGTCTTTGGACTGTGGGAGGAAACCGGAGCACCCGGAGGAAACCCACGCAGACACAAGGAGAACGTGCAGACTCCGCACAGACAGTGACCCAGCAGGGAATCGAACCTGGGACCCTGGCGCTGTGAAGCCACAGTGCTATCCACTTGTGCTACCGTGCTGCCCTTGTTCTTGAATATGGTCCAGTCCACTGACTCCAAGCAGTCGCGTAGGAGCTCTTCCGTTGCATCGACCTTCTTAAACGGATTCTCCCGCTTAAGTTTCTGCTTGTAGCGGGGAGAAGGAGCACCGTATTGTGGTCCGATTTTCCAAGTGCAGTCAGGGGATGGATCATCTGGGCCCTTGATGTTTGTGTGGCAGTGGTCAAGGATGTTGGGGCCCCTGTCGGGACAGGAGATGTATTGGCGGAATTTTGGCAGTACACTTGAGGTTGGCCTGGTTAAAGTCCTCGGCCACGATGAACAAGGCCTCCGGGTATTCTGCTTCATTATTATTTGTAGCGGTTACAATTCATCAAGCGCCTTCTTCACCTCCGCCTGGGGTGGGATGTAGACCACCATGATGATGGCAGAAGTGAACTCCGTGGAAGGTAGTCTGGACGGTACTTCACAGTCGGGTATTCCAGGTCCGGGCAGCAGTAGTTCATCAGGGTCGCCACATCCGAGCACCAGGAGTTGACGAGGAGACAAACCCCTCCACCCACTCCAGGTTCAGTCCTGGATGTGATTAACAGCAGGAATAACAGCAGAATCTAAACCGTCATCACTTGTGAACCCTTTGGTGTCTCAGCATGTTGGATGACTGAGTGAATCCCTCTCCACAGTGAGAGCAGGTGAACGGCTTCTTTTTAGTGTGAACTCGCTGGTGTCTCCGCAATGCGGATGATGTTTGAAACCTCTTTGTGCAGTGAGAGCAGCTGAATGGTCTCTCCTCAGTGTGAATGCGCTGGTGGGACATCAGTACCCGAGAGCTTTTAAACCCACTCCCACAGTCGGAGCATTTAAAGGGTCTCTCATTGGTGTGAGTGACATTGTGTCTATGCAGGATGGATAATTGAGTGAATCCCTTATCACACACAGAGCAGATAAACGGCTTCTCCCCGGTGTGAACTCGCTGGTGGCTCTGCAGGTTGGATAACTGAGTGAATCTCTTATCACACACAGTGCAGGTGAATGGCCTCTCCCCGGTGTGAACTCGCTGGTGGCTCTGCAGGTTGGATAACAGAGTGAATCCTGTCCCACAGTCAGAGCAGGTGAAAGGCCTCTCCCCAGTGTGAAATCGTTCGTGTCTCCGCAGGTGGCCAATGTCAGTGAATCTCTTTTCACACTGAGAGCAGGTGAAAGGCCTCTCCCCAGTGTGAACTCGTTCGTGTTTCCGCAGGTTGGATAACTCAGTGAATCCTTTCCCACAGTCAGAGCAGGTGAACGGCCTCTCCCCAGTGTGAACTCGCTGGTGGCTCTGCAGGCTGGATAACTGAGTGAATCCCGTCCCACAGTCAGAGCAGGTGAATGGCTTCTTTTTAGTGTGAACTCGCTGGTGTCTCCGCAATGCGGATGATGTTTGAAACCTCTTTGTGCAGTGAGAGCAGCTGAACGGTCTCTCCTCAGTGTGAATGCGCTGGTGGGACATCAGTACCCGAGAGCTTTTAAACCCACTCCCACAGTCGGAGCATTTAAAGGGTCTCTCATTGGTGTGAGTGACATTGTGTCTATGCAGGATGGATAATTGAGTGAATCCCTTATCACACACAGAGCAGATAAACGGCTTCTCCCCAGTGTGAACTCGCTGGTGGCTCTGCAGGTTGGATAACTGAGTGAATCTCTTATCACACACAGTGCAGGTGAATGGCCTCTCCCCGGTGTGAACTCGCTGGTGGCTCTGCAGGTTGGATAACAGAGTGAATCCTGTCCCACAGTCAGAGCAGGTGAAAGGCCTCTCCCCAGTGTGAAATCGTTCGTGTCTCCGTAGGTGGCCAATGTCAGTGAATCTCTTTTCACACTGAGAGCAGGTGAAAGGCCTCTCCCCAGTGTGAACTCGTTCGTGTTTCCGCAGGTTGGATAACTCAGTGAATCCTTTCCCACAGTCAGAGCAGGTGAACGGCCTCTCCCCAGTGTGAACTCGCTGGTGGCTCTGCAGGCTGGATAACTGAGTGAATCCCGTCCCACAGTCAGAGCAGGTGAATGGCTTCTTTTTAGTGTGAACTCGCTGGTGTCTCCGCAATGCGGATGATGTTTGAAACCTCTTTGTGCAGTGAGAGCAGCTGAACGGTCTCTCCTCAGTGTGAATGCGCTGGTGGGACATCAGTACCCGAGAGCTTTTAAACCCACTCCCACAGTCGGAGCATTTAAAGGGTCTCTCATTGGTGTGAGTGACATTGTGTCTATGCAGGATGGATAATTGAGTGAATCCCTTATCACACACAGAGCAGATAAACGGCTTCTCCCCGGTGTGAACTCGCTGGTGGCTCTGCAGGTTGGATAACTGAGTGAATCTCTTATCACACACAGTGCAGGTGAATGGCCTCTCCCCGGTGTGAACTCGCTGGTGGCTCTGCAGGTTGGATAACAGAGTGAATCCTGTCCCACAGTCAGAGCAGGTGAAAGGCCTCTCCCCAGTGTGAAATCGTTCGTGTCTCCGCAGGTGGCCAATGTCAGTGAATCTCTTTTCACACTGAGAGCAGGTGAAAGGCCTCTCCCCAGTGTGAACTCGTTCGTGTTTCCGCAGGTTGGATAACTCAGTGAATCCTTTCCCACAGTCAGAGCAGGTGAACGGCCTCTTCCCGGTGTGAACTCGCTGGTGGCTCTGCAGGCTGGATAACTGAGTGAATCCCTTCCCACAGTCAGAGCAGGTGAAAGGCCTCTCCCCAGTGTGAACTCGCTGGTGTCTCCGCAGGTTGGATAACTGAGTGAATCCCTTCCCACAGTCAGAGCAGGTGAACGGCCTCTCCCCAGTGTGAACTTGCTGGTGGCTCTGCAGGCTGAATAACTGAGTGAATCCCGTCCCACAGTCAGAGCAGGTGAACGGCCTCTCTCCAGTGTGACTGCGTTGATGCCTTTCCAGCTCGCATGGGGCTCTGAATCCCTTCCCACAATCCTCACATTTCCATGGTTTCTCCATGGTCTGGGTGATCTTGCGTCTCACCACGTTGGACGATCAGTTGAAGCCTCGTCCACACACAGAACACCTATACAGTCTCTCCAAGCCGTGAATGGTGTTGTGTTTTTTCAGGCTGTGTCACTGGTTAAAGCTCTTTCCACAGTCAGTGCTCTGTAACAGTCTCACACGGGTGTGTGTGTCTCAGTGCTTTTCCAGACACACTGATGTTTAAAATCTCTTGAAGCAGACAGAATAGACAAACATTTCTCCTTCTAGATTCAAAGGCCGATGATATTCGGTTCCCAAGAATTGAGTGACTCAGTCAGTTCTTGACGTGATATTTAGTTTGAGAGCTCGGCCTCAAACCCCTCTCGTTTGAACTTCCTGCAAACAGATTTTACAATAGTAATCATTGTCAGTACAGGATAGAAACTCAGAACAGACAATTCTAGTTTCTATCGAACATTCTCTCCTCTCTCTTTCCCTGAAATGCTCTAAATCTCCATCCCACACACTCTCCCTCCATTCTCATTCTGCTGTATCTAATCTTCACCCTCCCAATTCTCCTGAAGGTGCTGATTCAGGCTGTTTGACAGATCCAAACTCACTGCTTCCTGTCCTGGACACAGAGACCTGAAAATCTTCATGCAGGCTGCCAGACAGATACATGTCTACATTACTGGATGAAAAATGTGTGTAATAAACAGACTGTATTCACTTACTTTCCCTCCCAATTTTCTTGAAGGTGCTGATCAACAAATCTAAACTCACTAAAACCTGCACAAGAGTAGAGAATCTCCATACAAGTACATTTACTGATTAGAGATGGGGAAATTCTGAGGAAGAATTTTATTTAGTCATGGAGTGGTCATGACAGGGAACTCACTGCCCACAAGGGTTGTGGAAGTCCAGGTGATCAATAATTTAAAATAAAATAGGATGGTCACTTGAAGAAAATAAACTTGCAGGGGAACAGGGATATCGAGAGGAATTGGGACTGACTGGATTGCTGGACAGAGCGTCAGCATTGACTTGAGTTGCCAGGAGTTGGGGGACCCTATATAAACTGAATCTGACGAGGTTGGTGGAGCAAATGGAGGAGGATTTCAAAAGATGGGACATGTTACCGCTCTCGCTGGCAGGTAGAGTGCAGTCGGTCAAAATGGTGGTCCTTCCGAGGTTTCTGTTTGTGTTTCAGTGCCTTCCCATCGTGATCACTAAGGCCTTTTTTAAGACAGTAGGCAGGAGTATTATGGGGTTTGTGTGGGCGAATAAGACCCCGAGAGTAAGGAGAGGGTTCCTGGAACGCAGTAGAGACCGAGGAGGGTTGGCGCTGCCAAACCTGGGGAGCTACTACTGGGCAGCAAATGTGGCGATGATCCGCAAGTGGGTTATGGAGGGAGAGGGGGCAGCATGGAAGAGGATGGAGATGGCGTCCTGTAAAGGAACGAGCCTGGGGGCGTTGGTGACGGCACCGCTGCCGCTCTCACCGACAAAGTATACCACGAGCCCGGTGGTGGCCGCAACGCTAAGGATCTGGGGCCAGTGGAGAAGGCACCGGGGTGCAATGGGAGCATCGGTGTTGTCCCCGATCAGGGGTAACCACCGGTTTGTCCCGGGGAAGATGGACGGGGATTTCCAGAGCTGGCATCGGGCGGGGATTGGAAGAATGGGGGACCTGTTCATCGACGGGACGTTTGCGAGCCTAGGGGCACTGGAGGAGAAGTTCTAGTTACCCCCGGGAAATGCCTTTAGGTATATGCAGGTGAGGGCTTTTGTGAGGCGACAGGTGAGGAAATTCCCTTTGCTCCCAGCACAAGAAGTTCAAGATAGGGTGATCTCGGGTGTATGGGTCGGGGAGGGCAAGGTGTCGGAAATACACCAGGAGTTGCAAGAAGAGGGGGAAACACTGGTAGAAGAGTTGAAGGGTAAATGGGAGGAGGAGCTGGGGGAGGAGATTAAGGAAGGTCTGTGGGCAGATGCCCTAGGTAGGGTTAATTCCTCCTCCTCGTGTGCCAGGCTCAGCCTGATACAATTTAAGGTGGTCAACAGAGCGCACTTGACCGGGGCGAGGTTGAGTCGGTTCTTTGGGGTAGAGGACAGATGTGGAAAGTGCTCACGGAGCCCGGCGAACCATGTCCATATGTTTTGGTCATGCCCGGCACTGGAGGGGTTCTGGAGAGGAGTAGCGGGAGCAATATCTCAGGTGGTGAAAGTCCGGGTCAAGCCAAGCTGGGGGCTAGCAATATTTGGAGTGCAGGAGGCGAAAGAGGCCGGCATTCTGGCCTTTGCGTCCCTAGTAGCCCGGCGAAGGATCTTGCTAATGTGGAAGGAGGCGAAGCCCCCCAGCCTGGAGGCCTGGATAAATGATATGGCTGGGTTCATAAATTTGGAGAGGATTAAGTTCACCTTGAGAGGGTCTGCGCAGGGGATTTACAGGCGGTGACAACCGTTCCTAGACTATCTCGTGGAGCGTTAGAGGAAGGTCGGTCAGCAGCAGCAGCAACCTTGGGGGGGGGGGGAAGAGAACGGGACGGACGGGACTGCCTGGGAGGGTGGATGAGCAAGAGATAACATGAAGGGTTGGGGAAACTGGCACGTACGGCCAGTGTACAAAGCTGTGTAAATATATCATTTTGCCATGTATATATCTTGCTCTGCGCGATTTCTCGGGTTTTTTTTGTTACGGGGGGGGGTTATTGTTTGTAAGGGAGAAAAATTGTGTTAAAAAACTTTAATAAATATATTTTTTTAAAAAAGCATTGACTTGAGTTCCCAAATGGATTCTGTCAGTGCTGCAATGACTGTATGACTGGAAATATATAATGTAGGTACAGTACTATTTACAAAACTAGAAATAATAATACATGTATTTCATTACGGAACCATCAATAATACCATACAATACATAACATATCAACAACACGAGACATCTCTCTGTCCGATATTACATTTTTAAAAATTAATTTACTGGATGTGGACAATGCTGGTTAGGTCAGCATTTATTACCCATCCCCAGTTGCCCTTCCGAAGTAGTGGTGAGCTGCCTTCTTGAACTACTGCAGTCCTTGAGGTGTAGGTACATCCCCTGTGCTGTTTTCTTTAAATTAGTTTTTTATAAATTTAGAGTGCCCAATTCATTTTTTCCCAATTTAGGGGCAATTTAGCGTGGCCAATCCACCTACCCTGCACATCTTTGGGTTATGGGGGCGAAACCCACGCAAACACGGGGAGTGTGTGCAAACTACACACGGACAGTGACCCAGAGCCGGGATCGAACCTGGGACCTCGGCGCCGTGAGGCAGCAGCTCTAACCACTGCTCCACCATGCTGCCCTACATCCCCTGTGCTGTTAGGGAGGGAATTCCAAGATGTTGCCCCAGGGACAGTGAAGGAACAGCAATATATTTCCAAGTCAGGGTGGCGTGTAACTTGGAAGAGAACCTCCAGGTGTTGGGGTTCCCAGGTATCTGCTGCTCTTGTCCTTCTAGGTGGGAGTGGTTGTGGGTTTGGAAGGTGCTGTCTGAAGAACCTTTATGAGTTACTGCAGTATATCTTGTAGATGGTAAACACAGCTGCTACTGTTTGTCGGTGGTGGAAGGTTTGAATGTTTGTGGAAGGCGACGCGATCAATCAGGCTTTGTCCTTGACAGTGTCAAGCATCTTGAGTGTTGTTGGAGCTGCACTCATCCAGCAAAGTGGAGCATATTCCATTACACTCCTGACTTGTGCTTGTAGATGTCTGGTCGACAAGCTTTGGGGCATCAGGTGGTGTGTTACTCGCCGTAGAATTCCTAGCCTTTGACCTGCCCTGGGAGCTACAGTATTAATATGGCTAGTCCAGTTCAGTTTCTGATCAATGGTAAACCCCAGGATGTTGGTTGTGGGGGATTCAGCGATGGAAATGCCACTGAATGTCAAGGGGTGGTGATTAGATCCTCTCTTGTAGGAGATGGTCATTGCCTGGCACTTGTGTAGCATGAATGTAACTTGCCACTTATTTGGCCAAACCTGGTTATTGTCCAGGTCTTACTGAACTTGGACATGGAGTGCTTCATTATCTGAGGAGTTGAGAATGGTGCTGAACATTGTGCAGTCATCCACAAACATCACCACTTCTCTACCTGATGATGGAAGGGAGATCATTGATGAAGCAGCTGAAGATGGTTGGGCTGAGGAAACTGCCCTGAGGAACTCCTGCAGTGATGTCCTGGAGATGAGATGATTGACCTCCAATCACCACAACCGTCTTCCTTTGTGCCAGGTGTGACTCCAACCAGTGGAGAGTTATCCCCCGATACCCATTGGCTCCAGTTTAGCTAGGGCTCCTTGATGCCATACTCAGTCAAATGCTGCCTTGATGTCAACGGCAGTTACTCTCATCTCGCTTCTGGCATTCAGATCTTTCGTCCAAGTTTCAACTAAGGCTGGAATGAGGTCAGGAGCTGAGTGACCCTGGGGGAACTCAAACTGAGCATCCAGGAGCAAGTTATTGCAGAATAAGTGCCACTTAATAGCAACTTTGATTACTTCTTCCACCACTTTGCTGATGATGGACAGTAGACCTACAGAGAAGTAATTGGCTGAGTTGGATTTGCCCTGTTTACTGTCCCCTTAAATGTCCGTCATCTCCTGGGGAAACCAGCCCTTTAATTGTGAACATTAAGAAAGAGATCGTCCTTTTCGCCAGATAAATAAATGTGTCAAGCTGAGGGAGCAAAGGATGTCAATGTCTTTAAGAGAGAGAGAGAGAGAGAGACCTGGGCCAAGCTTTGCAGAGTCTGCACCCTCCCTGGATTCACTTCCTTTCCCTTCAGTTGCTGCAAGTGACCAATTGAAGGTGAGAATGAGAAAATAAATGGAAAGTGGGAGAAAAGAAAGTGTTTTACTCACAGATCTTGGAGACAGGAGTCTGTGTGCAGCTCAAGCTCATTCAGGGTTGGAGGAACAACGGCTTTTCTCGGCAGAAACCTCCATGTCCAGCTTCCGGAATGAGACAATGGGGGAGCTCTGATTGGCGGAGAAACAGAGTACTTCCGGTTCTCCAATCTTCCATTGGGCACAAGTCAGCGGTAAAATCAGCGGGATTGAGCTCACCCTGCATATGCGCAGATTCCCCTCTCCCCGAGACATGCGCAGTCCTGGGTTGGGGAGGGGCTTCTCGCTCTGGCTGGAGCTGTCGACCGGTTGCCTGGAAACCGTCTTGACGATGTGCTGGGGAGGGGGAACAAAGGGTGGGGGCGGGTGCGCTCAAATGCAGTGACGTCACTGCGGAACGGATTTATTCGTATTGGCTGATTTAGAGGACGAGCTCCTTTGTGATGTCACAATGTGGAGGTTGGACAATGAGTTCCAGACTAAAACTTCCTCCTCTGGGCAACATCTGGGAGCAAATCAATGTCTCCCCCTTTCATGAGTTAATAAGATTTTGGAGCAGAATTTAGGCCATTTGGCCCATCGAGTCTGCTCTGCCATTCTATCATGGCTGTTCTCATCCAGGCTTTAATTCAACCATACTGCCAGTTCACCATTGCCCTTCAACCCATTACCAATTAAAAATCTGTCTTCTATAAATCTGGATTCAGCCCTTTACATAAACTGTGTGACATTCATGGAAGTTTGTCAACTGAAGCGTTATTCTCAGTTAAATTCAGCTCTCAGCTCCGTCGCTGCCTGTCATTGACATGAAAGGTGCCCGAGGCTCAAATGGGAAGTCAAAACTTGTGACTCGAAACCAACACCTCAACATTTGTCAGTCAAATCCATGTTATTTATACTGGGGTTTTTATTATTACATTTAGGCACTGGAGGCAAAGGGTGGGGGTTTTAAAGGGTAGCTTTCACTTTCGAACTTTGTATTGTCTATAATGTCAGCCGTGGCTCAGTGGGCAGCTCTCTCACCTCTGAGTCTGAAGGTTGTGGATTCAAATCCCAGTCCAGGGACCTGAGAACAAAAAAAAAACATCCAACATTCCTCCTCGCAGCACTGAGGGAGTGCTGCACTGTCAGAACAGCCTTCTTTCACATAAGATACTAAACTGAGGCCCTGTCTGTCCCTATCAGGTGGATGTTAAATATCCCACAGCCACTATTTTGAAGAAGAGCAGGGGAGTTATCCCCGGTGTCCTGGTCAATATTTATCCCTCAATCAACATCACTAAAAACAGATCATCTGCTCATTATCACATTGCTGTGTGTGGGATCTTGCTATGTGTAAATTGATTGCTGCGTTTCCTACATTACAAAAGTGATGACACTTCAAAACTACTTAATTGGCTGTGAAGCACTTTGGGACGCCCTGTGGTTGTGAAAGGTGCGATAGAAATGCAAGGTTTTTAATTGAAGATACTGATCGTGTTATCGAGAACGTAATTGATTTCAGCTACCCCCAACTTACCATTTAATAAATTCATTTTAGGTTGGACAGCACTTGAATCAATTAAGATGAAGGCAGAATTCTCTGGATAGTAAATTCAAAAATAAGTTTATGAAAAGAAAAAAGTTTACTGAACTTTAAGGCATTGACTTTTCCAACTTCATGTGAGTGATCAGTCAGTAGAAGCGTAACCCTCTCTGGCTCTCTTCAACAGCAATATTTGTTGAATTCAGCCTCGGGAGTCAGGCTCCTTCTTTGACAGTAATTTCCTTGGAACTCGGCCTCAGGAGTCTTCAGTACTTGGCCAGCAAGGAAGACGTTCGGAACCTCTACTTTTATCACCAAAGTGACCATTACCTCATAACATGACAATTGGTCAATTTGGTCACTAGATTAATTGATTTGGATCCCCAATTACTGACACCACCTTCTCTCATTAACTTTGGCAGGAATACAATAGAACTGTTTCATACTATCCCTTTATCTGCTTCTATAGAATTCCTTATTTTACAACTTCAAATGATGAGGTTAATCTGACCTTGAAAGTCTCTCTTGCCAGTACATTTATCTTCATTACACATTCCTTTTTTAAAAATTTATAAATTTAGACGACCCAACTATTTTTCTCCAATTAAGGGCAATTTTGCGTGGCCAATCCACCTATCCTGCACAATCGTTTTGGACTGTGGAGGTGTGACCCACACAGACACGGGGAGAATGTGTAAACTCCACATGGACAGTGACCCTGGGCCGGTATCTAACCCGTTCTCGGCACCGTGAGGCAGCAGTGAGGCTAACCACTGCACCACCATGCCACCCAAAACATTCTTTACATATACAGCAAATAAGCTTTTGAAGAAATTTAGAGTACGCAATTCATTTTTTTCCAATAAAGGGGCAATCCACCTACCCTGCACATCTTTGGGTTGTGGGGGCGAAGCCCACGCGAACACGGGGAGAATGTGCAAGCTCCACACGGACAGTGACCCAGAGCCAGGATCGAACCTGGGACATCGGCACCATGAGGCAGCAGTGCTAACCAGACAGTGCTGCCTTGCTTTTATATTTTTACAGCTAATAAAAATCAGTCTTTTACGAGAACTACTGATTCATTATTGATTCATTCATTGTAACTGAATTAAGGATCAATCATCTGTTACTGATTCGTGGATAAATAAAACAGTAATCTTTAATTCATATATTTGGTCACTCCAAGGTACACTGATTCAAAAAGACAGTTTGTGAAAGACAATAGCTTTATTTCTTACTCATCTTGATTGGATTCAACAAACAGCCTTGTGGCTGAGCCAGACATTGGCACAATTTAATGTTCGTTTTCTTGTCAAAATTATTGAAGAATTTATTTGTTTCAACAATTAATGCTCACTCAGCAGCGTCGAAGCATTCACGTTTATACAGTATTAATTTCTGAAATAAAGATCTCATCACACGCTAGAGTTTAACATGGCTTCTGTAGAAACCAACTATTTTCTAATACACCTGATAGGTAAAAGATAGCTATTTAGCATAAATATTAAGCCCCAGTTTTAAATACCCATTTTAAATTAAGGATTTCAACACTCATAACCTCAGGTCATCTCAAAACATATAGCTTCAACAGAAGAGAGACACAAAACAGCACGACACAGCATAATTCCATTATAGATTAAAACAGTACTTTTACTGAGCTCCATTGTTCTAACAAATACATTTGTAAGACAGTGTGACATTAAAACACAAGTCGTACCAGGTATCATTCCAAGGACAGGGCAGGCACCATAGCAACATTAAGGTGCTAGTGTCCGCAATGTGGAAAATAGCAAAGTCAGCAGAAGTCTAGTTTAAACTGGTTGTGATAATAGCACAGAATTGCATTCCATAATATACACAAGTATTCAGATATGAAACATTTAAAGCTAATGTTGCACATTGAAGATTGACAGCTAACCGTCAAATCAAACTCATTTGATTCTAACTTAAACCAATTAGGATTACATAGGGGTGTATATAGATGGCTAAAGACTGATATGATATTGTATAACCGTGTAGGTCCGTACGGCCATCTTTATTCAAGAATCATCGATACTTTGATCTGAACTATTCGCTGTCTCTATACTTTCACTTTTCCACTCTAACTGTTGAAGTAAATGCAATCTGTTTTGCCGTAAGCAAGAAATCATTTCTGTATTATTTCAAAGTTAAATTGTGTACAAGTTGCTTCTCTTTAAGTCCTTTTTGCTAGCCGGACTTATTAGAGAATAAGATTTAAGTGATTCTCAATTGTAAACAAATAGAGGCAATAAACAAATCTTATTTGCACCCGAGAAGTTTTAACTCAAATTTCTACTGAGTTTTATCATAGAATTTACAGTGCAGAAGGAGGCCATTTGGCCCATCGAGTCTGCACCGGCTCTTGGAAAGAGCACCCTACCCAAGGTCAACACCTCCACCCTATCCCCATAACCCAGTAACCCCACCCAACACTAAGGGCAATTTTGGACACGAAGGGCAATTTAGCATGGCCAATCCACCTAACCTGCACATCTTTGGACTGTGGGAGGAAACCCACACACACACGGGGAGGATGTGCAGACTCCGCACAGACAGTGACAAGCCGGAATCGAACCTGGGACCCTGGAGCTGTGAAGCATTTGTGCTATCCACAATGCTACCGTGCTGCCAACACGGATATCACTGGTATATCTTGGGCCTTAGTTAAAATCATTTCATAAATTGCCCTTAGTGTCCATGATAAATTGCCCTTAGTGTCCAAAATTGCCCTGGGTTATGGGGATAGGGTGAAGGTGTTAACCTTGGGTAGGGTGCTCTTTCCAAGAGCCGGTGCAGACTCGATGGGCCGAATGGCCTCCTTCTGCACTGTAAAATCTATGATCTATGATCCAAACCAAATCCTACATTATTGCAAGCTGCTACTGACATGAAAACAATGAATACACTGATCGAAGTTCCACAGGGGGAGACTGGCAAAATGAACTAGCTGTCAAGGACACTTTTACCCCAGAACAAACCTAATTCTTACTCTGAGACCGACCACGAAATACTGCTGGCACCGATCCAAAAGCCTCTCATGGCTGATGTGTTGGGTGTTCTGGATCCATGAAACACATACAGGCCACCAACACTTAAAACAGTACTACACTATTTTATTAAGCTAGAAACTGTTGAACATACTTTCACTGTGGGCTAACACAATGTTAGATTAAACTAAAGACCTATGCCTGTCCTAACCAGTCTATGCACTCAGCACATGGTAAAGATCTGTGCTGTAAGCTCTGTCCTTCTGAGAGGCTGCATCCCGAATGAGCGGGAAAACAGATGCACTCTGTCTTTATAGTGAGTGTGCTCTAACTGGTAATTGGCTGCGGTGTTGTGTGTGTTGATTGGTCTTGCTGTGCGTCCATCAGTGTGTGTTTCGGCACCATGATATACTGGTGTATATTATGACAGTGGCAGCTTTAATAGACTGTGAGATTTTTAAACAAGAAAAGCCTATTCGGTTAAGCAACGAGCCTCATGGCAAACAAAGTGTAATACAACTTAACCCATTAAGCACCAAACAGCTTGAAGTTGAAGTGATAAAGACAACAACCTGGGTTTTAAACCATTTAAAAGATCTATCAAAAAAAGATTTTGTCACTGGTTTAAAACCAGAACTGTCTGCAGCTTTAAACTTGATCCTACCCAGACTTCAGTCCAAAACCACCTCTCCTCCTCCATTACCGACAAATCTGTCCAGAAGAGATATGAAATTCCTTTCTCGTGTTGAAGACGGCCATTTTGAGAGTTTCAGATTTCATGATTACAAACTGGTTTCCTACGATGAAGGCCTGCCTCCTGGCTACAGGGATACGCCCCAAGTCACGTATCGCTAAAAGTTGTCAAGAACTGTTAACTTAAGAAAACTGTCATTATTTTGAATGTTGCTTTATTCATTTTAAGAAATTAACAAATCTTGTTAGCTGTGCTTCCTTTAACAGAATCGACAAATTTATCTACAGAAAACCAAGTTCATTCAGCGCAAGATTGGTTCAGTCATATATTCAATAAGTTGTTCTGTTTGATATTTTAAAATAAATGTTTAAAATTAGCTTGAAAATTAAAACTACAGACAATGTGGAAACTGTTTTTGAGGAAAGTAACTCTGATTAAAAAGCAAATCCATGGATAGAACACATCGTTCTAAGACACTTGATAACGGGAATTTGGCAGCAATCCAACTTTTACTCCCAGTCCATTTGAGTGATATATATATAAAAAACGTTTAGAGATGCAAATGGCATCATTCCAAGTTATCCACCCACTATACGCCCATTTTTGTTTCTGCAGGAAAATTAACCCTTTCAACAAGCTTTCATGCATCACCCAGAAGATGTCAAAGACTTGACAACTCACAAAGTTCAAAGAAAAACTATTTTTTTAATAAGCGTTTTATTGAGGTATTTCTTTGGCATTTCAACAACAACAAAATCAACAATATACATAACAAGAAAAATATAAACATAGTGCAAATTCCACCTTCCTCTCCCACAGGTCTTGCCATTACTTACCCCCCTAACCTACGTGAACCTAACCCCTTTCCTCCCTCCCCCCCCTTTCTGCTGATGATTAGTTCTCTGCGAGGAAGTCGATGAATGGTTGCCACCTCCGGGTGAACCCCAGCAGAGACCCTCTCATGGCAAACTTAATTTTCTCCAGGCAGAGGAAGCCAGCCATGTCCAAAAGCCAGGTCTCCGATTTCGGGGGCCTTGAGTCCCTCCATGCCAACAATATCCGCCTCCGGACTACCAGGGAAGCAAAGGCCAGAACATCCGCCTCTCTCTCCCCTTGGATTCCCGGATCCAGCGACACCCCAAAAATCGGCACCTCCGTACTCATTGACACCCTCGTATTTAATACTGTGGACATGGCATCGGCAAACCCCTGCCAAAATTCCCTCAGTTTTGGACATGCCCAGAACATATGGACATGATTAGCTGGCCCCCCCACCCCACGCATTTCGCATACCTGTCCTCCACCCCATCCGGGCCGCTGTCATGTCAGCCCGGTGAACAACCTTAAATTGGATAAGGCTGAGCCTGGCACATGTTGCGGTAGTATTGACCCTTCCTAATTTGACTGCCCAGAAGCCCTCCTCTATCTCTCCCCCTAGCTCCTCCTCCCACTTTTGCTTCAGCTCCTCTGTTTGCGTCTCCTCCGAACCCATAAGCTCTCTATATATGTCCGAGACACTCCCCTCCCCTATCCATCCTCTCGAGACCACCCTATCCTGAATCCCCCTTCGCGGCAGGAGTGGGAAGGTTGGTACCTGCTTCCGCAAAACGTCTCATACCTGTAAATATCGGAATTCATTTCCCCCAGCCAATGCAAACTTCTCCTCCAGCGCCCTCATACTCGGGAAGCTACCTTCCAAGACCAAGTCCCCCATCCTCTCAATCCCTGCTCTCCGCCAAATTCAGAACCCCCCCGTCCATCCTCCCCGGGGCAAACCGATGTTTGTCGCAGATTGGCGACCACACCGATGCCCACTCTGCTCCCACGTGTCTCTTCCACTGCCCCCAGACTCTCAGGGCCGCCACCACCACTGGACTGGTGGAGTACCGCGCCGGCGGGAACGGCAGCGGCGCGGTACTTACATGAAGCCGCCTCCATGCGCACCCACGCCGGCTCACCCCCCCCACCTACCACCTCCGAACCATGGCTATGTTAGCCGCCCAGTAGTAATTGCCGAAATTCGGCAGCGCCAGCCCACCATCCCCCAGACTCCGCTCGAGCATTGCCCTCTTCACCCTCGGCGGCTTGCCACCCCCACACAAAGTCCACGATAATCATATTGATCCACTTAAAAAAGGACCGCGGGATGAAGATGGGGAGGCACTGGAAAACGAAAAGGAACTTCGGGAGGACCATCATTTTTACCGCCCACCCTACCCACCAGAGACAACGGGAGTGTGTCCCATCTCCGGAAATCCTCCTTCATCTGGTCCACCCACCGGGCCAGGTTCAATTTGTGTAGCCTGTCCCAACCCCTCGCCACCTGAATACCCAAGTACCTAAAACTGTCCCCTACATCTCTAAACGGCAGATCCCCCAGTCGCCTGTCCTGACCTCTCACCTGAACCACAAACAACTTGCTCTTCCCCATGTTAAGCTTGTACCTCAAAAACCGGCCGAGTTCCCCTAAGATTCCCATAATTTCCCCCATCCCCTCCATTGGGTCTGAGACATACAGCAGTAGGTCATCCGCATACATCGAGACTCTGTGCTCCCCCCCCACCCGGACCAACCCCTTCCAGCCCCTTGAGGCTCTCTGAGCAATTGCCAGCGGCTCTATCGCCAGCGCAAACAGCAGTGGGGAGAGGGTCATCTCGGTTTCGTCCCCCGGTGTAGCCTGAAATATTCTGAAGTCGTCCTGTTTGTCCGTACACTCGCTACCGGAGCCCGGTACAGCAACCTAACCCAGTCAACAAAGCCCCTTCCAAACCCAAACCGCTCCAGCACCTCCCATAAGTAATCCCACTCGACCCGGTCGAAGGCTTCTTCCACGTCCATCGCAACACCACTTCAACTTCCCTACCTTCCAGGGGCAATCATGATCATGTTTAGCAACCTTCATACTTTGTCCCCCAGCTGCCTACCCGTAACGAACCCTGTCTGGTCCACCCCTATAACGTCCGGTACACAGTCCTCAATCCTAGAGGCCAGAAGTTTGGCATCCACGTTCAGCAAGGCTATCGGCCTATAAGAACCATACAGCTCCGGTCCTTGTCCCTTTTCAGAATGAGCGAGATCATGGCCTGTGACATTGTCTGGGGTAAAACCCCTCTTTCCTTCGCCTCGTTAAAGACCTTCAACAGTACAGGCCCCAATATTCTGGAGAACTTTTTATAGAACTCGATTGGGTACCCGTCCGGTCCCGGGGCCTTACCCGACTGCATGCCCTTCAAACACTCCACTATCTCCTCCAGCCTGATCGGGGCCCCCAGCCCTTCTACCAGCTCCCCATCCACCTTCGGGGAAGTCAACCCATCCAAAAAGTGCCTCACCCCGTCCGGCCCCGCAGGGGGTTCCGACCTATACAACCTGCTATAAAAGTCCCGAAAGGTCTTGCTCACTCCTGCCGAGACCCCGAGTTCCCATCCCCGTCAACAACTTTCCCTATTTCCCTAGCTGCCTCTCTCTTTCTGAGCTGCTGTGCAAGCATCCTACTGGCCTTCTCCCTGTGCTCATAAATCGCCCCCTTCGCCTTTCTGAGCTGCTCCACTCCCCTTCCTGTGGTTAACAAACCAAATTCCGACTTCCGGGTGCGGCGATGACCAGCTAAGTCGCATGTTTCGGCACCTCCCGTTTTAACGGACTTTTGGGCTCTTATCGGGAGCCCCAATGGCAATTTTTGAAGGCTAAACCCATTGTGCGGCGAAATAGAAGGGAGTCCCCCCGGATGTAAATGGAGAAAGGAGATAATAGTGGCCAGATTGCAGAGGATCCTCTGGAGCAGCGGCAAGGAAGGGAAGCGAGAAGCAAGATGGCGGCGGAGGGAGGCCGATTGGTATGGGGCCTGGAACAGCAGGAGTTCCTTCGGCGATGTGTGGAGGAGCTCAAGAAGGAGGTGCTGGCCCCGATGCTGCAGGCGATTGAGGGGTTAAAGGAGGCGCAGAAGACCCAAGAGATGGAGCTTCGTGGCGTGAAGGCAAAGGCTGCCGAAAATGAGGACGAGATACAGGGCTTGGTGGTGAAGACAGAGACGCACGAGGCACTGCATAAGAGGTGTATGGAGAGGCTGGAAGCCCTGGAAACTAGCTTGAGGAGGAAGAACCTAAGAGTCTTGGGTCTTCCCGAAGGTGCAGAGGGAGTGGACGTCGGGGCGTATGTGAGCACGATGCTTCATTCCTTAATGGGACCGGAGGCCCCGACGGGCCCCTTGGAAGTGGAGGGAGCGTATCGAGTCCTCACGAGAAGACCGAAGGCAGGAGAAATACCTCGAGCTATAGTGGTGAGGTTTCACCGTTATAAAGACAGGGAGATGGTCCTGAGATGGGCGAAAAAGACATGGAGCAGCAGGTGGGAGAACGTGGTGATCCGCGTGTATCAGGATTGGAGTGCGGAGGTGGCGAGAAGGAGGGCGAGTTTTAATCGGGCCAAGGCGGTGCTCCACAAGAGGAAAGTGAAATTTGGAATGTTGCAGCCGGCAAGACTGTGGGTTACGCACCAGGGAAAACACCACTACTTTGAGATGGCAGAAGAGGTGTGGACATTTATTGAAGAGGAGAAGTTGGACTAGTTTGGAGAAAGAACTTTTGTAATGAAGTAGTGGGGTGGTTGCATGGGACTGGGAATCGGATGGGGGGAAATTTTTCTTTACCCTCGAAGGGGGGGGGGCATGGTGAACTGTGGGCGCCGGTGGGGAAGGGGAGGGGGAAGGAGAGAGGGAGCTGCGCCATTAGGGGCGGGGCCGTGAGGGAAACGCGGGCTTTGTTCCCGCGCTATGGTAATTGTGGCGGGAAAATGGGGCGCAGGAGGGAGGGGGCCTCACACAATGGGAGGCTAAGGATAAACGGGGGAAGCCAAGGTCAGCCAGATTTTGCTGACTTCCGGAAGCAACATGGGGGGAGCAACTAAGCTAGAGGGGGATCCAGCGGGGTGGGGTGGGGGTGTTAACTGGGTTGCTGCTGCTAAGGGGAAGGGGGAGCTGCCACGGGATGGGATGGTCGGGACGGGAGGGCGCCGTTGGGGGGATAAGCGGGTGCTTGGGAACCGGGTGAGGAGCTGGCCTAAAAAAGGGGATGGCTAGTCGACGAGGGGGGGGGGTAAAGAGCCCCCCAACCCGGTTGATCACGTGGAACGTGAGAGGGCTGAATGGGCCGATTAAGAGGGCAAGGGTACTTGCGCACCTAAAGAAGCTAAAGGCAGATGTGGTCATGCTGCAGGAGACGCAGCTGAAACTGGCGGATCAGGTCAGATTACGAAAAGGATGGGTGGGACAGGTATTTCATTCGGGCTTGGATGCGAAAAATATAGGGGTGGCAATACTGGTGGGGAAACGGGTATTGTTTGAGGCGAAGACCATAGTGGCGGTAGATACGTGATGGTGAGTGGCAGATTGCAAGGTGAGGCGGTGGTGCTGGTGAATGTATATGCCCCGAACTAGGATGACGCGAACTTCATGAAGCGTATGCTGGGGCGTATCCCGGACCTGGAGGCGGGACAGTTGGTAATGGGGGGAGACTTCAACGCGGTGCTGGATCCAGGGTTGGACCGGTGCAGGTCTAGGACCGGGAGGAGGCCGGCAGTGGCCAAGGTGCTTAAGGACTTCATGGAGCAGATGGGAGGAGTGGACCCCTGGAGATTTACTAGGCCTAGGAGTAAAGAGTTCTCCTTTTTCTCCCATGTCCACAAAGTGTATTCTCGGATAGACTTCTTTGTCCTGGGAAGGGCGCTGATCCCGAAGGTGGCAGGGACGGAGTACTCGGCTATAGCCATTTCAGATCATGCCCCACATTGGGTAGATCTGGAAGTAGGAGAAGAAAAGGAACAGCACCCACTCTGGAGATTAGATATGGGATTGTTGGCGGACGAGGGGGTATGTGTAAGGGTAAGGAGATGTATTGAAAGGTACCTAGAGATTAATGACGACGGAGAGGTTCAGGTGGGAGTGGTCTGGGAAGCGCTGAAGGCGGTGGTCAGAGGGGAATTGATTTCCATAAGGGCCCATAAGGGGAAACAAGAGAGCAAAGAAAGGGAGAGATTGGTGAGGGAAATTTTGAGGGTGGATAGGCAGTATGCGGAGGCTCCAGATGAAGGGCTATACAGGGAAAGACGAAGATTGCACACGGAATTTGATTTGTTGACCACGGGCAAGGCGGAGGCACAATGGAGGAAGGCACAGGGAGTGCAGTATGAGTACGGAGAGAAGGCGAGCCGGTTGCTGGCCCAACAACTGAGGAAGAGGGGGGCGGCGAGGGAGATTGGAGGAGTTAGGGACGAGGAGGGTAAGATGGAACGGGGAGCGGAGAGGGTGAACGGGGTGGTTAAGGCATTTTATGAGAGGCTATATAAGGCTCAACCCCCGGAAGGGAAGGAGGGAATGATGCACTTCCTAGACCAGGTGGAGTTCCCGAAGGTTGAGGAGCAGGAGAGGACAGGACTGGGAGCGCAGATTGAGGTGGAGGAGGTGGTAAAAGGGATTGGGAGCATGCAGGCATGGAAGGCCCCGGGACCGGATGGGTTCCCGGTGGAATTCTATAGGAAGTACGTGGACCTGCTGGCCCCACTTCTGACGTGAACCTTTAATGAGGCTAGGGAAAGGGGGACACTACCCCCGACGATGTCGGAGGCGACAATATCGCTGCTCTTGAAAAGAGACAAAGACCCGCTGCAGTGCGGGTCATACAGGCCTATTTCCCTCCTGAATGTAGATGCCAAGCTTTTGGCCAAGGTGATGGCGACGAGGATAGAGGATTGTGTCCCGGGGGTGGTTCATGAGGATCAAACGGGGTTTGTTAAGGGGAGACAATTGAATAACATACGGAGGCTGCTGGGGGTGATGATGATGCCCCCACCGGAGGGGGAGGCGGTGATAGTGGTGGCGATGGATGCAGAGAAAGCATTTGACAGAGTGGAGTGGGATTACCTGTGGGAAGTGTTGAGGAGATTTGGATTTGGAGAGGGGTTCGTTAGATGGGTTCAGCTCCTATACAGGGCCCCGGTGGCAAGTGTGATTACAAATAGGCAGCGATCTGACCACTTCCGACTATATAGGGGTACAAGACAGGGATGTCTCCTGTCCCCGTTACTGTTCGCGTTGGCAATTGAGCCACTGGTCATTGCGCTGAGGGGCTCTAGGAAGTGGAGGGGAGTACTTAGAGGAGGAGAAGAACATCGGGTGTCATTATACGCGGATGATTTGTTGTTGTATGTCGTGGACCCAGTGGAGGGGGGGCCCAAGATAATGCAGACACTCAGGGAGTTTGGGGAATTTTCAGGATATAAATTGAATATGGGGAAGAGTGAGCTGTTTGTGATGCATCCTGGGGGACAGAGCAGGGGAATAGATGATTTGCCGTTGAGGAGAGTAACAAGTCAATTTCAGCGGGAGCGGAGCAGGCTAGTCAATTTCAGCGGGAGCAGTGCGCAAGTGATTTCTGGGAGGTAAGTTTCTCCTTTAAAAACACTTGTCTTTGCAGGAGCAGGCCAGTCGATTTCAGCGGGAGCGGAGCAGGCTAGTCAATTTCAGCGGGAGCAGTGCGCAAGTGATTTCTGGGAGGCAAGTTTCTCCTTTAAAAACACTTGTCTTTGCAGGAGCAGGCCAGTCGATTTCAGTGGGAGCGGAGCAGGCTAGTCAATTTCAGCGGGAGCAGTGCGCAAGTGATTTCTGGGAGGTAAGTTTCTCCTTTAAAAACACTTGTCTTTGCAGGAGCAGGCCAGTCGATTTCAGCGGGAGCGGTGCGTTAGTGATTTCTGGGAGACCTTCACAGGAGCAGGCTAGTCAATTTCAGCGGTAAACACTTACCTGGTCCCGTTTTCGGTCCCTCTTTGCTGTTTAAAAATTTTTTTTAGTGTTTAAGGCGGGAACAGGAAATTCGACCCGCGGACATCTGGGAAGACCCTCACCAATATATTCTGGTGGAGAGGAAACCCGAGACACTACACGTGCAGTGTCTCCCACCCGCCCTCCTCCTCTAACCTAATAATAAAACCCATTGGTGTGAGGTAAGTACCATATTTTATTATTATTATTTTTTTAATCCTAGGATTCTCTGAGAGGCCAGGGGATTATAAGAGACAAGATTTATAATCATCTAAACAGGAATAATATGATCAGGGATAGTCAGCATGGCTTTGTGAAGGGTAGGTCATGCCTCACAAACCTTATCGAGTTATTTGAGAAGGTGACTGAACAGGTAGACGAGGGTAGAGCAGTTGATGTGGTGTATATGGATTTCAGTAAAGCGTTTGATAAGGTTCCCCACGGTAGGCTATTGCAGAAAATACGGAGGCTGGGGATGTAGGGTGATTTAGAGATGTGGATCAGAAATTGGCTAGCTGAAAGAAGACAGAGGGTGGTGGTTGATGGGAAATGTTCAGAATGGAGTTCAGTTACAAGTGGAGTACCACAAGGATCTGTACTGGGGCCGTTGCTGTTTGTCATTTTTATCAATGACCGAGAGGAAGGCGCAGAAGGGTGGGTGAGTAAATTTGCAGACGATACTAAAGTCGGTGGTGTTGTCGATAGTGTGGAAGGATGTAGCAGGTTACAGAGGGATATAGATAAGCTGCAGGGCTGGGCTGAGAGGTGGCAACTGGAGTTTAATGTAGAGAAGTGTGAGGTGATTCACTTTGGAAGGAATAACAGGAATGCGGAATATTTGGCTAATGGTAAAGTTCTTGGAAGTGTGGATGAGCAGAGGGATCTAGGTGTCCATGTACATAGATCCCTGAAAGTTGCCACCCAGGTTGATAGGGTTGTGAAGAAGGCCTATGGAGTGTTGGCCTTTATTGGTAGAGGGATTGAGTTCTGGAGTCAGGAGGTCATGTTGCAGCTGTACAGAACTCTGGTACGGCCGCATTTGGAGTATTGCGTACAGTTCTGGTCACCGCATTATAGGAAGGACGTGGAGGCTTTGGAGCGGGTGCAGAGGAGATTTACCAGGATGTTGCCTGGTATGGAGGGAAAATCTTATGAGGAAAGGCTGATGGACTTGAGGTTGTTTTCGTTGGAGAGAAGAAGATTAAGAGGAGACTTAATAGAGGCATACAAAATGATCAGGGGGTTAGATAGGGTGGACAGTGAGAGCCTTCTCCCGCGGATGGAAATGGCTGGCACGAGGGGACATAGCTTTAAACTGAGGGGTAATAGATATAGGACAGAGGTCAGAGGTAGGTTCTTTACGCAAAGAGTAGTGAGGCCGTGGAATGCCCTACCTGCTACAGTAGTGAACTCGCCAACATTGAGGGCATTTAAAAGTTTATTGGATAAACATATGGATGATAATGGCATAGTGTAGGTTAGATGGCTTTTGTTTTGGTGCAACATCGTGGGCCGAAGGGCCTGTACTGCGCTGTATCGTTCTATGTTCTATGTTCTAAGGGATTTTCGGTACCTAGGGATCCAGATGGCCAGGAACTGGGGAACCTTGCATAAGCTTAATTTAGCAAGATTGGTGGAGCAGATGGAAGAGGACTTTAGGAGGTGGGACATGGTGCCCCTGTCACTGGCGGGCAGGGTGCAGGCAGTCAAAATGGTGGTCCTTCCGAGGTTTTCATTTCAGTTTCATTTTCTTTTTGTGTTCCAGTGCCTCCCTGTAATGATTACAAAGGCCTTTTTCAAGAAAGTGGATAAGAGTATTATGAGCTTTGTGTGGGCTGGGAAGACCCCAAGAGTGAAGAGGGGGTTTCTGCAGCGTAGCAGGGATAGGGGGGACTGGCACTGCCGAGTTTAAGTGACTATTATTGGGCCACCAACGTGTCAATGGTATGTAAGTGGATGGGAGAAGGGGAGGGAGCGGCGTGGAAAAGACTAGAGATGGCGTCCTGTAGGGGAACCAGCCTAAAAGCATTAGCAACAGTGCCTTTACCGTTCTTCCCGAAAAAATACACCACAAGTCCAGTGGTGGTGGCAACTTTGAAAATTTGGGGGCAGTGGAGACGGCATAAGGGAGTGACGGGTGCCTCGGTGTGGTCCCCGATAAGGAACAACCATAGGTTCGTCCCGGGGAAGATAGATGGGGGATTTAAATCTTGGCAGCAAGCAGGGATTGTGAAATTGAAGGATTTGTTCCTAGATGGGACGTTCGCGAGTCTGGGAGCACTGACAGAAAAATATGGGTTGCCACCGGGGAATGCATTTCGATATATGCAAGTGAGGGCATTCGCGAGGCAACAGGTGAGGGAATTCCCGCTCCCGGCGCAAGAGATCCAGGACAGAGTGATTTCGGGGGCATGGGTGGGGGATGGTAGGGTGTCAGACATATACAGGGAAATGAGAGACGAGGGGGAGACGATGGTAGAGGAGCTGAAGGGAAAATGGGAAGAGGAGCTGGGGGAAGAGATCGAGGAGGGGCTGTGGGCAAATGCCCTGAGGGTAAACTCTTCATCCTCATGCGCCAGGCTCAGCCTGATACAATTCAAGGTTCTACACAGGGCGCACATGACTGGAGCAAGACTAAGTAGATTTTTTGGTGTGGAAGATAGGTGCGGGAGATGCGCGGGAAGCCCAGCGAACCACACCCACATGTTTTGGTCATGTCCGGTACTGCATGGGTTCTGGGTGGGTGTGGCGAATGTGCTTTCAAAGGTGGTGGGGGTCCAGGTCGAACCAAGCTGGGGGTTGGCTATATTCGGGGTTGCAGATGAGCCGGGAGTGCAGGAGGCGAGAGAGGCTGATGTTTTGGCCTTTGCGTCCCTAGTAGCCCGGCGAAGGATATTACTTATTTGGAAAGAAGCTAAACCCCCGGGCGTGGAGGCCTGGATAAACGACATGGCAGGGTTTATAAAATTGGAGCGGATAAAATACGCACTAAGAGGTTTGGCTCAAGGGTTCACCAGGCGGTGGCAACCGTTCCTCGACTATCTCGCAGAACGATAAGGGAAAATAGGAATGGTAGCAGCAGCAACCCAGGAGGGAGGGGGGGAGAGGGGGGGGGGGGAGGGCTCATTCAGGTCCTCAGGGGTTTTATACACGTGTTTATATATTAGTTATTTATATCGGTTTTTGTGACATTATTATTTTAGGTATTAGTTACTATTTCTGTTGTTGGCAGTTGCCAATTAGTTAGCATATTATTTATTTTAAAAAACGGTCATATATATATTGTTTTTAAAGTTGTAAAATGGAAAAATTTTGTTTTGTCTTTGTTTGACCGAAAAATTTGAATAAAATATATATTTTTTAAAAAACACTTACAAATTTCTCATCTCTTCACAAATATATTACTGTTCTTTTCTGACAACCAAAATAAATAACTTCACACTTTCCTAAATGATACTCCATCTGCTATCTTGTTGCCCACTCCATTTACCTGTCCATGTCTCTTTGCAGTTTCCAAACCCACCCACAGCTTACCTTTCCACTGAGCTTTGTATCATCAGAAAACTTGCACATTGTAATAATTACAGGATGAGTGGAGTGAAAGGCCAAATGGGTTTATTTTAAACTGAAAATAAAACCGCTATCGCAGCACAAAACAAGCGTCCCAGCCCTGGACTATCGGCAACTGTCGGTCGGGTTCTGGGGGCTACATTTAAAGATCTCGTGAATGAACCCCAGTGGGGCCAGCCTCCGCCCACTCACCATGGGAACTTGTATTCTACAAATCCCATGGGGAGATCAATCAGCGATCCCCCGTGGTCCTCGTGAGGTTTATCACACATACGTTACTCTGTCTCTTTTTCTAAGTAATAATATAAATGTAAATAGCTGAGACCTTAGCACTGATTCTTGTGGTACGGAACGGTTACTGTCTGCCAACTTGGAAATGCTCTCCATATGCCCAGTTTCTGATTACTATTCTACCCAATCCTCGAACCATCTTGCCCCCAACTCCGTGAGCCCTTATTTTGCCTTTTTACCATTTCTGTGCCACTTTATCAAATGCAGTTTGGAAATCCAGTAGATTACATCTACTGTTCTTTATCTTACCTGTTATTTACATCCTCTAAAGAACTCGAATAACATTGACTTACAGGGTTTCCTTTGGTAAAACCGTGTTGACTTGTTCTAATCATACAATACTAATTGCACTGTTAAGACCTCCTTAATAATTGATTCCAGAATTGTAACAACTGATGACATTTAGCAAGGACAGGAGGTAGGAAGCATTGGCTGGGTGGCTCTGTTAATCAATGGTGGTCTTAGCACGGTAGAGAGGGAAGACAACGTACAGGAAAAGGGTTTTGTGTAGCGATCAGAAATGATGAATGCCATAAGTCATTGTGGGAGCGGTGGCCAGGCTGCCTAACAGGACCCAAACCATACACGGAGTACAAAGGAAGAAATACTGGGAGCTTGACAAGAAGGTTACAGACATTGGGCGGTATTAAGAGACCAAAGACAGTTACTGGGATGGAGCGGGGTTTATGGTTATTGGGGATTTCAGACAAAGGGGAGCATTTGAAAGCAATTGAGGAGATACAACAATAGTGAGTATTTTTAGAGGCTGGGGAAGATTACAGCTCTGTGTGCATTGTGGTGAAATAGAGGATTTTACGGGAGATAGGGGAGGTTGGAGAGGCTGGAGGAGGTTACAGAGATTGGTAGGGTTGTCGGGACGGTAGGGTTATAGGGTCTGAAGGAGATTGCTGAGATAGGATGTGCTATCTCAGAGGAGAGCTAGAAGAGAATACACATAGCAGGCAGGAAGAGCTTAAAACAACTGGGGGTGTTCTTACAGTATTGCAGATGTTGTACCGGTTGTAGGAGGTGCAGAATATTACAAAGATAGAGAGGGTTATAGTCTCTGAATGAAATTACAGAAATCGGGACAGTTGTAGGGATTGGAGGATTTTACAGAGCTAGGAAGGGTTGTAGGAGCTGGAGGATATAGGTTGTAGCCTCTTAATGACAAACGCAGATCAGAAGGGCCGTAGGTTTGGAGAATCTTAAAGAGAAATGGAGGGATCAAGGGGTGAAAATGTTAATTGATTGGGAGGGTTGCAGTGGTTGGAGTTGGGAACAGAGATCGATGGTCTGGAGGTGGTAATAGAGATAGGGGGCGGAGTTCTCCATTCCTGAGGCTACGTGCCGGTGCCAACGGAGGATCTGCGGATTTGTGATGATGGGAAAATTGGCACGAACCCCTCAACGATTCCGGTACCGGTGAGAGGCTAGCACCAGCGTCACGTGGAGCACCCATGGATCGTGCAGAAACCGGCTGGAGAATCGCCGGGTCCCGGGCCGCGCATGCGCAGGGCCGACAAGCTGCACCGGGCGTGCTGGAAAACATGCCGCCGGCCGTGCTGGACTGCATACCCACCCACCTCAACCCCACAGCCCACCCCCTGGCCACCCCCCACCACTCCCTCCAGCCCTAGCAGACGCCCCCGGCCAGCGGCACGGATCCTGGCCCAATGTTCGCAGCCGGCACACCAGGTTCGCGACCGCTGGGACCACACGTGGCCCGTGCCATTTGGAACTGGGCTCATCGGAGACGGATCATCGCGGGTGTGCCGGCTGATGATGTGGCAACGGCCTTGTGACTGTGTGTGCCACGCGTCCCAATGACGCCAATTTGGAGGGGGCGGAGCATCGTGAACCGGCATCAAACCGGCGCCTGTCCCGACTCCGGCGTCGGAAGCCATTCTCCACCCTGTAGCCGATCCCAATTTTGGTGTCAGCTATGGAGAATTCCGCCCAGGGAGTGTAATAAGGGCTGAAGAAGCTGACACAGTTGTTGAGGATCGTTGGCTCTGTATCAAGTTACAGTTATGGGGAGGGTTGCAAGAGCTGAGGATAGAATCAGGGGTTGGAGAATGTTAGAGAGACATTTTTAAAAATCCAATAAAGAGGCAACTGAGCGCGGCCAATCCACCTGCCCTGCACAGCTTTTAGTTGTGGGGATGAGACCCACACTGACACGCGGAGAATGTGCAAACCCCACACAGGTAATGACCCGGGGCCGGGATCGAACCCGGGTCCTTGGCTCTGGGAGGCAGCAGCAGTGTGTTAGAGAGACTTGGTCATGAGGACAGGAGGCAGCTTGTCCAGATCTGACAGAGGGAGGGGCACAAGTGTTCAGAAGTGGGAGCCACACTGAGAACAGTCACACTGCCACAGGCCATTACTCCATTTTCATCATCGGACCCGGCTGCACTTCCTCGCAAGTCAAGACTGGGATGTGATTGGATATATTTCAGTGCGGTGTTGAACCATCAAGGTGAGGCTTGGCTCAATCCACTGCAAAGTGGTAATCTAATTGTGAGGGTCATTGGTCTCGATACACCCGGGTTGGGGGGGGGGGGGGGGGTACCACCCTGGATGGGCCGGCACCGTCAGATGAGGAGCCTGCAGGAGAATGGACATATGTGGTCAGTGGGAGGGATGGGTCAGGCTGTATGGCATTAACAACTCACGGGTGACAGGTCATCTGGGTGAGGGCCGGTGGAACGGGGATCTCTGCGGCGACCTCTACGTCGATGACAGGTCTGTCCACAGCAGCCCCGCGACCTCCAGGGCCTGTTCCTCGTAGGAGATGAGGACTCTGATATCCGGCACCCCACCGCCTGTCTGGGAATTCTCCCATCTGTTGTGGGCCAACTTCTCCTGCATCATACAGAGGAGGCATTGTGAGCTGCGTGCTTCGTTCATTCATCGCCGGGGCTTGGGGGGGGGGGGGGGGGCATACGGAGGGGACTGGGGACTATGGGGGGATGGAGAATATGGGGGATGGGGAGTATGGAGTTGGGGAGTATGGGGGGGATGGGGAGTTTGGGGGGGGGGGGATAGGGAGTACACTGTGTCCATAACTGGAAAATATAGGTAGACACTAACCACTCAGTCCCGAGTTACTGACCATGATCCGATCCTGGCCTCTGCAACCTCCGCCCAGGCCCGGTTGACATCTGTGGGTGACAACCTCCTTCCCACCTCGGAGAACAGTGTGCCCCACGTCTCCTCCATGGCATCCAGTAAAAGCTCAAGCTCTGTATCTGTGAATCTCGGGGCCTGCTTTGGAATTGCATTAGTGCCACGTGGTGTGAATGCTGCCGCATTAGCATGTCCTAAACGGCTCCGGCAGTCACGCCCCCACCAGGACCGGGGAACACCTCCCATTCAGTCCTGGTGTCTACACTTAGCCTCTCAAACAGAGAATTCTGCCCCTTGTTCTTTGCTTCCTGACTTGATTCTCTAAATTGGGGAATTGTGGTCCCTGTGACATCACACTGTCGGGTATGATGCTATTGTGACAGAGTTCTGTGATGTCACGGTACCCACCATGTTTGTTTACATCATCCCGCATCACCTCTTTCCATAGTTACCCAGTTTAACTCGCTGTTGACAGAATCTTTACCATTGATTTGGTCTTCTACCTGCCAACTGCTCACACAGAAAACGATTGCTAAGAGTGAACATTTTATCCAAGCACTCAGAACAATGATCGTGACTACGTGGATTATATATTGTTGGGCAAATGGTAAGATACACGGAACAGTTTGTTCCGTTTCTATCGCACAGATTGATGAAGTGAATACTGTAGAAATTATCCCCAGTGGAGATCAGGCACAACGTGTCAACAGTCAAAATACCTCAGCTGCTGTTGTGTCTGCAGAGGAGATCGAAGTTGGAACTGAACAGCCAGAAGAGGAGCTGAACCTCCAGGCCCTCATGTCAGAGATCAAAGGTCAGCTGTTGTGGAGGAGGGTGATCCTGGTACCGAGCGGCCAGAATGACCAGCAGGATCTGGGAGTTTCCCTGGAGATCAGCGAAGGTGTGAGAGACTGTAAAATGATCGAGTGGACAAGCAGCGCACCTGAACCAATGGTTGAATCTCTTACTCCAGTTGTTAATCTTGATGACATTGAATGCCAAATTGAACTGCAGGAAAATAGCATCAATGGCAGTAGTGATGTGGAAGACAGATCTGCCGGTGAGGTCTCCTCTGTTGCCATCGATCATCATCCAGAGGACCAAACCTCACTGCTCAGCAACACTGAGGGAGCCACTGTGGACAATACCCCATCTTCTTCATAGATGATAAAGAAATGGAAAGTATCGATCTAGAATCCGCGTCGGACGCTGGGAGCTTCAGGTCCTCCGGATTTTTATTTGTGCAATTCCCGAGCAGCGGTGAGAATGACTCACTGCTGAGCAACATTGAGGGAGCCATAATGGACAATACCACAGCGAGAGGAATGGATGACAACATCGACCTGGAATCGCTGTTGGACTCAGAGACCTACAATTTCACCGGACGTTTACGCTTGCAGTTCCTGAGTGACACTGAGAGTGAGCAGTCTATTCGGAGACCATTACTGACACATTCTGTTGAGAGAATGCAGTGAAGAAAGGACTGAAAAAAAGTAAAGTCGCTTCAGACACCAGGAACATCGTTGAACGCTCGGCAGTTTCCGTCAGAAGTTGGAAAGCCGAAGTTGAAGAGAAGATCCGCAGAGGCCCTGGACAATATCCCATTCCCAATAGTGCTTTCCGCCCCGAATGCCGGCTCGCCAGTTGATTCGCCGAGGTAGAGCTCGGAGGGCCAGGCACGTTGAGGATCAGAGGGCACTGGGGTAGGGGGGAGGGGCCAGGTAGAGGGTGATGAGGGAGTGGGGCTGGGGGTCGGGAGGGTTGGGGGGTGGGGGGGCTCTCTCGGAAATGGGATATTGTGCAGCACATTAAACAACTCTCTGCACAAACATTTTGATGCCTCTGTCACTTTCCTCCGCAATGCGGGCTGACCCCCGGACACTTTGCCTGTCTCTCCAGACAAACCCCCCTCCCCCTGGCACCAACCCACCCTCCGGCCGTGATCATCTCCCGGGAGCTGTGTCCCAGCCCCTGGGTGTTCGGATGTTGGCTGCTGCGTGTGTGGTGTTGACCCCCACACAGTCTCCAGGCATCAAGGTTCGATTGGAATGTGAGGCAATGACTCCCACATGCTACATGGCCCCACTTGGCATGACACATGGGATTGGGATTCAAGGGTTGGCATGGTGGCGCTGCGAGGGATTGCCCCCCCCAGCGTTTCCCCTCCACCCTCCCATGGTGGCCCACCCCCAGCCGAGGGTTCCCCACCCCCCGCCGAGTACTAGGGTGGCAAGACCAGCCCCCACCCCCCGGTCTCTTTCCTGTGCACAAAGATTGCTTCTCCTCTTCTCGGCTCCCCACGGAAACCCTTCCGCCAGGTGCACGTTTTGAAAAAGGAGTATCAATGGGCGCCGGCGTGACCACTTGCTGGGGAGGCCGGGAAATGACAGGAGGCCGTTGGATGACAGGTGGCTCTCGTTAATTGTATGGAAAATGGGCCTTAAATCGGTGATAGTTGGTTTCTGCCACGCTACGGCGGGATTCCGAATTCACCGACGGGAGCAGGCCGGTTGCATCGCAAACTGTTTGGCACCTGGCGCGGTTACTGTTTTTGGCCTCTCCCACTATTTCCCGGCCTCGTTACGCTTGAGCACAGGTGTAATGAGGCCGGAAGATCATGCCCAGAATTTCTGTTGGCACTGGGGAGCTGAACTCAGAGATCGGGCCGCCATTTTGAAGAGCACTGTCTCCCTTTCAGGACCCCCACCCATTACCCACTCCCTACTTACGGGCCCTGTACTCCCCCTCCCTTCAAACCCTCCCTCCACCCTCATATTATGGGCAAGCTCCCCCTCGCCCCATGGAAGAGACAACCTGGGGTGGACCAGGCGGAACGGCACCCAGGGGGGTCATCAGAGACTCCAGGGTGGTCAGGGTAGCTGCAGGGTCACCCTCTGGC
Source organism: Scyliorhinus torazame (assembly GCF_047496885.1). NCBI lineage: Eukaryota > Metazoa > Chordata > Chondrichthyes > Carcharhiniformes > Scyliorhinidae > Scyliorhinus > Scyliorhinus torazame. The sequence goes on from NC_092711.1 coordinate 166,183,645, forward strand.
CTTATCCCTGGTATGCGGTCAACTTTGCACTGTCCAGCTGGCATCCTTGCACTGCAACCCTGGCAACCAGGCAGTGCTCCTGCTGGCTCGGCAGTGCCATCCCAGCACCTTGTTCAGTTTGGGTTTAAAGTCAAACTAGTTTAATATTCTGATTCAGAATAAAGTTTTGTTTAACAATAGCCAAGCCGTAGTTTTTATGATGTCACTCCTGGAGTGAATCATTCTTTCTGCACACTCTGACAAAATAAACTAAAATATTGGGTTTTGGTCCAGTTTCCTCGACACTGTTGGGGCCGGGTCGGTGATCGTAGTATCGAGGCTGTCTGCTGCTCACAGGTAACCGGAGTCATTGTGATCCCCATAACCTTCAAAGGTTCCCCTGTATATATGGCCAACGTGGCCCTGGAGTCTCGCAGGGCTCGGGGCAAGATGCCCATCCGGAGATGCCGGAATGTTTATTCCCTGACGGTGGAGACGTCAGCTCCCGTATCCGCCTCTATTTCTCGGGAATGGCCATTGACCAAGAGTGTTATCTTTATCAGGGACACCGTAGGGATGATGATGCAGTTTAGTATTGCTCATTCTGACAGCTCTGACTGGCTCATGTTTTTTGGCCACACTTACAGCAATCTTGCGGCTGACATTTGTTCGTCCTCCCGGAAGGTTTGCCAGTACTTCTAGGGTTTTGTGTCTGTCTCGAGATGCCAGAATGTCCTTGCTGAATGTCGAGTTGATGGTGAGTGTGGCACATGAGAGCTTTCATTGGGAATTCTGTCCTGGTATTCCCAGGGATCGTCCCAGCAGTGTAGAATCGGTAACGTTGCAGGTTTACGGACAGTTTAGGATCGTAATGTTTCTTTACTAAATCCACAAGATGGTTGAACATCTGGGCCCTTTCTCGCCTGTTATGGGCCAACTTCTCCTGTGGGACAGAGAGGGCAATGTGAGCCACATAAAAGCTTCAGTGGCAGCGGAAGGGGGAGCTGTGGCGGGTGACAGGCATGGGCACCGCTGCTGATGATGGGTGGGGTGCGCAGGTTGGTGCCAAGGTGTACTGGGGGTGGGGGTGCTGTGCAAACCACAGGGCCATGAGAATAAGGGGGTGCAGCCGCGGTGGCGTGTGAGACTGGTGCGAGGTGGCGGATGCTAACTCACCCCTGCTGCCCGATGGAGGTCATTGATCTTCTTGCGGCACTGGGTGTCGGTCCTCCTGGTGACACCCCCCGAGTTGATGGCCGCTGCCACTGCCTCCCAGGCGGCACTGGCCGACCTGTGGCTGACCCTCCAACCACTTGGAGGAACAATTTATCCCGTGTGGACTCCACCGTGTTCAACAGTCTGGTGAGGTCGGCACGCCTGAATCACTGTGCGGGTCTCCTTGGCCGCATGGCTGTGTGCTGTCTGGGGTTTGCTCTGTGAAATGTGTGAACGTCGTGAGCTTTTGTCCTCTAGAAAATGAGTGAAGAATTGATAATGGAAAATAAGGAGCTGGCTGATGAATTGAACAGAATTGTATCATTGTTCATTAGAAAGGATCCAAGTAACTTTAGGGGTTGCCCATTTAAGGCAGATTTGAGAAGAAGTATTTTCTCTCCGAGCGGGATGTGTCATTGGAACACTCTTCCTCAAAAGGCAGTGGAAGCAGAGTCGGTGAATATATTTACAGCTAACTGGATAGATTCTCGACAAGTAGCAACGTGAATGGTTGTTGGGGGCAGCTGGGAATGTGGCGTTGAGGTTACAATCAGATCAGCCATGATCTTGCTTTTCACCTGATTATTAAGCTGACGTTAGCCACCCTATTTCTGCTTCATCTTACACTTCAGTTCTTTTATCATCCTGGGAGCTCAATGAGTTGTCCTCCTTTTCCTTCTTGTACGAATAAACACTGACGGTACCTGAAGTATTTAATCTCTAGAAGGGGACCACTGTTCTGTTACAGTTTTGCTGCCAATCGTTGGTTGCAATTAATCTGGAATAGGTTCTAAATCCCTTGAAATTGGTCCCAAGTGTTTTTATTCTCGATTCTTTCCTGTTCTTTTCCAGAGCTTATCTAATTCTTGTATGTTCTTATTTTCCCTTTTCCCTAAACGTTGCGGAGACCAGCAGTAAGCAGGAAAATGTGGCGAGAGCAGCGATCGCTAGATCAGCGAGGAGGATAACGGAGCAGTGAGAGCAGCGATCGCTAGATCAGCGAGGAGGATAACGGAGCGGTGAGAGCAGCGATGGCTAGATCAGCGAGGAGGATAACGGAGCAGTGAGAGCAGCGATCGCGAGATCAGCGGGGAGGATAACGGAGCGGGGAGAGCAGCGATCACTCGATCAGCGAGGAGGATAACGGAGCAGTGAGAGCAGCGATCGCTAAATCAGCGAGGATAATGGAGCGGTGAGAGCAGCGATCGCTAGATGAGCGAGGAGGATAACGGAGCAGTGAGAGCAGTGATCGCTGGATCAGCGAGGAGGATAACGGTGCGGTGAGAGCAGCGATCGCTAGATCAGCGAGGGGGATAACGGAACGGTGAGAGCAGCGATCGCTAGATCAGCGAGGATAACGGAGCGGTGAGAGCAGCGATCGCTCGATCAGCGAGGAGGATAACGGAGCAGTGAGAGCAGCGATCGCTAGATCAGCGAGGAGGATAACGGAGCAGTGAGAGCAGCGATCGCCAGATCAGCGAGGAGGATAACGGAGCGGTGAGAGCAGCGATCGCTAGATCAGCGAGGAGGATAACGGAGCAGTGAGAGCAGCGATCGCCAGATCAGCGAGGAGGATAACGGAGCGGTGAGAGCAGCGATCGCTCGATCAGTGAGGAGGATAATGGAGCAGTGAGACAGCGATGGGAGACCAGCAGCATGGATAAACGCTCCACTGAAACAGATTATTTGCTCAAATTCAACTTGTGTTTAATCCAATTTCTTCATTCAAATGTAGTTGTATGTAGACAAACTTAAAATGTTTACTGATATAATTTGCCTTTGTTCATAGATATACAATGTGTAAAATAGAAATTTTAATGTCATGTATTTAATTAAGTTTACTTTTTAATTAGGTTTACTTATTGGTTTTAAATTAATTAATTGATCTAGCTTGCATTAGAGGTATTATATTAAATTCAATGTTTACAGATTTAACCCTACACGCCTCCTTGTGTTGTGATGATCGATGTGAATGTTTCTTCCAGCTCCAATCACACATTCACAGAGAGGGAAAAATGACAAAGAGAGGGAGAAAGAGTGAGAGTGTGGGAGAAAGACTGAAGGCCTCGGGCCCTGTTGACAGAACTCTGCTCACAGCCTGCTCAGTGTCTGCTCCCTCATGGCCTCTGTTTCAGTGCCAGCTCTGCTCAAAGTCTCACCCACTGTCACCACACTTTGTCCCAGGGTAGATGGGCGTTATAACCTGCCTGCTTACCATTGGCTGGGGACTAATGACAATCCCACAATCCTGTGGGAGTATGAGCTTCCCCAATGAGGGGGGCGGAGAAATCATTAGCAGACTCCCTGTATAAATAAAGCTGGCCAGTTTGGAACTAGCAGGAAGGAGTAAGCAGCAAGTGAGCTTGCTGCTGTTGTGTATATATGTTATTGTAAATAAATGTTATTTCTTTGTATCCTTGAAACTCGTGCTGGATTCTTCGTGGCCCTCACAAAACTGGCGACGAGAATTAAAGTGAATAGCTGTCTACACTACTGAAGCCACCTCCCTGGATTTTTGTTGGATACAGTTTGGAAGTAGTTTTCTATTACACCATGCCTCTGTATGGACGTTTGGATGTTTTTGATGCTGCGCGGGAAAGCTGGAACCAGTATGCACAACGGATGCGTTACTATTTCCGGGCAAACAATATCACCTAAAATGAGCGCCAGGTGGTCATATTCCTCACCGCCTTTGGCCCGCATACGTTTGGGGTGATTAGGAGCCTTACGTACCCAACTTTGCCGGACACCAAAACGCTTGAGTAACTTGCGAATTTAGTGGGGCAGCATTTTAACCCAGCCCCGTCCACGATAGTCCAACATTACCGGTTTAATACCGCTGAGAGGACCCCTGGAGAATCCCTTGCCGACTTTCTATCCAGGCCACGCAGGATTGAGGAGTACTGTGACTATGGTGAGACCTTGTCAGAAATGTTACGCGACCGTTTGGTTTGCGGTATTAATAATGCGGCCACCCAGAGAAAGTTGTTATCTCAGCCAACATTGACTTTTCAACAGGCCATTCAAATAGTATTGTCCCGAGAGAGTGCAGAACGAGGAGTGCAGGAGATACAGGGAATGGAAGTGCATGCCTTGGGGCGCGACCACTTCTGTCCGAAAACGTCCCCCCGCACTCCTGCGGCACCTTGGGCGAGACGACGTCCGGATCGACGCCAGTGGCCGTCGGACATTCCTCCCCGAAGGGAGCCTTCTCCAGAACCAATGGATGAGGAGCCATGTCCGTGTCAGACTTGTAGGCGCCGACCCCGTCGCGGACGCCGGTCCTGGGGGCACCAGAGGCGCCGTCGTTCCGACCGAAACTGGGACCAGCCCAGGGGCCGTACCTTCCATGTGGATGAACCTGCGGCGACTACTCCTGAGGACGTGGAGACGGAGGACGACTGCCTGCAGCTCCATTGTGTGGCAGCTCCCCGTGTGGCCCCCATTAAGGTGACAGTACGGGTCAATGGTCACCCGCTTGAGATGGAGTTGGACACTGGCGTAGCGGTCTCCGTGATCGCCCAGAGGACATTCGACCGCATCAAGCAGGGTATACAGACCCTTACATGAACCGACACACAGGCCAGGTTGGCCACCTACACGGGGGAACCATTGGACAGCGCAGGAACTACGATGACCCCTGTTGTTTATAGACGCTAGGAGGAGCGTTTCCCATTTATCGTGGTGCGCGGCCATGGGCCCAGCCTGTTGGGACGGGACTGGTTGCGCCATTTGCGGTTGCAGTGGCAGCACATCCTCCAAACAGTTTCTGGAGGGTTGACTGAGGTGCTAGGACGATACCCAGATGTATTCCAGCCCGGTTTGGGGAAAATAAAAGGGGCCGTAGCCCGTATCCAAGTTGAACCAGGAGCCACGCCGCGCTATTTCCGGGCGCGCCCGGTGCCTTACGCCTTGCTCGAGAAGGTAGAAGGGGAGCTCACTCATTTGGAAACTTTGGGTATTATCAGGCCCGTCCGTTTCGCTGACTGGGCAGCACCAATTGTACCTGGAATGAAGCCAGATGCCACAGTTCGCTTGTGCAGCGACTATAAACTTACAGTGAATACACGTCTTCCCTACTCGACCGATATCCAATGCCTCGCATAGTGGATCTCTACGCAAAGCTTGCAGGTGGACTCTCGTTCACAAAATGAGATGAGTCACGCCTACCTACAGTTGGAGCTGGACCCTGCCTCCCGACCATATGTAATGATTAATACACACCGGGGCCTGTATGAATGTACACGTTTGCCCTTTGGAGTATCCTCTGCCTGCGCTATTTTTCAACGCGTTATGGAGGGCATTTGAGAGGTTTACCGTGTGGCGCTGTCTACTTAGATGACGTTTCGATCACAGGGACGCTGGAGCAGGAGCATTTGGAAAATCTGGAGGCTGTCGTTAAGACTCTTTTCGGAGGCTGGCGTCTGTTCACGTCGCTCAAAGTGCGTCTTTCAGGCAAAGGAAGTAGTCTACCTGGGTTATTGGGTGGAACACGAAGGTTTGCACCCCGTCGCAGAGAAGGTGCGCGCAATTCAACAGGCCCCCGCCCCGACTGACACTTCGCATCTTTGTTCTTTTCTTGGCCTCGTAAACTATTACGGGAAGTTCCTCCCCAATCTGGCAACTACGCTGGCCCCGTTGCATCTTCTGCTAAAGACAAATCACACCTGGGTTTGGGGTCAGCCGCAAGAAACTGCTTTCCGGCGGGTAAAACAACAATTGTCGTCGTCCGGGTTACTAACCCACTATGATCCTGGAAAGCCTTTGCTTGTCACATGTGATGCATCCCCGTATGGTATTGGAGTCATCCTGTCCCACAAGATGGAGAACGGGGCCGAGCGGCCGATAGCTTTCGCCTCCCGCACATTGACTGCAGCGGAAAAAAAGTATGCGCAGATCGAGAAGGAGGGCCTTGCAGTGGTCTTTGCGGTGAAACATTTCCGCCAGTACGTGTATGGCCGCCACTTCACTTTCGTGACTGATCATAAGCCTCTGCTGGGACTTTTCAGAGAGGATAAGCCAATACCGCCCATTGCTTCCGCACGGATACAGCGCTGGGCTTTGTTGCTCGCTGCATACGAGTATTCTCTGGAGCACAAACCAGGAACGCAGATAGCGAATGCCGACGCACTGAGCCGATTGCCTTTATCGACCGGCCCCATGTCGACCCCCACGACCGGTGAGGTGGTTGCAACCCTAAATTTTATGGACACCTTGCCTATCACGGCATCACAAATCCGTGAGTAGACCCAGACGGAGCCAGTCCTGTCAAAGGTTCGACACATAGTCCTGTATGGTGGGCAGCAGAGACAGCTCCCAGGTGAGTTGCAGGCATTTTCCTCCAAGCTGTCAGAATTCAGCGTGGAAGACGGCATCCTCTTGTGGGGGACGCGTGTGATTGTGCCGGAAAAAGGACAGGAACTGATACTAAAAGACTTGCACAATGGGCATCCAGGTGTGACCAAAATGAAAATGTTGGCCCGGAGTTATGTTTGGTAGCCAGGCATCGACACCGACATTGAGAAGGTGGCCCAAAACTGCTCCATTTGCCAGGAGCTTCAGCCGGCCGTGCCCCTACATCACTGGGAATGGCCAGGGCGGCCTTGGGCACGCTTGCATGCAGATTTTGCAGGCCCTTTTCAAGGATCCATGTTCCTTCTATTAATCGACGCCCAGTCTAAATGGCTAGAGGTGCATAAGATGCAGGGGACAACGTCCTGCGCAACAATTGTGAAGATGCGTTTGTCTTTTAGTACACATGGCCTCCCCGAGGTGCTGGTCACGGATAACGGCACTCCATTCACCAGTGAGGAGTTTGCGAGGTTCATTAAGATGAACGGCATACGCCATATCCACACTGCCCCTTACCACCCGGCTTCAAATGGGTTGGCAGAGCGCGCAGTGCAGACATTCAAACGAGGCCTATAGAAGCAGTCTTCCGGGTCAATGGACACGAGACTGGCTCGCTTTTTGTTTTCGTATAGAACCACCCCCCATGCGATGACTGGGGTAGCTCCCGCAGAACTCCTAATGGGCCGGAGACTTCGCACCCGCCTTAGTATGGTTTTCCCAGACATTGGCCCAAAAGTACGCCGCACACAAGAACGGCAGGGACAGGGTTTTTCTTGGCATCGGCCAATTCGGCAGTTTGCATACGGTGACCCAGCGTTTGTTCGCAATTTTGCTGGTGGTGCCCAGTGGGTCCCTGGCGTAATCTTTCGCCAAACGGGCCCTATATCTTACCAGGTGCAAGCCCAGGGTCGTCTCCAGCGCAAACATGTAGACCACGTTCGGTCCAGAAGACTATCCCTTCCAAAGATTCCCCGCCCCCGGAGCTCATTTCTACAGCCGCAGAGACCAGAGACAATGGTCCTCACAATCTTCCTCTGGTGCCTCACTCAAAGCCTGCGCAGGTCGTTACAGAACCGCATGGAGATAGAGACGCCGAGATGACAGAGGCAGCAGACTCTGACTCCGAGATGGAGACACAGGACGCATCAGAGGGGGAATCCTCGGGCACACGGGCCGTGGATGTACAACCGTTACGCCGTTCATCACAGAAGCGCCGGTCTCCGTCTCGTTACACGCCACCCGATCCAGCGCCTCGTTCGAATGGTGTCCGGCCTGCGGCAAAACGAGTCCGACGCCCTCCTTCGCCAGGGTCTTCGGTGGATTCCTTGGACTTCGGCAGGGGGGTGGGGGGGGATGTTATAACCTGCCTGCTTACCATTGGCTGGAGACTAATGACAATCCCACAAGCCTGTGGGAGTATGAGCTTCCCCAATGAGGGGGGGCGGAGAAATCATTAGCAGACTCCCTGTATAAATAAAGCTGGCCAGTTTGGAACTAGCAGGATGGAGTAAGCAGCAAGTGAGGTTGCTGCTGTTGTGTATTTATGTTATTGTAAATAAATGTTATTTCTTTGTATCCTTGAAACTCGTGCTGGATTCTTCTTGGCCCTCACAAAAAGGGGGCAATTACTCGGGGGCATAGGTTTAAGGTGCGAGGGGCAAAGTTTAGAGGAGATGTACGAGGCAAGTGTTTTACACAGAGGGTAGTGGATGCCTGGAACTCGCTGCCGGAGGAGGTGGTGGAAGCAGGGGCGATCGTGATGTTTAAGGGACATCTTGACAAATATATGAATAGGATGGGAATAGAGGGATACGGACTCCGGAAGTATAGAAGATTTTAGTTTAGACGGGCAGCATGTTCGGCACAGGCTTGGAGGGCCTGTTCCTGTGCTGTACTTTTCTCTGTTCTTTGTTCACACTGCTCACAGACTCAGATTTTATGAATGCTCTGCTCACTGCATCAGCCTCCATCACCACTCGGCTCAGGGCCACAGCCTCTGTGGCTCCACTGCTCCCATCCCCCCACTGAGCCGCTCACGGCCTCAGCCTCCGTCACCACTCGGCTCAGGGCCACGGCCTCTGTGGCTGCACTGCTCCCATCCCCCCACTGAGCCGCTCACGGCCTCAGCCTCCGTCACCATTCGGCTCAGGGCCACAGCCTCTGTGACTGCACTGCTCCCATCCCCCCATCCCATTACTGAGCCACTCACAGCCTCGGCCTCTGTCACCAATCGGCTCAGGGCCACGGCCTCTGTGACTGCACTGCTCCCATCCCCCCATCCCATTACTGAGCCGCTCATGGCCTCGGCCTCAGTCACTACTGTTTGGGGCCTGAGCCTCTGTGACCGCACCACCCACTGCCTCGGTCTGAGAACATTCTGCTCACAGCACTGCCTTCTCCGAGGCCAAAATACTGTGGGTGGAGACTGCCAGTGAGCATGCAAATCAATACAACAGACTTCAATTGCCGTCTAAAAAGTGACAGGGTGGAAACATAGAAAATAGAAGCAGGAGGAGGCCATTCAGCCCTTCGAGCCTGCTCCACCCTTCATTATGCTCATGGCTGATCATCAAGTTCAATACTCTGATCCCGCCTTCCCCATATCCCTTTATCCCTTTAGTCCCAAGAGCGATATCTAATTCCTCTTGAATTACACAACTACCTTTTGGCCTCAACTACTTTTTGTGTTGGCGAATTCCACAGATTCCCCACTCTCTGGGTGAAGAAATTTCTCCTCACCTCAGTCCTAAAAGGTTTACCCCTTATCCTCAAACTAGGACCCCGAGTTCTGGACTCGCCCACCATTGAGAACATTCTTTCTGAATCTACCCTGTCTAATCCTGTTAAAATTTTGTAATTTCTTTGGGATCCTCTCTCATTCTTTTAAACGCCAATGAATTTAATCCTAACCGATTTAGTCTCTCCTCATATGACAGTCCCGCCATCCCTGGGATCAGCCTGGTAAATCTTCGCTGCACTCTCTCCACAGCAAGAACATCTTTCCTCAGATAAGAATACTAAAACTGCGCACAATATTCCAGGTGTGGCCTCAGCAATGCCCTATACAATTGCAGTAAAACATCTCGATTCCAATCCTTAAATCCTCTCGCTATGAAGGCCAATATACTATTTGCCTTCTTTACTGCCTTCTGTACCTGTGCGCTTACTTTCAGCGACTGATGCACGAGGACACCAAGTTCTCGCTGAGTACCCACCTCTCACAATTTACACCCATTCAAATAATAATCTGCTTCACTAATTTTGCTCCCAAAGCTGTAAAAGGAGCATGGAGCTGAATGTGGAACTGAAAGGGGATTGAGACATGAAGGGAGGGAGACTGGTACCGAACGAGTATCTGCCTTTACCACAGAACTTGGTGTCGAAGGCATTGCTGACTCACGGCACCGAGGACCCTGGTTCGATCCCGGCCCCAGGTCACTGTCCGTGTGGAGTTTGCACATACTCGCAGTGACTGTGTGGGTCCCACGCCCACAACCCAAAAAAGATGTGCAGGGTAGTTGGATTGGCCGTGCTAAATTGGCCCTTAATTGTAAAAAATAATTGGCTGCTCTAAATTTATTTAAAAAAAGAACTTGGTGTCCAAGCCAGAGTGAAAAAGGAGGCAGTCGAGACACTGATGGGTTAAACGTTGACAGTGAGGTATTTGATCGGCTGAATTTACTGAAAATCGGTAAGTTACCAGAACCGGATGAGACAGATTTAAGGATACGGAGTTTATATTAACTACAAAGGAGAAGAACACAGCAGGAGAACAGCAGAGGTTACAGAGATAGGGAGGGTCACAGGGGCTGAAGGAGGTTGCAGAATTCAGGAGTGTTGTAGGGGTAGACAATGTTACAGAGATAGAGAGGGTCGTCGGGGCTAAAGTAATTTTTACACAGAGAGGGAAACCTATATGGATAGCAGGATGCTGGGGACAGAGGGAGGGCTGTGGGGGATGTAGGGTTGTGCATGAAGGTCCCTCCTTCTCAATGTTGCCCCTCACCTGAGGTATGGTAATCCTCAGGTTAAATCACCACAAGTTAGCTCTCCCCCTCAACGGGGAAAGCAGCCTATGGTCATCTGCAACTATTGCGACTTACTTACTTTACTGTAGGGGAGGGAACTATTATAGAGATAGGGAAGGTTGTTGGGGCTGTATGAAAGTTCAGGTGGGGTGTAACATCAATAGGAGGTTTCAAAGATAGGAAACGTTGTAGGGATGGGAGGAAGCTACAGAGATAGGCAGCGTTGTAGGGATGGGAGGAAGCTACAGAGATAGGAAGCGTTGTAGGGATGGGAGGAAGCTACAGAGATAGAGAGACTTGTCGGGGCTGGCGGATGTGACAGAGACAGGGAGAATTGTACAGTTGAGAGAAGGTAACAGGCATGGGGTGGTATTAAGAGTCTCAACACAGTAACTGGGATGGAGAGAGTTTTATGGCTATTGGGATTATCAGGCAAGGGAGCAATTGAGGGGATACAGCAATAGTGAGTATTTTTAGAGGCTGGGGAAGATTACAGCACTGTGTGCATTGTGGGGGCATCGAGGATTTAACAGAAAAAAATAGGTTGGAGGGGGTTAAAGTGGTTTCAGGGATAAGGTAGGGTTGCAGGGGCTTTAGGGTTGCAGCATCTGGAGGAGATTGCTGTAATTTGATGTGCTAACGGGTGTTATGGAGGGTGGAGGGGATGTAGGAACTGAAGAATATTACAACGATAAACAGGGTTATACCTCTTAATGAGGTTGGAGAAATAGGGATAGTTTTGGGATTGGAGGAGGTCACAGAGATAGGAAGGGTTGTAGGAGCTGGAAGATATAGGATGTAGCCTCTGAATGACAAACTCAGATCGGAAGGGGCGAAGGTTTAGTGGATCGTAAAGAGAACTGGAGGGTTCTAGTAGGAGGAAAATGTGAGATTGATGGGGATCGTTGCAGAGATTGGAATTGGTAACAGAGATAGGGCGAGTTAGATGGTCTGGATGTACCGAGAGAGATAGGGCGTGGGGGTTCTGCGGTTCCCCAGCCGCGTGGTTCTCGGCGGCGCGCCATTCGCCGGCGGCGGGATTCTTTTTGTTCAAATATTTTATTGGAGGCATTTTCAAATATATACTTAACAAAGAAGAAAAACACAAAACAACCATGGCAACAGCGAACAGCCACAACATCCTTACAACCCCCCCCCCCCCCCAGAAATCTCCCCCCCAACCTCAACTTGGTGCCACCCCGGGCCTTCCCCACCCCCCCCCCCCCGTTTTTTTAAAAGAAACATTTTATTGAGGTATTTCTTTGGCATTGTAACAGCAACAAAATAACAATGTACATAACAAGGAAAATATTAACCTAGTGCAAATACCACCTCCCTCTCCCACAGGTCCTACAATTACTTACCCCCCTAATCTATGCGAGTCTAACCCCCTCCCCCCTCCCCCCCCCTCCCCCCTCCCTTCGGCTGACGATTAATTCTCTGCAAAGAAGTTGACGGATGGTTGCCACCTCCGGGTGAACCCTAACAGAGACTCTCATGGCAAACTTAATTTTCTCCAGGCAGAGGAAGCCAGCCATGTCCAAAAGCCAGGTCTCCGATTTCGGGGGCTTTGAGTCCCTCCATGCCAGCAATATCCGCCTCCGGGTTACCAGGGAAGCAAAGGCCAGAACATCCGCCACTTTCTCCTCCTGGATTCCCGGATCCGGCGACAACCCGAAAATCGCCACCTCTGGACTCATTGCCACCCTCGTATTTAATACCTTGGACATGACGTCGGCAAACCCCTGCCAAAATCCCCATAGCCTTGGACATGCCCAGAACATGTGGACATGGTTCACTGGCCCCCCCGCACATTTCGCACACCTGTCCTCCACCCCAAAGAATCTGCTCATCCGAGCCACCGTCATGTGGGCCGGTGAACGACCTTAAATTGGATCCGGCTGAGCCTGGCACATGTTGCGGTCGGGTTGACCCGACTCAACGCGTCCACCCAAAGGCCCTCCTCTAACTCTCCCCCCAGCTCCTCCTCCCACTTTTGCTTCGGCTCCTCAGTCTGCATCTCCTCCGATCCCATAAGCTCTTTATATATGTCCGAGGCGCTTCCCTCTCCTATCCATCCTCTAGAAACCACCCTATCCTGAATCCCCCTCAGCGGCAGGAGTGGGAAGGTTGGTACCTGCTTCCGCAAAAAGTCCCGCACCTGCAGATATCGAAATTCATTTCCCCCGCCAATGCAAACTTCTCCTCCAGCGCCCTCATACTCGGAAAACTCCCCTCTATAAACATGTCGCCCGTCCTCTCGATCCCCGCTCTCCGCCAAATTTGGAACCCCCCCGTCCATCCTTCCCGGGGCAAAGCAGTGGTTATCGCAGATTGGGGACCATACCGATGCCCCCTCTGCTTCCACATGTCTCCTCCACTCCCCCGACTCTCAGGCCGCCACCACCACTCGGACTGGTGGAGTACCGCGCTGGCGGGAATGGTAGAGGCGCTGTTACCAACGCCCCCAGACCTGTGCCCTTGCAAGAAGCCGCCTCCATGCGCACCCACGCCGGCTTCCCCCCTACCAGTCACCTCCTCACCATGGCTATGTTAGCCGCCCAGTAATAATTGCTGACATTCGGCAGCGCCAGCTCACGATCCCCCTGACTCCACTCAAGCATTGCCCTCTTCACCCGCGAGGACTTGCCCCCCCCACACACAGCCCACAATAACTTTATTGACCCGCTGAAAAAAGGACTGCGGGATGAAGATGGGGAGACATTGAAAAATGAATAGGAATCTTGGGAGGACCGTCATTTTTACCGTTTAATCTCTGCCCGCCAGAGACAACGGGAGCGCATCCCATTTCCGGATCCCTCCTTCATCTGATCCTCCAGTCGGGCCAAATTCTATTTAGTCGTAAATCCATCGCCACTCGGATACCTAGGTACCTGAAACTGTCCCCTACCACTCTGAATGGCAGATCCCGCAGTCGTCTCTCCTGATCTCTCGCCTGGACCACAAACATCTCGCTCTTCCCCATATTGAGCTTATACCCCGAAACCATCCTGGATGACCTGCATCAACTGCTCGGATGGTCGCAGCACCACCACCCCAGGCGTCCGGTCCTCGGCCATGCTGTCTCCTGCTGCAGCTTCAACACAGCTCTTGGCTAACTTTTTATTTCTGCCTTTTCGTGCACTTCTGGTTCTTTGCTCCATACACGAATACGTGGAAACAGTGCCCAATTGATTCAGCCTTTGAATTTACCGTTTAAAACCAGAAAAAAGTCCAGGGGAAAGGTCCGAAAGTCCGACCAGAGCGGGAGCCACCAAATGTGCAACTTACTCCTTCATAGCCGCCACCGGAAGTCTCCCTCCATAGCCGCAACCGGAAGTCCAGAGTTGGTGAATTGGCCACTCTACATTGCTCCTTAATTGGAAAGAATGAATTGGGTACTCTAAATTTTAAAAAAAACACTCCTGTCTCTGCCTGGAATGGACCCACATTGGTCTTTGCTAATCTTTTCCTTTTCACATTCCTATAGGAGCTTTTCCAGTCATTTTTTATGTTTATCGCTCTCATATTCTATTTTCTCTTTATCAGTTTCTTGATCCTCTTTTGCTGAATTCTCAAACAAGTTCTCAATCCTCAGGCTTACGACTATTTTGGCCACTTTATGAGTCTCCTCCATTGATCTAATGGAATCTTTAACATTTCTTGTTAGCCATGGTTGCATCACTTTTCCTGTTGGATTTTTGCTCCTTAAAGGAATCTATGTTTGTTGTATTTGTGTGAAATAAGAGTCGCCAAAGTCCCAGAGGACCAGAGTCTGCTTTGCCCTCTTGAGAGAGAGAGAGAGCTGACTGGTGGTGATTGAATCTGACGGTCACCACACCTCAGGCAAGGGGCAATGTTGAAAAGGTGGGACCTTCATGGATAACCTCAGCCGGTACGGGAGTTGAACCCCCTGATGTTGGAGTCGCTTTGCATCACAAACCAGCCATCCAGCCAACTGAGTTAATTCTCCCTGGTGTGAACTCGTTGGTGTTTCCGCAGGTTGGATAACGTGGTGATGGCCTTCTCACACGGAGAGCAGGTGAACGGCCTCTCCCCAGTGTGAATTCGCTGATGTCTCCACAGGTGAGAGAAACCGTGGATATGTGGGGACTGCAGGTGGGATAACTGAGTGACTCCCTTCCCACACTGAGAGCAGGTGAACGGCCTCTCCCCAGTGTGAACTCGCTGGTGTATCTGCAGGTTGGATGAGGAAATGAATCCCTTCCCACACTGAGAGCAGGTGAACAGCCACTTGCCGCTATGAACTCGCTCGTGTATCTGCAGGCTGATCAACTGAATGAATCCCTCCCCACACTGAGAGCAGGTGAATGGTCTCTCTCCAGTGTGAACTCGCTGGTGTGTCCGCAGACTGGATAACTGACTGAATCCTTTCTCACACTGAGAGCAGGTGAACGGCCTCTCCCCGGTGTGAACTCGCTGGTGTGTCTGCAGGTCTGAATACTGAGTGAATCCCTTCTCACACTGAGAGCAGGTGAAGGGCCTCTCCCCAGTGTGACTGCGTCGATGAATCTCCAGCGCAGATGGGACTCTGAATCCCTTCCCACAGTCCCCAAATTTCCATCGTTTCTCCATATTTTGGGTCTCCTCGTGTCTCTCCAGGGCGGACAATCAGTTGACGCCTTGTTCACACACAGAACACGTGTACGGTCTCTCCCCGCTGTGAATGGTGTGATGTTTTTTTCAGGCTGTGTAACTGGTTAAAGCTCTTTCCACAGTCAGTGCTCTGGAACATTCTCAGTCGGGTGTGTGTGTCTTGGTGCTTTTCCAGTCATACTGATGTTCAAAATCTTCTCAAACCGACAGACGAGGCAAACATTTCTCCTTCTAGATTCAAAGTCCGATGACGTTCAGGCCCTGATGAATCGAGTGACCCAGTCTGATCGAAGTCCGATGACGTTCAGGCCCTGATGAATCGAGTGACCCAGTCTGATCGAGACGTTTAGTTTGAGATATCTGTCTGTAATTCCTCCTTTTCTAATATCTTGTAAAAACAATTTACAAAAGACATCAGTGTCAGTACAGCAGAAATTAAGAACAGACGGGGACTTCGGTTGCGACATGTCGGGAGCAGCCGCGTATGAGGCAGCTCTCATCCGGGGACTTTGTTTTCCATCTTTCTCAGGCCTCTCCCCAGTGTGAACTCACTGGTGTGTCTGCAGGCTGGATAACTCAGAGAATTTATTTCCACACTGAGAGCTGGTGAACAGCCTCTCCCCAGTGTGAACTTGCTGATGTCTCCGCAGGTGAGATAACTGAGTGAATCACTTCCCACACTGAACAGTTGAATGGCTTATGCTCAGTGTGAACTCGCTGGTGTCTGTCGATGGGATAACTGAGTGAATCCCTTCCCACCCTGAGCAGTTGAACGGCCTCTCCCCAGTGTGAACTCGCTGGTGTGTCTGTAGGCGGGATAACACAGTAAATCCCTCCCGACACTGAGCACAGGTGAACGGCCTCTCCCCGGTGTGAATGCGTCGATGAATCTCAAGTTGAGATGGTGCATTGAATCCCTTCCCACAGTCCCCACATATCCACGGTTTCTCCATGTTTTGTGTCTCCTTGTGTCTCTCCAGGTCAGAAAATTAGTTGGAAGTCTCGTCACATGTGTCACACCCCACTGTGAATGGCACAATGTTGATTCATGGGGGGGGGGGGGGATTCAGGGCTTTTCCAGTCACAATGATGTTTAAAATCCTTTTGAGGCTGTCAGATTAGGCAAACAGTTCTTCTTCCCTTGTAGATTCAAAGGCTGATGATAGTCAGATCCCAGGGAATCTGGTGACTGTCAGATCGAGACGTTACGTTTGAGATTTGTCTGTAATTCCTCCTCTTCTCATATCCTGTAAAAGGAGTTTACAAAAGACATCACTGTCAGCACAGGATAGAAATTCAGAACAGACAATTCTAGTTTCTGGAGAACATTCTTTCCTCTCTCATTCCCCAATACCGAGTCTCTAACGCCTCTTTCTCCCTGTCTTCAGGGAGCGGACTTGGAGGGGCAGAGTCTCGGAGCAGTCAGTATAAAGACCTTTCCTCGGGGATTCACGGCCTAGTTTCCAGGGAGTGGACTGAGAGGTCCGGATTTTCGGAGCTCAATGAAAAAACCTTTCCTTAGGGATTCACGGCCTACTCGCCAGGGTGTGATTTTGGAGCCGGAATTTGAATATCTTACGTTGGGAATGCGCTGCCCAGTCTCCAGGTAACGGATCGGAGCTGGAGGACTGAGAGCCGCCTGGTCCTCCAGCCAATCAGAGTGAATGAGAGGCGGGGCTGGATGACTGAGAGCCGACTGGTCCTCCAGCCAATCAGAGATAATGAGGGGCGGGCCTGGAGGACTGAGACTGCCGCTTGGCCCTCCAGCCAGTCAGAGTTAATGAGGTGCGGGGCTGGAGGACTGTGTCAGCCATTTGAGTGAATGAGGGGCGGGACTGGAGGACTGAGACAGACGCATGGTCCTCCAGCACGCAGTGAATGAGGGGCGGGTCTGGACGACTCAGAGAGCCGCTCGGTCCTCCAGTCAATCAGAGAGAATGAGGGGCGGGGCTAGAGGACGGAGACAGCCGCTCGGTCCTTCAGCCAGTCAGAGTGAATGAGGGGCGGGGTCTAACCTTATTGTTTTCCCCTCCCCATCCTCCACTCACTGAACAAATATTTTGGGCATTAACTTGAGCCTGGACCTGGGAAAGAATTTCCCGAACCAGAATCAGGGAGCTGACAACTATTCATCAGGGTTTTGCGGCTCCACAGAGTATTTCCCAATCCTCCCACCCACCTCCTTAGTTTTGCTCGGGCTTTCCAAAACGAACAGGCCCATTATTCCGAATGCGCATGCTCCAAACACCGACAATTCCGCTTGCGTCCCAGAGTCGACCGGTAATGCGCATGTCCAATGCAGAGAGGCAGCTGCGCATGTGCAGAGACTCACCCCCCCCGCCCTGACTTCCCGCTGAAATGTTGACGAAAGGAAAGAGTGGGCCACCGGAAGGACTTTGGCCCTCCAGCCAATCAGAGCGCGGGCTTTGTGTGAATGAATATTGAGCTTTACCCAGACTGATACTTCCTCTTGTCTCCAACATCTGTGAGTAAAACAGTTTCTTTCCTCCCCCTTTCCATTTATTTTCTCATTCTGATCTTTAATTGGTGACTTGCAGCAACTGAAGGGAAAGGAAGTGAATCCAGGGAGGGTGCAGACTCTGCAAAGGTTGGCCCAGGTCTCTCTCTCTCAAAGACAGTGACATCCTTTGCTCCCTCAGCTCGACACATTTATTTGTCTGGCTAAAAGGATGGTACCTTTTATGATTCGCCAGACCCGAGAACACCAAGCTCACCTGTCTTCCACCCCCGAGAACAAAACCACGCAACCTAGTCAGATGCCCCCTGTCAAGCTCCACTTAACACAGGAGGAGGTTGTGTTGACCCTGTACAGTCTCACTCCACACCCCCTCCACAGAAACCAGATCCAATTCCCCCTTCCACTTTCTCCTCACCTCATTCAGTGGAGCTTGCTCTGCAGACTGTAGATATCTGAAATCCTACCCTCACCCACGTCAGCAAGAGATAGAATCCAAATCATCAGAGACGGCAGGGGTGCTAAAGGAAACGCCGAGATCTCCTTACGTAGGAAATCATGCATCTAAGAAAATTAGAGCTCGCGAGTTGTAATTTTTCCACCAGTTCATCAAAACCAATAAACCTGCCGTTCATAAACAAGTCACCAAACTTCTCCAGAGCTTCCCTCCTCCAGGACCTAAATCTAAATCCATAGGCACAAAGTGGTGAGTCCCATAGAGAGGGGCCAACAACAATATTGAGCTGAGCCAATAGCGTTGCCTGAACTGTCTCAAACCCTCAGTGCAGCCACCACCACAGGGCTCAAGGTAAATTTCATAGGAGAAAACGGAAGCAAGGCATTAACCAAGGCCCGTAAACTGGACCCTGACAAGTGCCTGTCTCCATCTGCCCCCATATAGAATTCAGATCTCTGAATAACCCCAGCACCCTTTCAATATTGGCTGCCCAATAATAGAACAAAGAAAAGTACAGCACAGGAACAGGCCCTTCAGCCCTCCAAGCCTGTGCCGACCATGCTGCCCGACTAAACTACAATCTTCTACACTTCCTGGGTCCGTATCCCTCTATTCCCATCCTATTCATGTATTTGTCAAGATGCCCCTTAAATGTCACTATCGTCCCTGCTTCCACCACCTCCTCCGGTAGTGAGTTCCAGGCACCCACTACCCTCTGTGTAAAAAAACTTGCCTCGTACATCTACTCTAAACCTTGCCCCTCGCACCTTAAACCTATGCCCCCGAGTAATTGACCCCTCTACCCTGGGGAAAAGCCTCTGACTATCCACTCTGTCTATGCCCCTCACAATTTTGTAGATCTCTATCAGATCGCCCTTCAACCTCCGTCGTTCCAGTGAGAACAAACCGAGTTTAATCAACCGCTCCTCATAGCTAATGCCCTCCATACCAGGCAACATTCTGGTACATCTCTTCTGCACCCTCTCGAAAGCCTCCACATCCGTCTGGTAGTGTGGCAACCAGAATTGAACACTATACTCCAAGTGTGGCCTAACTAAGGTTCTATACAGCTGCAACATGACTTGCCAATTCTTGTACTCAATGCCCCGGCCAATGAAGGCAAGCACACTGTATGCCTTCTTGACTACCTTCTCCACCTGTGTTGCCCCTTTCAGTGACCTGTGTGTGGACCTGTACACCTAGATCTCTCTGACTTTCAATACTCTTGAGGGGTCTACCATTCACTGTATATTCCCTACCTGCATTAGACCTTCCAAAATGCATTACCTCACATTTGTCCGGATTAAACTCCATCTGCCATCTCTCCGCCCAAGTCTCCAAAACAATCTAAATCCTGCTGTATCCTCTGACAGTCCTCATCATTATCCGCAATTCCACCAACCTTTGTGTCGTCTGCAAACGTACTAATCAGACTAGTTACATTTTCCTCCAAATCATTTATATATACTACAAACAGCAAAGGTCCCAGCACTGATCCCTGCGGAACACCACTAGTCACAGCCCTCCAATTAGAAAAGCATCCTTCCATTGCTCCTCTCTGCCTTCTATGACCTAGCCAGTTCTGCATCCACCTTGCCAGCTCACTCCTGATCCCGTGTGACTTCACCTTTTGTACTAGTCTACCATGAGGGACCTTGTCAAAGGCCTTACTAAAGTCCATATAGACAACATCCACTACCCTACCTGTATCAATCATCTTTGTGACCTCCTCGAAAAACTCTTATCAAGTTAGTGAGACACGACCTCCCCTTCACAAAACCATGCTGCCTCTCACTAATACGTCCATTTGCTTCCAAATGGGAGTAGATCCTGTCTCGAAGAATTCTCTCCAGTAATTTCCCTATCACTGACGTAACGCTCACCGGCCTGTAGTTCCCTGGATTATCCTTGCTACCCTTCTTAAACAGATGAAATATGGCTAAGCCTGTCTCTCTCTCTCTGCAGGAATGTCCTGCAAATCCTCGGGGTCCTTCCCACCCAAATGAAAGAAGTAATCAGCGTATTGATTTTAACATTGGATGATTTGGGAAGAAAGATAAAAGATAGGGAGACATTGGAAAAGAAACAGCAACCTCGGAAGGATGTTCATGTTAACCATCTGAACCCTGTCGGCCAAAGACAGTGGGAGGTTGCCACCTCTGCAAATCTGCCCTGACCTCATTCACCAGCCGAGCAAACTGACATTTCTGAAGAGAGGCCCACTCGTGGGCTACCTGGATTCCCAGATAACCAAGCTGGATCTGGCAAGGTTAAAAGGCAACATCCCCAGGTCAGCCCCCCTCTCTGGGGGATCACCAGATAATATGAGCTCTTGTCCGGATTTACTCTGTACCCAGAAAAGGAGTCAAAACTCCACAGAAGCTTCATTATCTCATCCATCATGGAGACTGGGTCCGTGATATAAAGAAGCAGATCACCTGCATACAGGGACACCCTGTGCTCTCTCCCTCGCCTCTCTAACCCTGTCCATCACCCGGAAAACCTCAACATAGTAGCCAATGGCTTTATTCATAGTAATATCGAATTCCTACAGTACAGAAGGAGGCAATTCGGCCCATCAAGTCTGCACGCCCCTCTGAAAGAGCATCCTACCTAAGCCCACACCTCTACCCTATTCCTGTAACCCAACCATCCCCTTTTGGACACTAGGGGGATGTTTATCACGGCCAGTCCACCTCACCTGAACATCTTTGGACTGTGGGAGGAAACCGGAGCTCCCGGAGGAAACCCACTCAGATACGAGGAGAAAGTGCAAACTCCACACAGACAGTCACCCAAGGCTGGAATTGAACCCGGGTCCATGGTGCTGTGAGGCAGCAGTGCTAACCACTGTGCCACCATGCCACCCCAAGGCAAACAGAAGCAGAGACAGTGGGCAACACTGCCTTGTGCCCCTATCCAACTGAAAATAACCTGAGCTCAGCATATTTGTATAAACACTAGTGGTGGGAGGCCTTTATAACAAACGGATCCAAGGTCTGAATTTCTGCCCCCCAATCTGCTCCATTAAGTTAGATGGGTTCTTGATTAATAAGGGGATCAGGGGTTATGGGGAGAACGCAGGAGAATGGGGATGAGAAAATATCAGCCATGATTGAATGGCGGAGCAGACTCGATGGGCCGAGTGGCCTAATTCTGCTCTATGTCATATGGTCTTATGAAAGTCACCACCACTTTGGCCACCCCGAAGGAATCACAGACCTGGGCATAGATCGGTCAGACTAGGATCCAAAACACAATTAAAGTCTCCCATCAAGATTAGCTGATGTGTGTCCAAGTCAGGAATAGAGGTCAGTAATTTATTAATATAAACTGTGATCGTCCCAATTCGGAGTGGACACATGTACTGGGACTATCAAGGTGCCCACGAAAGACCCACTGACAATCACGTGTCTCCCATTCGGATCTGTCAGAATTCGAAAAGCTGAAAAAGAAACGCTTTTACTTATCAACACTGCGGTCCCCTGGGACCTACATCTGTCCCACCCAAGCCTTCCGTAACCGTGTCTGGTCCTGACCCGCAAATGGCTCTCCAGCAAAAACACCACATCCGCATTCAAACTCTTCACATAAGCGAATATCCCTGATCTCTTCACTAGACCGTTCAACCCACTCACATCCTCACATTCCAAATGGCCAGTCGGATTGAGGGTTTACCCCCACCCACCCCGTACCCCAGTCAGCCATATCCACCAAAAGAGATCATTCTAAAATGACTGAAAAAGTATCGGCATCGAGCCCACCTGAGTCGGCCACCAGGCCCCCAACAAAACAGAGCAAAGAGCAAGCTGTAGTCACTGTCGATAAACCCTCCCCATCCCCCAGCTCCCCATCCCCCAGCCTCTCATTAAAACCACAACCAAAAGCCCGAAGAACCCCCCCAGACCCTTAGCTCAACAATCTTTAACCCCAAACAAAACCAGCGCACACAGCCCATTATCTAAAACCTATACTATGTTAATGAGCTGCAGTTACCCCCACCACTTCGTTCCCATTAACTACCTTCTTCAGCTCGCAGGGCAACTCCCCTCCCCCTGGGGCATATAAAACTGAGTAACCATAACAACCCCCCCCCCCCACCTGCACCCAACTTTAAATAAAGGGAGCCCCCACCCCCACACAAAAACAGTCAAATACAAACTGGTAGAAGAAACCCCAACAAGACCCCAAAACCACAATCCCTCTCCAAAAACAACAAGACCCCATATATAATACAAAATATACCGAGCCTGAGCTTCCTCACAAAAGCATCGGCATCATCCAGCGCCTCAAAAGTAGTGGTCTTTTGAATTAAACCACCCCAATCCGAACACCACGTATGAAAAGTGCAGCCTTGGCCTTGATAAATGCCGCCCTCTTTTTTGGCAGCTCCGCCCCCACATCCTGATGGGGCCTGATGGCATGGCTATCCCATTTGTAGTTACGGTGATCATTCGCCCACCGCAGGACTCGTTCCTTATCCCAGTAACTGTGGAACCTGACGGTAATTGCCCGAGGTGGCTCTCCTGGGCAAGGCGTCTGACAGAGCGAGTGATGGGCCCCATCCAGCTCAGGAAGGAACAACTGTTCACCCTCCCCACCATCTTCCCGAACATCCTGGACGTGTATTCAGTCGGGTGCGGGCCCTCCAATCCCTCCAGCAGCCCCATAACGCGAAGAGTTTGTCTCCTGAAGCGATTCTCTAAGTCGTCTACTTTGGCACACAGAGATTTGTTATTATCAGCTAACAGACCATCTCAGCCTCTAAAGAGACGATCCGCTTGCTCTTCATCGAAAGAGTCACCCCCATGCCCTGCACCCTTTACCGTTTATCAATTGAATAGGAGCTGGGGGCTCCTCGATTGATATAGGGAAATCCTCGGTGATAGTCGGCTGTTGCTAAGATGCCCATGAGCATCTCAACTGACAACACTATAACTTTCGCTTCGGCAGCAGCCGCCGCCATTTTGTTTCCAATGAGCCTGGAAAAGAATCTGAATCGGATGACGATTCTTTGCCCGCTGGCTTCTTCAAACTTGGTTTCTTGGACATTTCCACAGTAATTGAGCTTTATCCCATTGGCAAATTTGAAATATCCCCAAACCCCCTCAAATACCGGGTGAAAAAGATGGAAAACAAAGTCCCCGGATGAGAGCTGCCTCATATGCGGCCGCTCCCGACATGTCGCAACCGGAAGTCCCCGTGTGTTCTGAGTTTCTGTCCTGTACTGACACTGATGTGTTTTGTAAATTGTTTTTACAGGATATTAGAAAAGGAGGAATTACAGACAGATATCTCAAACTAAGCGTCTCGATCAGACTGAGTCACTCGATTCATCAGGGCATGAACATCATCGGACTTTGAATCTAGAAGGAGAAATGTTTGCCTCGTCTGTTGGCTTGAGAAGATTTTAAAACATGAGTGTGACTGGAAAAGCACCGAGACACACACACACCCGAGTGAGAGTGTTCCAGAGCACTGACTGTGGAAAGAGCTCTAATCAGTTACACAGCCTGAAAAAACAGCAGGAAGAGACCGTACATGTGTTCTGTGTGAGAACAAGGCGTCAACTGATTGTCCGCCCTGGAGAGACACAAATAGACCCAAAATATGGAGAAACGATGGAAATGTGGGGACTGTGGGAAGGGATTCAGAGTCCCATCTATGCTGGAGATTCATCGACGCATTCACACTGGGGAGAGGCCATTCACCTGCTCTCAGTGTGGGAAAGGATTCATTTCCTCATCCAACCTGCAGAGACACCAGCGAGTTTACACAGGGGAGAGGCCGTTTGCCTGCTCCCAGTGTGGGAAGGGATTCACTCAGTTATCCCATCTGCAGATACACCAGCGAGTTCACACTGGGGAGAGGCCGTTCACCTGCTCTCAAGTGTGAGAAGAGATTCACTCAGTTGATCAGCCTGCAGATACACCAGCGAACTCACACTGGGGAGAGGTTGTTCACCTGCTCCCAGTGTGGGAAAGGATTCACTCGGTTCGATAACTTGCAGTCACATCAGCGAGTTCACACTGGGGAGAGGCCGTTCACCTGCTCCCAGTGTGGGAAGGGATTCACTCGCTTATCCCACCTGTAGACACACCAGCAAGTTCACACTGGGGAGAAGCCATTTACCTGCTCCCAGTGTGGGAAGGCATTCACTCATATGTCCAGCCTGCAGTCACACCAGCGAGTTCACATTGGGGTGAGGACATTCACCTGCTCCCAGTGTGGGAAGGGATTCACTCGGTTATCCCACCTGCAGACACACCAGCGAGTTCACACTGGGGAGAGGCCATTCACCTGTTCTCAGTGTGGGAAGACATTCACTTTGTTATCCAACCTGCGGGCACACCGTCAAGTTCACACTGGGGAGAAGCCATTCGCCTGCTCTCATTGTAGGAAGGGATTCACTCGGTTATCCAACCTACAGAGACACCAGCGACTTCACACTGGGGAGAGGCCGTTCACCTGCTCTCAGTGTGGGAAGGGATTCCGTGATTCATCGCACCTGCTGAGACACAAACAAGTTCACAAGTGATTACAGGGGTTGGATTCTGCTGTTAGTGTTGCTACTCTCAATTACATCCAGGACTGCATTTTGTTCATTCTGACAGTTGGTCAATGGGAATGGTTGGAGAGTTTCCTCTACTGGACTGGCCGGTCTCATGACTTTGACTCCAGTGGGCTGTTGCTCTTCGAGCCTTGTTGCGAATACCTGGTTTCAAATTTCACAAGGATCACAGATTGAAAGTTGGTTTGGAAGTTGGAAGATGTTTCCTTCCCATTTCTGTTTGGATCCCCCTAAAGCATGCCACCTTGCCATGGAGATGGGCCATGGAGGGTACATGGTTCTTTTGTTTAATTTATCTCTTGTGTTTCTCAAAAAGTTTTATCATACTACTACAGGTAGATCCAAAATAAATACATTTTTCTCGGTTCCATTGAGTCTACAGCACAGGGCCCGGCCAGTCGGCTCAATTGGTCTCTGTCTGTATTTATGCTCCACATGAGCCTCCACCCAGCCCTCTTCATCTCCCCCATCAGCATATCCTTCTATTCCTTTCCCCCTTGTCAAGATACAGGAGTATTCATGTTGTCCACCTCAACCACTCACTGTGGTAGTGAGTTCCACATTCTCACCACTCGCTGGGTAAAGAGGTTTCACTTGAAATCCCTATTGGATTATTGAACCCCTGAAAATGGATTGAAAATGCACGCAGCATTTGACAGAGATTGGATGAATTGTCAGCGCAGATGGGGCAGCACAGTGGTGCAGTGGTTAGCAGTGCTGCCTCACGACGCTGAGGTCCCAGGTTCGATCCTGGCTCTGGGTCACTGACATGTGTGTGCACATTCTCCCCGTGTTTGCGTGGGTTTCACCCCCACAACCCAAAGATGTGCAGACTAGGTGGATTGGCCACCCTAAATTGCCCCTTAATTGGACAAAATGAATTGGGTACTCTAAATTATAAAAAAAGAATTGTCAGCACGGATAGAGATAAATGTGTGTCCTGATAGACATTACAGAGACTTGTTTGAAAGGTGACCAAGGCTGGAATCTAAATGCTGAAGGGTATTTGACATATTGGAATGCATGAAGCTCGGAAAAGATGATGGGATTGCTCCTGTTCATTAAGGATTACATTAGTTCATTACTGAGAGATCAACTTAGCCTGAAAGTTCAGGGTGTGGAATCAGCTTTGCTCGAGATAAGAAATAATACGTTACAAGGTCTCATGTAAGTAGTTAATGGGCCTCCTAACAGTAGTTACATTGTAGCTAGAGTGTACAGGAAGTATTAAATAAGGCTTGTAATTAATGTACCACAATAATCATGGGTGACTTTAATCGAATATCGATTGGGAGAGTCAGATAGGCAGAGATAGCCTGGAACATCGGTTAATAAAGATTTTGGGGGAGAATTTCTTGGAGCGCGTCTTTCTGGAGCCAACCAGGGAGCAGTCAATCCGAGACCTCCGTGTGCAGTGAGACAGGCTTAATCAATAAATATGTGGTGATGGAGCATCTATGTAACAGTGATCATAATACTGCACATTCTCCCCGGGTGCTCTGGTTTCCTCCCACAAGTCCTGAAAGACGTGCTGTTAGGTAATTTGTACATTCTGAATTCTCCCTCTGTGTACCTGAACAGGCAGTGGAATATGGTGACTGGGGCTTTTCACAGTAACTTCATTGCAGTGTTAATGCAAGCCAACTTGTGACAATAAAGATTATTATGTAAGTCAATGTTTATTCATTTTAATAGTTTTGTTTTAGTTATGTTCAGTTATTGCAGAATCAAAGTGTATGAATCAATTCACTCAATACGGTATCTCACTCTGAGTCTCTGTATTCAGGTGCACTCGTCCTTGACAAGTGACTTGTGCCGTATTGTCTTCGGCTAAAGTAGGTTTAATTTTATGGTTTTACCACAAGACTAATGATGAATGAGAATCTCTGTTATTGCAGGATTTGACTAAACAGCTGGCTTGTAATGCAGAACAAGACCAGCAGCGCGGGTTCAATTCCTGTACCAGCCTCCCCGAACAGGCGCCGGAATGTGGCGACTAGGGGCTTTTCACAGTAACTTCATTGAAGCCTACTTGTGACAATAAGCGATTATTATTACTACGTGTCGATGCTAGAGAAATGCTGTCTTAAATTGTATTTGCTTTTTAACTTATTGCAAAAGAGTCACTTTCCTTCAAATTGTACAACAGATTTTCTGCATTATTGTGGTTTTATCAGTTTCTGTGATGGTGTTGTAGTTATGTCTTTTCTGTGACTTTTATTTCTTGTGAACATGTAATTTATGAACAGAAAATGATATTTTGTAACGTGTATCTTGCTACTTGAACTGTAGCACACCGATCACCGTTACAAATTTATTCTGTGTTCAGTAGGAATTGCTGTATTAGTTTAAGTTTGTGTATCTTGTGCACTTTCAGTTATTTGTATTTAAGTAACTTGCTTCAGTCATTGACAATCACTGAGTTACACATGACACCTGAAGATGTATCATCTCAGCACGGCGGCACAATGGCTAGCACAACCTCTTCACAGCACCAGGGACCCGGGTTCAATTCTGGCCTTGCGTCAATGTCTGTGTGGAGTTTGCACGTTGTCCCTGTATCTGTGTGGGTTTCTTCTGGGTGCTCCAGTGTCCTCCAACAGTCCAAAGATGTGCAGGTTAGGTGGGGTTATGGGGATAGGGTGGGGGAGTGGGCCTAGATAAGGTGCTCTTTCAGAGGGCCGATGCAGACTTGATGGGCTGAATGGCCTCTTTCTGCACTCTAGAGATTCAGTGGTGCGATGGTATCAGTTAGGACGATGAGCCTGACGAATATTAATCATGAGAAAGTGACACCACAATGAGAAAGTGACATCACACATCAGCAAGGTGACCGATATCCTTCAGAGACCAATCAGACATTGATCGTACCCCATTTAACCAATCAGGGACTGATCATGGGCTACTTGGGCCAATCAGAACCACAGGATACTACCAGCCATGCGTAGAGGTAGGTACTAGAAAGGGTTAATGAGCTACAATTTTCTGGAGCTCGGTGCACAACACAACATGAAGTAAGAGGATAGACTTCAGTCAACAGAACAAGAGACAGCTCCACAGTCACCTGGAAGCTGAGAGCTGGTGATCCAGAGTGAACGGACTGATCCACTGCCTTTGTTAATTATTGTGATTTTGTACTTATTACAATTCACTTAATAAATTCTGTGACAACATTCTTGTATCCGGAATGGTCTGCAACTAGTCAGGAGCTGCAGGTAACTTTCACAACACAGTCTGATGTGTAATTGATTTGAGTGTTACAATTCAGATTGGAGCCAAACCCGGATCTTACAATAGGATCGAATTTCACATTCCTGCACCAAGTGATGGCTTTTGTAAACTCCTTTTACAAGATATTAGAAGGGGAGGAGTTACAGACAGAAATTTCACACCAAACATCACATCAAGATGTGACAGAGTCACTCGATTCATGGGAGCTGAATATCATCGACCTTTGAATTTAGAATGAGAAATGTTTGTCTGTTCTTCTGCTGAAAGAGATTTTTAAACATCACTCAGTGTACAGACACTGAGCCAGGCTCATCCGAGTGAGGCATCGCTAAAAAAATCCATTTTATATTTTGCAGCTCACCCAAAGATGGAAATTTCAGCACACATTTCTCCATCTTGTATTTTTTAATGTTTTGTTCACCCGTTAAATATCCTCGACTTCTGGACGTTTCATTACAGAACTCAGCTCGAAGACATCAAAACTTGTATCCGGCCTTGTCTGTGTGCCCCATTCGTCAATTCAACTTTGCAGCAGTTCAGTCCCAGCTTTGGAAACATCTTCATCTTTCTGTGAGGCCCCGGCCCCATTGACTGTGACAGGGTTCATACTGTCTCCATGAGATTGTTGATGTAAAGCCACGTCAGACCCACACTGCCCGTTTTTCAATCCAATTTATTTAAAGGTCCTAGAAGCCTGACTCCAGCCTTAAATGTTGTTCTGATCCTGTCAGTAACATTATTTTGGAACTCACTAGTACCACCACATAGGCAGTCATCAACATGCATCATAAAGATGCCCGAGAGTTTCCTGCCTTTGTACCAATAAAGCACGGCAGCTTCTGCCTTCAGGTAGGGACAACCTGACTTGGACAAAACTGATCTAACTGAGAAGTGCCATACACTTGAAACATTGTTCAAAACATAGACAAACTTATTGAACTTCCAAAGTCTTCGATCTCCATCTGGCACCGTAGGTGGTTGCAGAAACACTGCCCTCTGGAGGTGATCCCCCAGCACAAATGCAGCTTTTATGTTTCTTGACTGAAGGTTCCGAGAAAATGACACGAAAAGGGCCAAAGAAATTTCAAAATTACCTTTCCCGCTGTGGGTGAGTCCACTCTGACCTCTTTCTCTCCGAAGACTTCTTCAAATTCCCGCGTCACTGACCTCACCTTGGGCCTTATAAGTTCCATCTGGTTGGACCTTTTCTGTGCAGATCCATCGATGTGATGATGCTGGCTGACCCCTATCTGGGACCTCTGAACACACGCCAAACTCTGTCCAACTGCCTAACTCTTTCTGTTTCACCTCCCGTACGCCTTTATCCCCTCATATTTTGGCAGCTACAAAACCCTCTCGGTCACGGGGACTTCAGTATCGCCCCCAAACATATCCTTGGTATAAAACCGACAATTCCCTGCCTGAAATGTTCCAGTTATTGAAATTGCATTGAATTGATGTCAAAGAAACAGACCAGAAACAGCTCCCTGAGGTTCTGAGGAGTCCCCAATGGTCAGTCAAACTGAACTAAACACGGGTGGTATAAAACAAACAATACTCACCCCGGTATCTGCTGTCCACGGGGACTTTCCTTTAATCAGAGCCGTCAGTGGATCGTGTTCCTGACACCAGGTTGTTTTGGGACAAATGTCACTCGGAGTCTAGAGTTGGGTAAAGTTTAGGAATCTTTATTACAAACACGCAGGGAATGCTTCAGCGAACTGAAGCACCTCAAGGAGTAGTTACAATAACACACGTTTATACACAGTACAGTTGCAGCTGTTTTGTCTGCAGGTTAGTGGGAAAGTACAGGACGTACTTTAGCACCTTGATACTGCCGATACTTCCAGTCAAGGATGTTGGGGTCCCTGTCGGGACAGGAGATGTGTTGGTGAAATTTTGGCAGTACACTCGAGGTTGGCCTGGTTGAAGTCCCCGGCCACGATGAACAAGGCCTCCGGGTATTCTGCTTCATTGTTATTTATAGCAGTGCGGTGTACAATTCATCAAGCGCCTTCTTCACTTCCGCCTGGGGTGGGATGTAGACCGCCGTGATGATGGCAGAAGAGAATTCCCATGGAAGGTAGTTTGGACGGCACTTCACAGTCGGGTATTCCAGATCCGGGAGCAGTAGTTCGCCAGGGTCACCACGTCCGAGCACCAGGAGTTGGCGAGGAGACAAACACTTTCACCCACTCCAGGTTCAGTCCTGGATGTGATTAACAGCAGAATCTAACCCAACATCACTTGTGAACCCTTTGGTGTTTCAGCATGTTGGACAACTGAGTGAATCCCCCCCCACAGTGAGAGCAGGTGAATGGCTTCTTTCCAGTGTGAACTCGCTGGTGTCTCCGCAATCTGGATGATGTTTGAAACCTCTTTGTGCAGTGAGAGCAGCTGAACGGTCTCTCCTCAGTGTGAATGCGCTGGTGGGACATCAGTAGCTGAGCGCTTTTGAAACCCTTCCTGCAGTCAGAGCATTTAAAGGGCCTGCTCTTGGTGTGAGTGACATTGTGGCTACGCAGGTTGGATAATTGAGTGAATCCCATATCACACACAGAGCAGATGTATGGCTTCTCCCCGGTGTGAACTCGCTGGTGTCTCTGCAGGTGGGATAACTGAGTGAATCCCTTATCACACACAGTGCAGATGAACGGCTTCTCCCCGGTGTGAACTCTCTGGTGTCTCTGCAGGTGGGGTAACCGAGTAAATCCCTTATCACACACAGTGCAGATGAATGGTCTCTCCCCGGTGTGAACTCGCTGGTGGGTCTGCAGGTTGTGTAAATGAGTGAATCCCTTATCACACACAGTGCAGATGAATGGCCTCTCCCCGGTGTGAACTCGTTCGTGTCTCCGCAGGCTGCCAATGTCAGTGAATCCCTTATCACACTGAGAGCAGGTGAAAGGCCTCTCTCCAGTGTGGACTCTTTCGTGTCTCCGCAGGCTGCTAATGTCAGTGAATCCCTTATCACACACAGTGCAGATGAAAGGCCTCTCCCCGGTGTGAACTCGTTCGTGTCTCCGCAGGCTGCCAATGTCAGTGAACCCCTTTTCACACACAGTGCAGATGAATGGCCTCTCCCCAGTGTGAATACGTTCGTGTCTCCGCAGGCTGCCAATGGCAGTGAATCCCTTTAAACACTGAGAGGTGAAAGGTCTCTCTCCAGTGTGACTGTGTTGATGCCTTTCCAGCTCGTGTGGGGCTGTGAATCCCTTCCCACAATCCTCACATTTCCATGGTTTCTCCATAGTCCAGGTGATCTTGCATCTCACCGCGTTGGCCAATCAGTGAAGCCTCGTCCACACACAGAACACCTATACAGTCTCTCCCTGCTGTGAATGGTGTAGTACTTTTTCAGACTGTGTCACTGGTTAAAGCTCTTTCCACAGTCAGTGCTCTGTAACAGTTTCACACGGGTGTGTGTGTGTGTGTCTCAGTGCTCTTCCAGACACACTAATGTTTAAAATCTCGTGAAGCAGACAGAATAGACAAACATTTCTCCTTCTAGATTCAAAGGCCGATGATCCCAAGAATTGAGTTACTCAGTCAGTTCTTGATGTGATATTTAGTTTGCGATATCGGCCTCAAACTCCTCTCGTTCGAACTTCCTGCAAACAGATTTTACAATAGTAATCATTGTCAGTACAGGATAGAAACTCAGAACAGACAATTCTAGTTTATATCGAACATTCTTTCCTCTCTCTTCCCCTGAAATGCTGTAAATCTCAATCCCACACACTCCAAGGCAGGCCAGCAGCACGGTTCAATTCCCGTAATAGCCTCCCCGAACAGGCGCCGGAATGTGACGACTAGGGGCTTTTCACAGTACCTTCATTTGAAGCCTACTTGTGACAATAAGCGATTTTCATTTCATTTTCATTGTATCTAATATTCACCCTCCCAATTCTCCTGAAAGTGCTGATTCAGGCTCATTGACAGATCCAAGCTCACTGCTTCCTGTCCTGGACACAGAGACCTGAAAATCTTCATGCAGGCTGCCAGACAGATATATGTCGATATTACTGGATGAAAAATGTGTGTAATATACAGATTGTATTCACTTATTTTCCCTCCCAGTTTTCGTGAAGGCGCTGATCAACAAATCTAAACTCGCTAAAACCTGTACAAGAGTAGAGAATCTCCATATAAGTATA
Source organism: Scyliorhinus torazame (assembly GCF_047496885.1). Taxonomy (NCBI): domain Eukaryota; kingdom Metazoa; phylum Chordata; class Chondrichthyes; order Carcharhiniformes; family Scyliorhinidae; genus Scyliorhinus; species Scyliorhinus torazame. The sequence continues at coordinate 166,215,728 of NC_092711.1, forward strand.
TTTACTGATTAGAGGTAGGGAAATTCTGAGGAAGAATTTTATTTAGTCATGACAGGGAACTCACTGCCCACAAGGGTTGTGGAAGTCGAGATGATCAATAATTTAAAGTAAAATAGGATGGTCACGTGAAGAAAATAAACTTTCAGGTGAACAGGGATATCGAGGGGGAATGGGACTGACTGGATTGCTGTACAGAGAGTCAGCATTGAGTTGAGTTCCCAAATGGATTCTGTCAGTGCTGCAATGACTGTATGACTGGAAATATATAATGTAGGTACAGTACTACGTTACAAAAGTAGAAATAATAATCCATGTATTTTATTACAGAACCATCAATAATACCATACAATACATACCATATAACAACACTAGACATATCTCTGTCCAATATTAAATTTTTAAAAATTAATTTACGGGATGTGGACAATGCTGGTTAGGCCGGCATTTATTGCCCTTCCCCAGTTGCCCTTCCGAAGTAGTGGTGAGCTGCCTTCTTGAACTGCTGCAGTCCTGGAGGAGTAGGTACATCCCCTGTGCTGTTAGGGAGGGAATTCCAGGATGTTGCCCCAGGGACAGTGAAGGAATAGCAATATATTTCCAAGTCACGGTTGTGAGTAACTTGGAGGAGAACTTCCAGGTGGTGAGCTTCCCAGGTTTCTGCTGGTCTTGTCCTTCTAGATGGTAGTGGTTGTGGGTTTGGAAGGTGCTGTCTGAGGAACCTTTATGAGTTACTGCAGTGTATCTTGTAGATGGTATACACAGCTGCTACTGTTTGTCGATGGTGGAAGGTTTGAATGTTTATGGAAGGGGGTGCAATCAATTAGGCTGCTTTGTCCTGGATAGAGTAGAGCTTCTTTGTTGTTGGAGCTGCACTCATCCAGCAAAGTGGAGCGCATTCGATTACACTCCTGACTTGTGCTTGTAGATGTCTGGTGGACAGGCTTTGGGGTATCAGGAAGCGTGTTACTCGTCGTAGGATTCCCAGCCCTTGATCTGCCCTGGTAGCTACAGTATTAATATGGCTAGTCCAGTTCAGTTTTTGATCAATGGTAACCCCCAGGATGTTGGTTGTGTGGGTGTCAGCGATGGGAATGCCACTGAATGTCAAGGGGTGGTAGTTAGATCCTCTCTTTTCAAAGATGGTCATTCCCTGGCACTTGTGTAGCGCAAATGTAACTTGCCACTTATCAGCCCAAGTCTAGATATTGTCCAGGTCTTACTGAATTTGGACATGGACTGCTTCATTATCTGAGGAGTTGAGAATGGTGCTGAACATTGTGCAGTCATCCGCAAACATCACCACTTCTCACCTTATGATGGAAGGGAGATCATTGATGAAGCAGCTGAAGATGGTTGGGCCTAGGATACTGTCCTGAGGAATTCCTGCAGTGATGTCATGGAGCTGAGATGATTGACCTCCAATCACCACAACCATCTTCCTTTGTGCCAGGTATGACTCCAACCAGTGGAAAGTTATCCCCCGATTCCCATTGACTCCAGTTTAGCTGGGGCTCCTTGATGCCATACTCGGTCAAATGCTGCCTTGATGTCAAGGGGAGTCACTCTCACCTCACTTTTGGCATTCAGCTCTTTCGTCCAAGTTTGAACCAAGGATGTAATGAGGTCAGGAGCTGAGTGACCCTGGCGGAACCCAAACTGAGCGTCCAGGAGCAGGTTATTGCAGAATAAGTGCCACTTAATAGGACCTTTGATGACTCCTTCCATCACTTTGCTGATGATGGAGAGTATTCCGACAGGGAAGTAATTGGCTGGGTTTGATTTGGCCTGTTTACTGACCCCATCAATGCCAGCCATCTCCTGGAGAAACCAGCCCTTTAATTGTGAACATCCTTTTAGCCAGACAAATAAATGTGCCAAGCTGAGGGAGCAAAGGATGTCAATGTCTTTAAGAGAGAGAGAGAGAGAGAGAGACCTGGGCCAAGCTTTGCAGAGTCCGCACCCTCCATGGATTCACTTCCTTTCCCTTCAGTTGCTGCAAGTGACCAATTAAAGGTGAGAATGAGACTAGGGGGAGAAAAGAAAGTGTTTTACTCACAGATGTTGGAGACAGGAGTCTGTGTGCAGCTCAAGCTCATTCAGGGTTCAAGGAACAACAGCTTTGCTCCGCAGAAACCTCCTTTTCCAACTTCCGCATCTGATTGGCGGAGGGGCAGATCCTTTCCGGTCCTCCCAGTCTTTCCATTGGTCAACATCTGAGTGGAAAGGTCAGCGGAAGTGAGCTCTCCTGCGCGTGCGGAGCTTCCCCTGTCCCTGAGACATGCGCAGTCCCGGGTCAGGGTAGGGGGAACACCGACAGTCGGAACTGTCAGCCGGTTGCCTGGAAACCGTTTCGAGGATGTGTTGGGGAAGAGAGAACAAAGGGTGGGGACGGGGCTCGCGTGTCCGCGCGCCGGCGTGTGCGCACTAATGCATTGACGTCACCGCGGAGCGGATCGATTCCTATTGGCTGATTTAGAGGATGAGCTCCTTTGTGATGTCACAATGTGGAGGTTGGACAATGAGTTTCAGACTAAAACTTTCTCCTCTGGGCAACATCTGGGAATCAAATCAATGTCTCCCCCTTTTATAAAGTCATAATGTGGAGACCGGCGTTGGACTGGGGTGGGCACAGTAAGAAGTCTTACAACACCAGATTAAAGTCCAACAGGTTTGTTTCGATGTCACTAGCTTTGGAGCGCTGCTCATTCACCTGAGGAAGGAGCAGAGCTCCGAAAGCTAGTGACATCGAAATAAACCTGTTGGACTTTAACCAGAAGTTCATAAGATATAGGAGCAGAATTAGGCCATTTGGCCCATCGAGTCTGCTCTGCCATTCGGTCATGGCTGATCTCATCCTGGCCTTATCTCCACTGTCCTGAGAGTTCTTCAGAATCATTGAACCCGATTAAAAATCTGCCCAACTCTAAATTTACTCACTGTCCCAGCTCCACCGCACTCTGGGGTAGTGAATTCCACATATTCACAGCCCTTGGTAGAAACAGTTTTTCTTCAACTCTGTTTTGATTAGGGCAGCACTGTGGACCAGTGGTTAGCACTGCTGTCTACGGTGCTGAGGACCTGGGTTCGATCCCGGCCCCGGGTCACTGCCTGTGGAATTTGCACTTTCTCCCCGTGTCTGCGTAGGTTTCACCCCCACAACCCAAAGATGTGCAGAGTTGGTGAATTGGTCACACTAAATTGCCCCTTAATTGGAAAAAAAAATAATTGGTTACTCTAAAAAAAAATTTTTTAAAATTAGAACTGTTTTGAATTTGCTACCGCTTACCGTAAGACTATTACCTCTCGTTCTGGAATGCCCCACAAGAGGCAGCAGCCGCTCCAAGTCTACTTTATCTTTCCATTTCTTTTCTCATCCTGAGGGGTCATTGGTAACTTGCAGCAACTGTAGAGAAAGGAAGTGAATCGAGTCTATATGTTCCACACATTTTGAGTTCAGTAATATAGACATATTTATGTCTGGCAGTCTGCATGGAGATTTTCAGGCCTCTCCAAGATGGGAAGCAGTGAGCAGGGATCTGTCAGTCAGCCTGAATCAGCACCTTTAGAGAATTAGGAGGATGAACATTACAGAGTGAGAATGGAGGGAGTGTGTGTTGCATGGAAACTAGAATTGCCTGTTCTCAATTTCCATTTATAAATTCCTTTTACAGGATATTAGATGAAGATTTGCAGAAAAAAAACGAACGTCACTTCAGGATTTGGAAGAGTCACTTGGTTTATCAGGACCTGAATATCATCAGGAAAACTATCACTGCAAAAGACACATCTGGGGTTAAGGATTGCCAGTCAGGCGAAGGAACAGAATGGAAGTAAACACAGGAATGAAGAATCACATTGGGCTGGTACCAGGAGAATTGAGTGACAACTTCAGCGACAAAACCATGGAGTGTGATTTTTGATTGTCTTAAAAGTAAAAGGGCAACATTCTATTTATAGTTCAAGGGATACGTTCCCTATAAAAATAGTGTTAAGGCATTGTTGCTTCTAGTTTGTTGCAGTAAAAATCATAAAACATGATGTTTTTGTCTTATGACTCATTAATTTGTTCACTGGGTATAGAATTTATCTTTTAAAATTCCTGATCTTTTCAGAGATCTTACACAGTTGGTTTTGAGTCACAAGTTTCAACTTCCCATTCAGCCTCAGGCAACTTGCTGTCTCTTTGTTGCTCATGTCAATGACAGCCCAGTAACAGAGCTGAGGGCTGGAGATGCTGTGACCCATTGTAGGAGCTGGGATCAGTAGAAAGAAGAACCGTTGTTTCTGGTTGAGCTTTGTGTGAGGTGTCTGACCATGATGATATATGCAATAGCTAACCAGGTAATAAGTTGTGATGAGGGTTTAGAAACAGACCCTGGGTAGACGAGTTCAGTGAAGCTGTGGGCTCGTCAGCTGTCCAGTGAAACCAGGCATCCAACAGCCACAGAGACCTCGAATATTGGACACTGGGTTTAATCCTGTTCTGTATTAAACAGAAGACCTAGTTGATACTGGGTGATTGTGATATAGTTAATCTTACCCTTTATTCAAAATTGAATAACATTGATTCAAGTAAAGTAACTACCATGTCAATCTGTCAGTAAAGTGGTGTCAGTTCATGCAGATCCATGTCTGAACTCAATTCCATTACTTATTTTTGTTACTGACTAGACTGTCTCTCTCTTCTCTCCTCTCTCTCTCCTGCCTCTCTCAGTCTCTGGTGCTCCTTTCTCTCTGGTGCCTCTCACTCCCTCTGCTTCCTCTCTCTCCCTCTGTCTCTCTCAGCTGCCAATCACTCTCTCTCTTCCGTGCTTAGGAAGGCAGGTGGGATAGTTTCCTTTGGTAGCCGAGGGCTGAGATTATGAGAACAGGGAGATTGTGCTGGAACTGCATCAAACACCAGTTAGACCACAGCCATATTACATGAAGGATGTGATCACACGAGAGAGACGGCAGAGGAGATTTATTTATTTATTTATTTAAATTTAGAGTTCCCAATTAATTTTTCCAATTAAGGGGCAATTTATTGTGGCCAATCGACCTACCCTGCACAACTTTGTGTTGTGGGGGCGAAACCCACGCAAACACAGGGAGAATGTGCAAACTCCACACGGACAGTGACCCAGAGTCGGGATCGAACCTGGGACCTCATGCTGCCTGCTGCAGAGGAGATTTATGATGATGTTACCAGGGATGGAGAATTTTAACTATGAGGAAATATTGGATCTCCCCAGTGTGAATTCGCCGGTGTACAGTGAGTTGCTCCGATCGCATGAATCTCGTCCCACAGTGAGAGCACCTGAACGGTCTCTCATCAGTGAACAAGCTGATGGGGCATCAGTTCCCCGGACGTTTTATAGAATTTCCCACAGTTTAGACATTTGAAAGGTCTGTCTTTAATAATAATCTCTTGTCACAAGTAAGCTCACATTAACATTGCAATGAAGTGAAAAGCCCCGAGTCGCCACATTCTGCCGTCTGTTCGGGTACACGGTGGGAGAATTCAGAATGTCCAAATTACCCAACAGCACGTTAGATAAACTCGGTCAGTTCTCACTGGAACGACGGAGGTTGAGAGGCGAGCTGATAGAGGTTTACAAGATTATGAGTGGTATGGACAGAGTGGATAGTCAGATGCTCTTTCCTAGGGTAGGAGAGTCAAGTACTCGGGGACATAGGTTTAAAGTGCACGGGGAAATGTTCAGAACAGATGTGCGGAGCAGGTTTTTTACACAGGGTGGGAAATATATGGAACGTGCTGCCTGGGGAGGTGGTGGGAGCCGGTACCTTCGCGGCATTTAAGGGACATCTAGATAAATATATGAATAGGGTGGGAATGGAAGGATATGGACTCCATAAGTGCAGACAGTTTTAGTTTAGGCAGGTACCAGGGTCGGCGCAGGCTTGGAGGGCCGAAGGGCCTGTTCCTGTGCTGTATTGTTCTGTTTTTTTTTAAATTTAGAGTACCCAATTCACCTTTTCCAATTAAGGGGCAATTTAGCATGTTCAATCCACCTACCATGCACATCTTTTGAGTTGTGGGGGTGACACCCACGCAAACACGGGAAGAATGTGGAAACTCCACACGGACAGTGACCCAGAGCTGGGATTGAACCTGGGACCTCGGTGCCGTGAGACTGCAATGCTACCACTGCGCCATCGTGCTGCTCTTGTATTATTCTATGTTCATCTCTTTCGGGACTCATGGGAGGAAACTGGAGCACCAGGAGGAAACCCACGCAGACACGGGGAGAACGTGCAGACTCCACATAGACAGTGACCCAAGCCGGGAATCAAACCTGAGACCCTGGCGCTATGAAGCAACAGTGCTACCCACAGTGCTACTGTACCACCCCAATATGATCCCACTAGTATTTCAGCAAGGCGGATGACTGCATGAATCCCTTCCCACAATCAGATGAATGGCCTCTCCCCAGTGTGAATTCGCTGGTGGACAGTGAGTTGAGATGATCGCCTGAACCCAGTCACACAGCGAGAGCACCTGAACGGTCTCTCATCAGTGTGAATATGTTGATGGGCCATCAGCTCCCAGGAGACTTTATAACATTTCACATAGTCTGGGCATTTAAAATGTCTCCCATCAGTGTGAACATGTTGATGGTACATCCGTTTTCCAGAGCTTTTAAAGAACTTCCCACAGTGCAGACATTTAAAAGGCATTTTGTCAGTGTGAACTCGCTGGTGTCTCAGCAGGGTGGATATATGAGTGAATCCCTTCCCACACTCAGTGCAGACAAATGGTCTCTCCCCGGTGTGAACTCGCTGCTGTTTCAGTCGCTTGGATGAATCAGTGAATCCTTTTCCACACACACAGCAGGTGAACAGCTTCTCTCCAGTGTGAACCCGCTGTTGTGTCAGCAAGTTTGATGACCAAGTAGATCTCTTCCCACTCACGGAGCAGATGAATGGTCTCTCCCCAGTGTGAGTGCGTCGATGAGTTTCCAGCTCAGACGGGAAACCAAATGCCGCCTCACAATCCCCACATTTCAACGGTTTCGCGCCAGTGTGAATGCGCTTGTGTCTTGACAGGCCAGAAGATTGGCTGAAACCTCGTCCACACACACAACACATGTATGGTTTCTCTCCACTGTGAACGGTGTTTTTTCCTTCCATGTGAATTGATGGAATTCCCTGCCCAGTGAAGCAGTTGAGGCTCCTTCATTCAATGTTTTCAAGATAAAGATAGATAGTATTTTGAAGAATAAAGGAATAAAGGGTTATGGTGTTCTGGCGGGAAAGTGGAGCTGAGTCGACAAAAGATCAGCCATGATCTCATTGAATGGCGGAGCAGGCTCGAAGGTCCAGGTGGCCTACTCCTGCTTCCAGTTCTTATGTTCTTATATTATGTTCAAAACCTGTGAGGCCGGCACTAGGAAAAGGTGACCTTGAAAACTGCCAGATTTTCACAAAAGAACAACTGATTCACTGATGTCGTTCAGGGAAGGGAACCTTCCGCAGGTCTGGGCCAGAAACGTTTCGGGCCTCTGTGGTGGGAGGAGAGTGAGAAAAGATTGAGAGCAGAGGCGGAGAAGGAGAGGGAATTTATATTTCCAAAATTCAACCAGAACATTGACAGAATCTCCCAAACCCTCAACCTCTGCCTCCTTGAAGGACCAAGATATCGGGTCTGTGAACACCATCACATCCAGGTACCCTCCAAGGCACACACAGTTCTTTCTGACAGTAAGTAATGGGTGAGCAGAAACTTTCTCCACTTCAGTATTGGGAAGACATTGCGTTCAGCCCCTGTAACAAACTCCATTTATTAGCCACTGACTCCATCCCTCACCCTGGTCATTGTTTTGAGATTGAGATTGAAAGACATTGTCCAAATGGTTGGTGTGATATTTGACCCCGTGACTTGCTCCCAACCACATATTTACATCATCTTGAAGACTGGATTCCACCTCAGTAACATTGCCTGACTCCACCCAAGGCTCAGAGCATCTGTTGCTAAAACTCTGATCTATTCCTTTGTTATCTCTGAGACATCTATGATCCTCAAATTGATACTTCCTGAGTATTCCTGATTTTATTTACTCTGTCTTAGGTGGCATCACCTGAAGGTGCCAAGACCTCAAGACTTTGTAAGGTGCACCTTGTACACCACCTTCAGCGGTATCAGTCCCAGCCTCACACACAAAATCGAGGCGTTTAGCCTCCGCAGCACACACCCCTCCTCCAGCGCCACAGCCAGCTTTTCCTCCCACTTCGCATTAACCCCTCCATGGACACCCCATCCTCCTCCAAAACCCTCCTGTAAATCACCAAGACGATCCCCTGTCGCCACCCCCCCCCCCCCCCCCCGACCCCCTCACCCCGTCCGCTGACAACACGACCTCCAACAGCGAGGAGACAGGCACTATTGGGAAGGTCGGGAAGACCTTCCTTGCAAAGTCCAGCACCCGCATATACCTAAAACATTCTCCCCACGCCAACCCAAACACCTCAGTCAGCCCGTCAAAGCTCGTAAACGGCCCTTCCAGAAACAGGGATTCTATAATTCTAACTTTTAAAAAATATTTTAGAGAAGCCAATTATATTTCTTTTCCAATTAAGGGGCAATTTAGCGTGGCCAATCCACCCAACCAGCACATCTTTGGGTGTGAATATAATTCTAACTTAGGATGACCACTCGTGTGCCCTACTGAACTTAACTTTACCCCTTGTCATTGTCAGCAGTCCCTTCTTGGTGCAATATGTAGATAGTCCAACGAGGGAAGGGGCAGTACTGGATCTGGTATTGGGGAATGAGCCTGGACAGGTGGTTGAGGTTCCAGTAAGGGAACATTTTGGGAGTAGTGAAGATAATTCCATATGTTTTAGGGTACGTTTGCCACAGATTTCTGGGCACATAAGGCAGGACGTCCCTTGAGGTAGTAGGATCCAGAGAGCAGGAGTTACATCCTTTTCTTTCCTTCCCTGCTTCCACCCTGCCTCCTCATTAAGACACTGGGACACAAAGGGTGACCCAGTTTGATGGACAGTTTGTCTCTATTCGAAACAATGGGGGACAAGCTCCACCCAGCTATGAAAATATTGCCCCCAACGTGATGGCGGCCGCACATGCTCAGTGCTGCACATTGCCCCCAATAAAGATGGTGATCATTAACCGGGACGACTTTAGGGATCTTTGGCCCCGCTCAGTACAAATGGGATTGCTGAGTTTTTGAGGGAGTTTGTAGATGACAGAACCTTTATAGAAATCGTCCCGTCCACACGCCGGCTCCATCATACGCTCCGATCTGCAATTTGCCGCTTACAAATTACAGATCCAAGAAAAAAAGCATCCACCCCTCACCATTTCCCGCATTGTGCATGCTTCATTCACTGCCCCTCATTCGCTCCGATTGGTTGGAGGACCAGCTGCTCCCATTCGGTCCTCCAGTCCTGCCCCCTATTACTAGTGGTCCGGAGCCGCCATCAATCATCCCATTATGATCTGGAGCATGTGCAGTGCGGTTGATGAGGTGAGACAGTAGCGCGCAGGCGCAATGCTGTTGTTCGTCTGGAGGAGAGTCCTTTGTCCCGCGGAAGCAACGTTAGCATCAGGCGGTGGGAGGGAGGATCCGCAAACCCTTCACAATCATTGTCAGCTCCCTGATTTGCAGCTGCGGGGCTTCTCCCTCCTAGGAACAGGCCCAGGTTAAAGGTCACCACCCTGCTTCAGCGACTGGAGGATGGTTCACATCAGAGGATGGGGGAGGGGAACAATAAATAAGAGCTGACACTTTGCACTCAAATCAATGAGGACTCTGATCTCTGGAAAGGAAGGAAGCCCTGGGAGATGGGCGGGAGGATTCACAAACACCCGCTGGAGGCCCCAAACTGCCAAGAAGAACCCACAGATCCTGATTTTGAGCTCCCGGGGCTTGTTTGCTTCAGCTGCGGCCGTCTTGGTGAAACAACAGAGTGGGCGGGGCATCAGGATTCCAGTGACCAGGAGAGAAAATTACCGATTTATTCTCACTCTACACAGAGGGACTTGAGAACTGAACCCAGCCAGAGTGGAGGGAGCGGGTAAACTGTAAGGAAAGGAATTTTGAAGGTGGTTTGAAAGGTTTGGCAGACTGACAAACTCTCATGGTGAAAATTAAAGGTAAGCTTGCATGGGTCTGTGTGAAGAGGTGGGCGGTGTTGGGTGGGCTGCTGACAGAAATGTGAGGCCAGGGAGGGGGTGGTTGGCTGCCAGAACGGTTGGAACAGAGTTCTACATAGGTCCAGTTGACGAGTCAGACACCCAAGCAGCAAATCTCAGTGGATTCAAATATGGCCCATAAAATGTGGGCTGGTTTGTCACCCTGGGGTTTGGATTCCAGCATAGGGAGGAGGGAGAACGTATGTGATGAGGATTTACTGTTTCGCAGAAAGAAGTGCAGAAAACCTGTTCCATACAAACGAGAATTGTCTTTCCTTCATTTTTATTCGGTATTGACAATGATGATGTTTATAAACTCTTTTTATGGGAAATTTGAAATTTACAGGTGTGAAATCGTCGAACCTGGAGAAACACAAGGACATCCACACCATAGACAAACCATGGAAATGTGGGGCCTGTGGGAAGGCATTCATATCTCCATCCCAACTGGAAACTCATCTGTGTAGTCACTCAGGGGAGAGACCTTTCACCTGCTCCATGTGTGGGAAACAATTTCATCGATTGTTCAACCTTCGCACTCACCAGTGAATTCGCACTGGAGAGCGGCCATTCATCTGCTCTGTGTGTATGAAGGGATTCAGCAGTTCATCACACCTGCTGAAACACAAACGTGGTCACACTGAGGAAAGTCCGTTCATCTGCTTCAAGTGTGGGAAGAGATTTACTAATTCACCTGACCTTCTAACACACCAGCGCGTTCACACCGGGGAGAGGCCTTTCAACTGCTCCATGTGTGGGAAGAGATTCATGCAGTCACAAAACCTAATGAGACACAGGCGAGTTCACAAATAACTTTTGGAAGTAGATTCAGCTGAACGGGTGATCTCAGTGTCAGTGACAAAGAAATCAATGAGCTTCTTGCACTTGTTCGAAGTCAGGAGAGAGATTTAAGAAGATGATCATGAAGAACAGAATCTGGGTTGTCCTTACTTCCAGGAACAATCCAGAAATAGTGACCAGTTTAGGCAGAGGAGAGCAGGGCCAGGTAGAGCTGGATGTGTTGATGCTGCCTCTGGTAATCAACAGTTCAACCAGTTGATAAGACTGCGCCAAGTGAAAAGGGAATTGGTAAGAGTGAGAAAATGGGTAGCAAATGATCTCAAGTTTACAGATGATAAAAGTTGGGATGCTGGTCAGGAGTGTGTTGGAATCATCAAGTTTAAAGATAACAGTTGCATAGATGTTGGTTTCAGAGCAGACACACTGAGGTGAGGGCTAGGGCGGGCAATATTATTGAGCTGGATATAAACAGTCTTAGTGATGGTGCAAATATGTAGTCAAAAGCTCATCTGGTCAAATATGACATTGAAATCTGCATTAGTCGCACACAGTGCGTGTATCACCTACAAGATGCACTGCAGCAACTCATCAGGCTCTTTAGACAGTACTTTTCAACCCTTGACCACCTCATACGACAAGAACAGCAGACACATGAGAACATCATCACCTGCAGGTTCCCCTCCAAGCCACACAACATCCTGACTTGGAACTATGTCACTGTTCCTTCACTGTTGTTGGGTGAAAATCCTGGAACTCCCACCCTGGCTATGCTGTGACTCAACCTACACATCATGTATTACAGCTGTTTGAGAAGACAACTCACTACCATCTTCTCGAGGGCAATTTGGAGTGGGCAATGATTTCTCCCAGCAATATCCACTCCCTGTGAAAGGATAAAATAAACACAGTTGCCAGGGAGGTGGATGGTGACTAGAGAATGGAGTTTGTAGCAGGGCCATAAGACAATGGCTTCACTATTAATTTTTAAAAATAAATTTCGAGTTCCCAATTATTATTTTCCAATTTAGCGTGGCCAATCCACCCACGCTGAACATCTTTGGGTTGTGGGGATGACACCCACGCAGACACTGGGAGAATGTGCAAACTCAATGACTTCGCTATTTCCAATGTTTAATTGGAGGAAATGTCTGTTCACCCAATTCTGGATGTCAGACAAGTCAGGACAATGTGTGAATTGGAGGTGGTGGTTTTCATATACACCTCTTACTTTGGGGAAGTTGGGGGTTTGAGATTCTGTCAAATTTATTGTTCAATAACTTGTAGGGAAGAGGTGTTGGCAATTCTGGACAGGCTTAAAATAGATAAGTCCCCGGGACCTGATGGGATTTATCCTAGGATTCTCTGGGAGGCCAGGCAAGAGATTGCTGGACCTTTGGCTTTGATTTTTATGTCATCATTGGCTACAGGAATAGTGCCAGAGGACTGGAGGACAGCAAATGCGGTCCCTTTGTTCAAAAAGGGGAGCAGAGACAACCCCGGCAACTATAGACCGGTGAGCCTCACGTCTGCAGTGGGTAAAGTCTTGGAGGGGATTATAAGAGACTAATCATCTAGATAGGAATAATATGATCAGGGATAGTCAGCATGGCTTTGTGAAGGGTAGGTCGTGCCTCACAAACCTTTTTGAGTTCTTTGAGAAGGTGACTGAACAGGTAGATGAGGGTAGAGCAGTTGATGTGGTGTATATGGATTTCAGCAAAGCGTTTGATAAGGTTCCCCACGGTAGGCTATTGCAGAAAATACGGATGCTGGGGATTGAGGGTGATTTAGAGATGTGGATCAGAAATTGGCTAGCTGAAAGAAGACAGAGGGTGGTGGTTGATGGGAAATGTTCAGAATGGAGTACAGTCACAAGTGGAGTACCACAAGGATCTGTTCTGGGGCCGTTGCTGTTTGTCATTTTTATCAATGACCTAGAGGAAGGCGCAGAAGGGTGGGTGAGTAAATTTGCAGACGATACTAAAGTCGGTGGTGTTGTCGATAGTGTGGAAGGATGTAGCAGGTTACAGAGGGAAATAGATAAGCTGCAGAGCTGGGCTGAGAGGTGGCAAATGGAGTTTAATGTAGAGAAGTGTGAGGTGATTCACTTTGGAAGGAATAACAGGAATGCGGAATATTTGGCTAATGGTAAAGTTCTTGAAAGTGTGGATGAGCAGAGGGATCTAGGTGTCCATGTACATAGATCCCTGAAAGTTGCCACCCAGGTTGATAGGGTTGTGAAGAAGGCCTATGGAGTGTTGGCCTTTATTGGTAGAGGGACTGAGTTCCGGAGTCGGGAGGTCATGTTGCAGCTGTACAGAACTCTGGTACGGCCGCATTTGGAGTATTGCGTACAGTTCTGGTCACCGCATTATAGGAAGGACGTGGAGGCTTTGGAGCGGGTGCAGAGGAGATTTACCAGGATGTTGCCTGGTATGGAGGGAAAATCTTATGAGGAAAGGCTGATGGACTTGAGGTTGTTTTCGCTGGAGAGAAGAAGGTTAAGAGGAGACTTAATAGAGGCATACAAAATGATCAGGGGGTTGGATAGGGTGGACAGTGAGAGCCTTCTCCCGCGGATGGATATGGCTGGCACGAGGGGACATAACTTTAAACTGAGGGGTAATAGATATAGGACAGAGGTCAGAGGTAGGTTCTTTATGCAAAGAGTAGTGAGGCCGTGGAATGCCCTACCTGCTACAGTAGTGAACTCGCCAACATTGAGGGCATTTAAAAGTTTATTGGATAAACATATGGATGATAATGGCATAGTGTAGGTTAGATGGCTTTTGTTTCGGTGCAACATCGTGGGCCGAAGGGCCTGTACTGCGCTGTATTGTTCTATGTTCTATGTTCTATAAGTTAGACCATAAGACATAGGAGCGGAAGAAAGGCCATTCAGCCCATCGAGTCCACTCCACCATTCAATCATGGATGAAGTTGTAGTTGTATAAAATCTGTCTCTTTCACCTCTCGTCTCTCCACTTCTATTTGTCCCCTTCTGCTCCCAAAGTGTCCAGAGTCTAGTGTCGGCCCACTGACCCAGGTGACCGGCTGCCATCTTGGTAGAAACAAAGTAGAAACTTGGTAGAAGTGGCGCACGTGTGGCCATTTTGGTGAAGGAACAGGAAGTGGCGGCTTCAGGGTCCCAGTGACCAGAAGAAAAATCATTCTGAACCCTGGGCCAGCTCTACCCTCCCATCCAATAATTTTAATATTCAAACATATTTTTCAGTTGATATTTTTGAAATACTCTCGTACTGCCCACTGCAAAACTTTCATTGAACTACCTGTATCACAATGGCAGTTGAGCAAAACTCAGTGAGTTCCAGGATCTGCCTGAAAAGGCAGCGATACGATTCACTAATTAATTTTAAAAGAGAGGTGAGGATGAGAAGGTGCAAGGTGAGGGACATGAAACTGGACTGAGGGACTGAACAAGTCCGTTCTTTCTAAAAGTCAGCACAGGAAAGATGGGCTGAACAACCCCCATCGCCCCGCCCCCTCTTGTGCAATGCACCTCTACGATTCTCGGAACCTGAATGGAACCAAAATAAAATCTGAAATCGTTATTGGTCATTTTACTAAATGTAAAGAGGACACTGTCCATCAAGAGCCACTTAAGAGCAGAATAAACAGGAGCAGTTGTAGGACATCGAGCCTGCTCCACTTTTTCTCCATGTCACCATTTTCCTTCTTTCCCTCTGTTTTTGAAAAATATTTTATTCAAATTTTTTGGCCCAACAAAACAATACAAAGGTTTTCCTTTTTACAACAATAAAACAGTATAAATAACAGTGGCCATTTTTAACAAATCAATAAATAATATATAAACTAAATGGCAACTGCCATATCAAAAATAATAACTCTCCAAGAATAAAATCAAACAATCCAACATACATAGCCTAATACAAATATCTATAGAAAAACACCCCTGAGGACCCGCACGGGCCCTCCCTCCCCCGCAACCCCCCTCCCCCCTGGGTTGCTGCTGTTACCTTCCCATTTCCTTTATCGTTCTGCGAGGTAGTCAATGAACGGTTGCCACCGCCTGGTGAACCCTTGAGCCGAACCCCTTAGTGCGAACTTTATCCGTTCTAGTTTTAGAAACCCTGCCATGTCATTTATCCAGGTCTCCACGCCCGGGGGTTTGGCTTCCTTCCACATAAGCAATATCCTTCGCCGGGCTACTAGGGACACAAAGGCCAAGACATCAGCCTCTTTCGCCTCCTGCACTCCCGGCTCTTCTGCAACCCCGAATATAGCCAACCCCCAGCCTGGCTCGACCCGGACCCCCACCACCTTCGAAAGCACCTTTGCCACCCCCACCCAGAACCCCTGTAGTGCCGGACATGACCAAAACATGTGGGTGTGGTTTGCTGGGCTTCTCAAGCATCTCCCACACCTATCCTCTACCCCGAAAAATTTACTGAGCCTTGCTCCGGTCATATGCGCCCTGTGTAAAACCTTGAATTGTATCAGGCTTAGCCTGGCGCACGAGAACGACGAGTTTACCCTACGTAGGGCATCAGCCCACAGCCCCTCCTCAATCTCTTCCCCCAGCTCTTCTTCCCATTTCCCCTTCAACTCATCCACCATGATCTCCCCCTCGTCCCTCATTTCCCTGTATATATCTGACACCCTACCATCCCCCACCCATGTCCCTGAGATCACTCTACCTTGAATCTCCTGCATCGGGAGCTGCGGGAATTCCCTCACCTGCTGCCTCGCAAAAGCCCTTAGTTGCATGTATCGAAATTCATTCCCTTGGGGCAACCCATATTTTTCCGTCAGCGCTCCCAGACTCGCAAACGTCCCGTCTACGAACAGATCTCTCAGTTGCACAACCCCAGCTCTCTGCCATGCTCCAAATCCCCCATCCATTCTCCCCGGGACAAACCTATGGTTATTTCTTATCGGGGACCGCACCGAGGCTCCCGTCCTTCCCCTATGTCGTCTCCACTGCCCCCAAATTTTTAGTGTTGCCACCACCACTGGACTTGTGGTGTATTTCCTCGGGGAGAACGGCAACGGCGCCGTCACCATTGCTTGTAGGCTGGTTCCTTTGCAGGACGCCATCTCCAATCTCTTCCACGCCGCTCCCTTCCCTTCTCCCATCCACTTACACACCATTGAGATATTGGCGGCCCAGTAGTATTCACTTAGGCTCGGTAGTGCCAGCCCCCGCCCCCCCCCCCCCCCCCCATCCCTGCTACGCTGCAAGAACCCCCTCCTTACTCTCGGGGTCTTCCCGGCCCACACAAAACTCATGACACTTTTCTCAATTCTCTTGAAAAAAGCCTTCGTGACCATCACCGGAAGGCACTGAAACACAAAAAGGAATCTCGGGAGGGCTACCATTTTGACTGCCTGCACCCTACCCACCAGTGACAGGGGCACCATGTCCCATCTCTTGAAATCCTCCTCCATCTGTTCCACCAATCTTGTTAAATTAAGCCTATGTAATGTTCCCCAACTCCTGGCTATCTGAATCCCTAAGTACCGGAAATCTCTTGTTACCTTCCTCAGCGGTAAGTCATCTATTCCCCTGCTCGGCTCCCCCGGATGCACCACAAACAACTCACTCTTCCCCATATTCAATTTTTCCCCCGAAAATTCCCCAAACTCCCTGAGTGTCTGCATTATCTCAGGCATCCCCTCCACTGGGTCCGCAACATACAGCAATAAATCATCTGCATACAATGATACCCGGTGTTCTTCTCCTCCCCTGAGTACTCCCCTCCACTTCCTGGAGCCCCTCAGTGCTATGGCCAGGGGCTCAATCGCCAATGCAAACAGTAACGGAGACAGGGGACACCCCTGCCTTGTCCCTCTATGAAGACGGAAGTAGTCAGACCTCTATCTGTTCGTGACCACGCTCGCCACCGGGGCCCTATACAGCAGCTGTACCCATCCGATATACCCTTCTCCAAAACCAAATCTCCTCAGCACCTCCCACAGATAATCCCACTCCACTCTGTCGAATGCTTTCTCGGCGTCCATCGCCACCACTATCTCCGCCTCCCCCTCTGGTGGGGGCATCATCATTACCCCTAGCAACCTCCGTATGTTCGTGTTCAGCTGTCTCCCCTTAACAAACCCAGTTTGATCCTCGTGGACCACCCCCGGGACACAGTCCTCTATCCTTGTCGCCATCACCTTAGTCAGGAGCTTAGCATCTACATTTAAAAGGGAAATGGGCCTGTAGGACCCACACTGCAGCGGGTCTTTTTCCTTCTTCAAAAGGAGCGATATCGTTGCCTCCAACATAGTCTGGGGCAGCTGCCCCCTTTCCCTGGCCTCATTAAAGGTTCTCGTCAAAAGCGGGGCCAGTAGGTCCATATACTTCCTATAAAATTCCACTGGGAATCCGTCCGGTCCCGGGGCCTTCCACGCCTGCATGCTCCCAATCCCTTTTACCACCTCCTCCATCTCAATCTGTGCTCTCAGTCCCGCCCTCTCCTGCTCCTCCACCTTAGCTGATCCAGGAAATGCATCATTCCCTCCTTCCCTTCCGGGCGCTGAGCCTTATATAACCTCTCATAAAATGCCTTGAACACCCCGTTCACTCTCTCCGCTCCCCGTTCCATCTCACTCTCCTCATCTCTCACCCCACCTATCTCCCTCGCTGCTCCCCTCTTCCTCAATTGGTGGGCCAGTAGCCGACTCGCCTTCTCTCCATACTCATACTGTACACCCTGTGCCCTCCTCCACTGTGCCTCTGCCTTACCCGTGGTCAGCAGGTCAAATTCCACATGTAGCCTTTGTCTTTCCCTGTACAGTCCCTCCTCCGGTGCCTCCGCATATTGCCTGTCCACCCTCAAAAGTCCTTTCAGCAATCGCTCCCTTTCTTTACCCTCTTGCTTCCCTTTATGTGCCCTTATGTATATCAGTTCCCCTCTAACCACTGCCTTCAACGCCTTCCAGACCACTCCCACCTGAACCTCTCCATTGTCATTAAGCTCCAAGTACCTTTCGATGCACCCCCTCACCCTTAAACATACCCCCTCATCCGCCAATAAGCCCATACCCATTCTCCAGAGTGGGTGCTGTTCTTTTTCCTCTCCTAACTCCAGGTCTACCCAATGTGGAGCGTGGTCCGAAATGGCTATGGCTGTATATTCCGTCCCTGTCACCTTCGGAATCAGTGCCCTTCCCAAGACAAAAAAGTCTATCCGTGAGTATACTTTGTGAACATGGGAGCAAAATGAGAACTCCTTACTCCTAGGCCTAATAAATCTCCAGGGGTCTACTCTCATCTGCTCCATGAAGTCCTTGAGTACCCTGGCCGCTGCCGGCCTCCTCCCGGTTCAGCCCTGGATCAAGCACCGTATTGAAGTCTCCCCCATTACCAACTTTCCCGCCTCCAGGTCCGGGATACGTCCCAACATACGCCTCATAAAATTTGCATCATCCCAGTTCGGGGCATATACGTTCACCAGAACCACCGCCTCCCCTTGCAATCTGCCACTCACCATCACATATCTACCCCCACTATCCGCCACTATGGTCTTTGCCTCAAACAGTACCCGTTTCCCCACTAAAATAGCCACCCACCTGTTCTTCGCATCTAAACCCGAATGAAACACCTGCCCCACCCATCCTTTACGTAGTCTGACCTGGTCTATCAGTTTCAAATGCGTCTCCTGCAACATAACCACATCTGCCTTTAATTTCTTTAGGTGTGCGAGTACCCGTGCCCTTTTAATCGGCCCGTTCAGCCCTCTCACGTTCCACGTGATCAGCCGGGTTGGGGGGCTCTTTACCCCCCCCCCCTTGTCGACTAGCCATCCCCTTTTTTAACCCAGCTCCTCACCCGGTTCCCACATACCCGTATATCCCCCCGACGGCGCCCTCCCACCTCGACCACCCCATCCCATAACAGCTCCCCCTTCTCCTTAGCAGCTGCAACCCAGTTAACCACCCCCCTCCGCTAGATCCCCCTCTAGCGTAGTTGCACCCCCCATGTTGCTCCCAGAAGTCAGCGAACTCTAGCTGACCTCGGCTTCCCCCCTTGTCCTCGACCCCCACTGTGCGAGGCCCCCTCCTTCCTGTGTCCCTGTTCCCACCATAATTACCACAGCGCGGGAACAAATATAAGCTGGGTTTCCCACTCGGCCCCGCCCCTAATGGCCGGCACCCACAGTTCCTCATACTCCCCCCCACCCCCAACATGGGGAAGAGAGAAAAGTTACAGGATCGCAAAACTAACAAATTGAAAAAACCATCCTCCCCACCTTTTTCTCGCCCCACATAATCACCCCACCACTTTGTCCCAAAAGTTCTTTCTCTCGCCAGACTATTCCAGCTTCTCGTCCACAATGAATGTCCACGCCTCTTCTGCCGTCTCAAAGTAGTGGTGCTTCCCTTGGTGTGTGACCCACAATCTCGCCGGTTGCAACATTCCAAACTGGACCTTCTTTTTGTGAAGCACCGCCTTAGCCCGATTAAAACTTGCCCTCCTTCTCGCCACCTCCACACTCCAATCCTGGTATACGCGGATCACCGCGTTCTCCCACCTACAGCTCCGAGTTTTCTTCGCCCATCTGAGGACCGTCTCTCTGTCATTATAGCGGAGAAACCTCACCACTATAGCTCGGGGTGTTTCTCCAGCCTTCGGTCTTCGTGCCAGAACTCGATAAGCTCCCTCCACCTCCAAAGGGCCCGTCGGGGCCTCCGATCCCATTAGCAAGTGAAGCATCGTGCTCACATATGTCCCGACGTCTGCCCCTTCTGCGCCTTCGGGAAGACCCAGAACCCTTATATTCTTCCTCCTCGAGTTATTCTCCAGTACTTCCAACCTTTCCACACACGTTTTGTGCTGTGCCTCGTGCGTCTCTGCCTTCACCACCAGGCCCTGTATTTCGTCTTCGTTTTCAGCAGCCTTTGCCTTCACGACCCGAAGCTCCAACTCTTGGGTCCTCTGCTCCTCCTTTAGCCCTTCAATCGCCTGTAATATCGGGGCCAACAGCTCCTTCTTCAACTCCTTTTTCAGCTCTTCCACACAGCGCCGCAAGAACTCTTGTTGGTCCGAGCCCCATAACAAGCGGCCACCTTCCGACGCCATCTTGCTTTGAGCTTCTCTTCCTTGCCGCTGCTCCAGAGGATCCTCCGCAATCCGGCCGCTATCCTCTCCCTTATCCATGCGTGTTCGGGGGGGATTCCCTTCTGGTTTACCGCACAGTGTTTTTGGCCATTTAAATTGCCGTTGGGGCTCCTATTAAGAGCCCAAAAGTCCGTTCCAACGGGAGCTGCCGAAACGTGTGACTTAGCTGGTCATCGCCGCACCCGGAAGTCCTTCTTTCCCTCTGTATCCAATAATCTGTTGAATTCAGTCTTGAATATACTCAGCGACTGAGCATCCACAGCCTTCAAGGGTGTAGAATTCCAATTGGCAAACTTGAATGAAGAAACACCTTATCTTATTCACATATCGCCATTAACATCTCAAGCTGTTTTACCGGAGGATAGGCAGACAGGGATTCCTACAAATAGTTGTTTGTGGTTCATTCCAGTTCCTTGACAAGGTATCGGCTTTATTCTGAGTGTTGTGAAGGCTGAGCTGACTTTGCTGGTACGCCTGCTTTCCAGAGATGATCAGACAAGAGTAATGCTGCTGGGCTCAACGCTTTTTCATCAACAATGATTCGGCCTCTGCAGGAAATTGAGAAGAGGCAGCACTGCTCTTCGGCCACACAGGATAGTACTGGTTAGATTCAATGTCTTTATCCAGAGGGTGTGGAACTTGCTGCCACAGGGACTGGTTGAGGAAAACAGCATGAATGCACTTAGCAAGTTGCAGACACGAGAGAAAGGAATAGAAATACCTGCTGACAGGGAGAAGTGATAGGCTCATGGGGAATATATACACTGACACTGGATACAATGACCTGTTTTTGTGCTGTCTATTGAGTTTCATTCTACTTTGATTCTTTTTACAGGGTATGGAATGGAAAGACTTACAGGCAGCAAACTCAAGGTTTTTGAGAGTCTTTTGATTTGTCAGGATATGAATATCATCGGCCCCTGAATGTGGAAGGAGAAATGTTTGTCTTCTATCTATGGGAAGGTCAGTGTGACTGGAAAAAGCACATACATATGCAGTGAGCTGACTGTGAAAAGAGCCTTAACCAGTTACACAGCCTGAAAAAACAACACATCATTCACAGCAGAGAGAAACTGTACACAATGTTCTGTGTGTGAATGAGGCTCCAATCTGGACAGACACAAGGTCATCGGCACCATGGAGAAACGGTGGAAATGTGGAGATTGTGGGAAGTGGTTCAAATCTCCATCCCTGCCGGAAGCTCATCAACGCAGTCACACTGGGGAGAGACCATTCACCTGCTCCCTGTGTGGAAAGGGATTTACTCAGTCAGCACACCTTATGAAACATCAACTTGTGCACAGTAATAAGATATCTTTTAAATGTTCTGACTGTGAGAAGAGCTTCAAAAGTGAAATGGATCTGCTGAGACACCAGCGAGTTCACACCGGAAAGAGGCCATTCACCTGCTCCGAGTGTGGGAAGGGATTCACTCAGTCAGCCAACCTGCTCACACACCAGCAGGTTCACACTGGGTAGAGGCTGTTCCCTTCCTCTGTGTGTGGGGAAAGATTTAATCATTTATCTAACCTGCAGAGACACCAGAGAGTTCACACTGGAGAGAGGTCGTTCACCTGCTCCGAGTGTGGGGAGAGATTCCTTCACTTATGGAACCTTGCTGCACATCAACTTGTTCACAGTGATCAGAAACCTTTTAAATGTTCTGACTGTGAGAAGAGCTGTAAACTACATCTGATCTGCTGAAACACCAACACATTCACACTGGGGAGAGGCCGTTCATCTGCTGTGTGTGTGGGGAGAGATTCACTTGGTCATCCCACATGCTGAGACATCAGAGGCTTCACGAGTGACTGCAGGGGTTGGATTCTGCTGTTATTGCTGCTGTTAATCACATCCAGGACTGAACCATGTTCATCTGACAGCTGGAGTTTGTTGCTGCTGATAATAATCCCTGTAACCGGTTGGAGTTTAATATTTTGATATTTGTCAAATGAATTAATGTTTCAGACACACACTTTGTTGGGTCCTTAATTTCTCCAGGATAAGAGGCAACTAATTTGTGTCCTGTTACAGATTGCTCCATTTTTGGAACTTTTCTCCTTTCTAACTCTAGATTATTTCTATTCTCATACCTTATTACTTCCTTGGGTTTGGGGGTGAGATCCACACAGACACAAAATACTGTGTTTTCTGTATTGGACAATTACATTAAAATCTGGAACACGTGTAGATATGGATTGGTGTCTCCATATCATGTGTATAAAGTATTGATGTTCTCTAGTTATGCTCTTCCCCACATTCTCTCCATATCCTCTCTCACAAAACCTTCCATTATTTTAAAGGTTTCTATTAGGTTATCCCCTCCGCCTTCATTTCGAAGGAGAGAGGAGACCCAGCCTGTCAATCCCTTTCTGATATTTTATATGTACCTACACATTTCTGGTTTCACCATTATAAATCTTCTTTGCACCCTCTCCAGTGCCTCGGTATCATTTTATAATATGGTGACCAGAACAGCATGCAGTGATCGGTGAGATACTTGATCCAAGAGTCACAGATAACCCCAAAAATGGGACCAAGCTAATGTGCGATTTTACGCTGGTTTATTAAGAAACAACAGTTTAAAAATGATGCATAATGGACACACAAAACATCATACAGCCTGAGAATGATTTCCCAGTCCCAGGGGACAGACGGATGATGCAGAATGAGTACTGGTCTCCATTACTAGTGGCTGCAGTCTCCTCTGGATGGTTCACTGCTGTGAGCCAGTGTGGGTGTTGGGCGAAGCCAGTATGGATCTTTTTAGAAATCTCTTCCTGTTTTAGCCTTTACACAGACAAATGGTTTGCGGATGGATCCTGAGATCCAATCATATCAGGGTTAGAAATGTCAATTTAAGAGCCTGTGTTAGAGACCAGTCCTGGGCAGAAAGAACAGGTCTGTCCTGTGTTTGTCACCCAGCAAGCTGCTGTGGAAGATTTCGTCACAGGCGAGAAAGGCAGTGAGCTATTCCTATAATATTCAATAAATGCTTCATATTTTATCATTTATTTCTTACAAATCTTCCTGTCTTTGTATATCAGAGACACAAATATTTGAAATCAGTTAGGAGGTAACTCCCATATCTCCCGTTCTCAAACACCCTGTTTTGAAAGTTAAGAAATGGGATAAAGCCAAAAGGCAAATTGTCACCGTGCTGTCAGTGGAAAGGGTTAACTTCGCTGTTTGTTTGCAAAGGGATTGGAGCAAACATTTCTAATTCTGCCCAATTGTGCTGACTTTAGGTGACTTTTCTTTTCAGATCAAAGATGAACCAAACACCATTTTAAACTTTGTTTTCCAATTCTTTTGGGAAGGGGGTTTCAGCTTTGCCCAATTGTAACTTTTTTTCCCCATTCTCCTTGAGGCACCTTTCCAAATCACAGGAATAAACCTGAAGAAAAATAAAGCAAGAACATTAGCTTTCACAGGTACTCTTCAACCTTCTTAAAGAGGGTGGAGCCTCCCACAGTTTGTGAGTTCTGAAACATTACTTCAAGATCCAAGGAATAAGCCTACAAATTGGCCAGGAGAAACAACAAACCTGAGGATTGGGAGCAGGTTAGAATTCAGCAAAGGAGGACCAAGAGATTGATTAAGAAGGGGAAATAGCGTACGAGGGTAAGCTTGTGTGGAACATAAAAAACTGTCTGCAAAAGTTTCTATAGATACGTGAAGAGAAAGAGATTGGTGAAGACAAATGGCTGAGTAACTCAATACATACTTTGCTTCTGTTTTCTCAAAGGACGACACAAATAACATACCAGAAATGTTGGGGAATGAGAGGGGAGGAACTGAAGGAAATCAGAGTAGAGAAATGGTGTTGGGGAAATTGATGAGATTGAAGGTCGATAAATCTCCAGGGCCTGATAATCTATATACCAGACTACATAAGGAAGTGACTCAAGGAAAAGTGGATATATTGGTTACGATCTTCCAAGATTGTATAGACTCTGGAACAGTTCCTACAGATTAGAGGGTGGCTAATGTAACTCCACTATTTAAAAAGGGAGGTAGAAAGTAAACGCAATTATAGAACATAGAACATTACAACGCAGTACAGACCCTTCGGCCCTCGATGTTGCGCCGACCTGTGCAACCACTCTAAAGCCCATCTACACTATTCCCTTATCGTCCATATGTCTATCCAATGACCATTTGAATGCCCTTAGTGTTGGCGAGTCCACTACTGTTGCAGGCAGGGCATTCCACGCCCTTACTACTCCCTGAGTAAAGAACCTACCTCTGACATCTGTCTTATATCTATCTCCCCTCAATTTAAAGCTATGTCCCCTCGTGCTGGACATCACCATCAGAGGAAGAAGGCTCTCACTGTCCACCCTATCCAATCCTCTGATCATCTTGTATGCCTCAATTAAGTCACCTCTTAACCTTCTTCTCTCAATGAAAACAGCCTCAAGTCCCTCAGCCTTTCCTCATAAGATCTCCCCTCCATACCAGGCAACATCCTGGTAAATCTCCTCTGCACCCTTTCCAATGCTTCCACATCCTTCCTATAATGCGGCGACCAGAATTGCACGCAATACTCCAAATGCGGCCGCACCAGAGTTTTGTACAGCTGCAACATGACCTCATGGCTCCGAAGCTCAATGCCTCTACCAATAAAAGCTGACACACCGTACGCCTTCTTAACGACCCTATCAACCTGGGTGGCAACTTTCAGGCATCTATGTACATGGATACCGAGATCTCTCTGCTCATTTACACTGCCAAGAATCTTACCATTAGCCCAGTACTCTGTCTTCCTGTTATTCCTTCCAAAATGAATCACCTCACACTTTTCTGCATTAAACTCCATTTGCCACCTCTCAGCCCAGCGCTGCAGCTTATCTATGTCCCTCTGTAACTTGTAACATCCATCCGCACTGTCCACAACTCCACCGACTTTAGTGTCATCTGCAAATTTACTCACCCATCCTTCTACGCCCTCCTCCAGGTCATTTATAAAAATGACAAACAGCAGTGGCCCCAAAACAGATCCTTGTGGTACACCACTAGTAACTGGACTCCAGTCTGAACATTTCCCATCAACCACCACCCTTTGTCTTCTTCCAGCTAGCCAATTTCTGATCCAAACTGCTAAATCACCCTGAATCCCATGCCTCCGTATTTTCTGCAGTAGCTTACCGTTGGGAACCTTATCAAACGCTTTACTGAAATCCATATACACCACATCAACTGCTTTACCCTCATCCACCTGTTTGGTCACCTTCTAAAAGAACTCAATAAGGTTTGTGAGGCACGACCTACCCTTCACAAAACCGTGTTGACTATCTCTCATCAAATTATTCCTTTCCAAATGATTATACATCCTATCTCTTATAATCGTTTCCAAGATTTTGCCCACAACAGAAGTAAGGCTCATTGGTCTATAGTTACCGGGGTTGAATCTACTCCCTTTCTTGAACAAGGGGACAACATTTGCTATCCTCCAGTCTTCTGGCACTATTCCTGTAGACAAAGATGACTTAAAGATCAAAGCAAAGACAAATATCGACCAATCAACGGGATAACGGCAGTGGGGAAAATTCTAAAGTCCATAATCAAAAGTTTTATAGTGGAGTACTTAGAAAACAGTGGCAGAATTGGACAGAGTCAACATGGATTTATGAAAGAACAAAGAAAAGTACAGCACAAGAACAGGCCCTTCGGCCCTCCAAGCCTGCGCCGACCATGCTGCCTGTCTAAACTAAAATCTTCCACACTTCCCTGGTCCGTATCCCTCTATTCCCATCCTATTCATGTATTTGTCAAGATGCCCCTTAAACATCACTATCGTCCCTGCTTCCACCACCTCCTCCGGTAGCGAGGTCCAGGCACCCACTACTCTCTGTGAAAAAAACTTGCCTCGTAAATCTCCTCTAAACCTTGCCCCTCGCACCTTAAACCTATGCCCCCTAGTAATTGGCCCCTTCACTCTGACCATCCACTCTGTCTATGCAGATCTCTATCAGGTCGCCCCTGAACCTCCGTCCTTCCAGTGAGAACAAACCAAGTTTATTCAACCTCTCCTCATAGCTTACGCCGTCCATGTCAGGCAACATCCTGGTAAATCTCTTCTTCACCCTCTCTAAAGCCTCCACATCCTTCTGGTAGTGTGGCGACCAGAATTGAACACTATACTCCAAGTGTGGCCTAACTAAGGTTCTATACAGCTGCAACATGACTTGCCAATTTTTACTCAATGCCCCGGCCAATGAAGGCAAGCATGCCGTATGCCTTCTTAACTACCTTCTCCACCTGTGTTGCCCCTTTCAGTGACCTGTGGACCTGTACACCTAGATCTCTCTGATTGTCAATACTCTCGAGGGTTCTACCATTCACTGTATATTCCCTACCTGTATTAGACCTTCCAAAATGCATTACCTCATATTTGTCCGGATTAAACTCCATCTGCCATCTCGCCGCCCAAGTCGCCAAACGATCTAAATCCTGTTGTCTCCTCTGACAGTCCTCATCGCTATCCGCAATTCCACCAACCTTTGTGCCATCTGCAAACTTACTAATCAGACCAGTTACATTTTCCTCCAAATCATTTATATATACTACAAACAGCAAAGGTCCCAGCACTGGTCCCTGCGGAACACCACGAGTCCACAGCCCTCCAATCAGAAAAGCACCCTTCCATTGCTCCTCTCTGCCTTCTATGACCTAGCCAGTTCTGTATCCATCTTGCCAGCTCACATCTGATCCCGTGTGACTTATCGCTTGTACCAGTCTACCATGAGGGACCTTGTCAAAGGCCTTACTGAAGTCCATATAGACAACATCTACTGCCCTACCTGCATCAACCAGCTTTGTGACCTCGAAAAACTCTATCGTTAGTGAGACACGACCTCCCTTCACAAAGCCGTGCTGCCTCTCGCTAATACATCCACTTGCTTCCAAATGGGAGTAGATCCTGTCTCAAAGAATTCTCTCCAGTAATTTCCCTACCACTGATGCAAGGCCCACTGGCCTGTAGTCCCCTGGATTATCCTTGCTATCCTTCTTAAACAAAGGAACAACATTGGCTATTCTCCAGTCCTCCGGGACATCACCTGAAGACAGTGAGGATCCAAAGATTTCTGTTAAGGCCTCAGCAATTTCCTCCCTTGCCTCCTTCAGTATTCTGGGATAGATCCCATCAGGTCCTGGGGACTTATCCACCTCTATATTTTTCAAGACGCCCAACTCCTCGTCTTTTTGGATCTCAATGTGACCCAGGTTATCTATACACCCTTCTCCAGACTCAACATCCACCAATTCCTTCTCTTTGGTGAATACTGATGCAAAGTATTCATTTAGTACCTTGCCCATTTCCTCTGGCTCCACACATAGATTCCCTTGCCAGTCTTTCAGTGGGCCAACCCTTTCCCTGGCTACCCTCTTGCTTTTTATGTGCATGTAAAAAGTATTGGGATTTTCCTTAACCCTATTTGCCAATGACGTTTCGTGACCCCTTTTTGCCCTCCTGACTCCTTGCTTAAGTACCTTCCTACTTTCCTTATATTCCACACAGGCTTCGTCTGTTCCCAGCCTTCTAGTCCTGACAAATGCCTCCTTTTTCTTTTTGATGAGACCTACGATATCTTTTGTTATCCAAGGTTCCCGAAATTTTCCTTCTTCCGCACAGGATCATGCCGGTCCTGAATTCCTTTTATAGAATTTACAGTGCAGAAGGAGGCCATTCGGCCCATCGAGTCAGCACCGGCTCTTGGAAAGAGCACCCTACCCAAGGTCAACTTCTCCACCCTATCCCCATAACCCAGTAACCCCATCCAACACTAAGGGCAATTTTGGACACTAAGGGCAATATATCATGGCCAATTCATCTAACCTGCACATCTTTGGACTGTGGGCTGAAACCGGAGCAGCTGGAGGAATCCCACGCACACACGGGGAGGATGCGCAGACTGCGCACAGACAGTGACCCAAGCCTGAATTGAACCTGGGACCCTGGAGCTGTGAAGCAATTGTGCTATCCGCAATACTAACGCGCTGCCCCTTTCAACTGACATTTGAAAGCCTCCCACATGTCAGATGTTGATTTACCCTCAAACATCCGCTCCCAATCTATGTTCTTCAGTTCCCGCCTCATATTGTTGTAATTAGCCTTCCCCCAATTTAGCACATTCAACCGAGGTCCACTCTTATCCTTGTCCACCAGCACTTTGTATATTTAGATCCCAGCCCTGATCCCCTTGTAGCCACGTCTCTGTGATGCCCACATCGTACCGGCCAATTTCATTATGCGCAACAAGCTCATTTACCTTGTTCCGTATCCTGCAATCATCAAAGTACAATACCCTCAGTCCTGCATTGACCACCTCC
The DNA here is from genome assembly GCF_047496885.1 of Scyliorhinus torazame. Lineage (NCBI taxonomy): Eukaryota > Metazoa > Chordata > Chondrichthyes > Carcharhiniformes > Scyliorhinidae > Scyliorhinus > Scyliorhinus torazame. The sequence goes on from NC_092711.1 coordinate 166,244,131, forward strand.
CTTCTCACACTTGTCACATTTTTGTTCTGCCTGAGGATGATGTTCTATTATTTTTGTTCTCCATTTCCCCTTCAGTTATGGCACCTTCTAGGCAAACGCTCTGGTTCCCACCCCCCTGCCATATTAGTTTAAATCCTCCCGAGTGACACAAGCAAACCTCCCAGCCAGGATATTGGTGCCCCTCGAGTTTAGATGCAACCCGTCCTTCTTGTACAGGTCGCACCTGCCTCGGAAGAGATCCCAGTGGTCCAGAAATCTGAAACCCTCCCTCCGACACCACTGGTTCAGCCATGTGTTTAGCTGCACTATCCTCCTATTTCTAGCCTCACTGGCACGTGGCACAGGGAGTAATCCTGAGATTACAACTCTAGAGGTCCTGCATCTTAGCTTACTGCCTAACTCCCTGAACTCCTTCTGCAGGACCTCATCCCTTTTCCTGCCTATGTCATTATGCCGATGTGTACTACAACCTCTGGCTGTTCACCCTCCCCCTTCAGGACGTCCTGTGTTCGTTCAGAGACATCCTTGACCCTGGTATCATGGAGGCAACATACCATCCTGGGAAAGGGAAATCATGCTTGATAAATCGATTGGAATTCTTCAAGGATGTAACTAGTAGAGTTGATTAGGGGAAGCCAGTGAATGTGGTTTATTTGGACTTTCAGAAGGCTTTCAACAAAGTTCCACATCAAGGATTAGTGTGTAAAGTTAATCCGCATGGGTTTGGGGATAGTGTATTGAGATAGATAGAAAACTGGTTGGCAGGCAGGAAATAAAGAGGAGGAATAAACAAGTATTTTTCTGAATGGCAGTGACCAGTGGGGTACCGCTAGGATCGGTACCAGCACCTCAGCTATTCACAATATATATTCATGATTTAGATGAGGGAATAAATGTAATACCTCAAAATTTGCAGATGACACAAAACTATGTGGTAGAGTGAGCTGTGAGGAGGATGCAGAGATGCTTCAGTGTTATTTGGACAAGCTGAGTGGAAAAATGCCTGGCAGATGGAGTATAATGTGGATAAATACAAGGTTATCCAGTCTGGTAGCAAAAACAGGATGGCAGATTATCTGAATAACTATAAATTAAGAGAGGGGAATGTGCAATGAGACTTGGGTGTCTTCGCACACCAGTCACTGAAGGTAAGCATGCAGGTACAGCAGGTGGTGAAGAAGAAAAATGGTATGCTGGCCTTATTAGCAGGAGGATTTGAGTACAGGAGCAGGGATGTCTTGTTGCAATTATACAGGGCCTTGGTGAGGCCACACCTGGGATATTGGCTGCAGTTTTGGTCTCCTTAACTGAGGAAGGGTGTTCTTGCTATAGAGGGAGTGCAGTGACGGTTTACCAGGCTGATGCCTCGGATGGCGAGACTGACGTATGAGGAGAAATTCAGCCAGTTAGGATTATGTTCGCTGGAGTTCAGGAGAATGAGAGGGATCTTATGGAAACCTATAAACTTCTAACAGGACTAGACAGGGTAAATGCGGGAAGGATTCCCGATGGTGAGGGAGTCCAGCACCATGCGTGATAGTCGAAGGATATGGGTAGACCACTTAGGACAGAGACGAGGAGAAATTTCTTCACCCAGAGAGTGGTCAGCCTGGGGAATTCACTACCACAGAAAGAGTTGAGGACAAAACATTGTCTGCTTTCAAGAAGCAGTTAGATACAGCTCTTCGGGCAAAAGGGATCAAAGGATGTGGAGGGAAAGCGGGGAACAGGTTACTGAGTTGGATGATCAGCCATGATCATAATGAATGACGGAGCAAGCTCGAAGGGCCGAATGGCCTCCTCCTGCTTCTATTTTCTATGTTTCTATGTGAGGCTGAAGTTTGTCTTGAGGGAATCAAACATTTTGGTGCCTTTTCCAATTGTACAATTAAATTGTGATTCACACTGAAAGGTTCACTTTCACTCAGTAATGATAACGTTTCACTTTTCTCAGCATAGACATTTTAGATTAAATACCAATTGTTCACTTCTCTTGTAGCTGGTGTGTGGAGAAGATCATGTTCACTGCAGACCTGTCAGCAGAGAAACCACACTGTGCTTCTGGATACATTCAATCTGCAAGTAGATGGATCTTTTAGACATGACCCTAGTGAAGGTCCTCCCAGTGATGCTAAGGAGTGAGATGTCCCTGTAGTAGTTGGAATCTCCTCTGTCATTGCTGATTTAATATATTGTGATGATTTTGCATCACACGTATGGAATGGTTCCTGTCACCCATCAGAGACGTAGGAGGTCATGAAGGTGTGACAGCCAATGGAATTTCCGTGTGTAAGCAGATCAGTTGGAATTCCATCCTTGCCGGGTGCCTTTCTGCTTGCTCAGCAATCAATGGCCTTTTCCAGCTCAACTGGTGAGGGTTCCTTGTCCAACTCAACCATGGAAGCTGCAATAGAGACAATCAGAGTCTGGGAGATGTCCAGCTCACAGTCGTGATCAACCCAGCAGGACATCTGTTTACTTCTGTTGGTAAGAACTTCACCAGCTGCCAAGTTCAGCTGGGCAACTTTGGTGATGGTCGGACAAAGATCCCTCTTGACCCCATCAGACATAGATTTCCATTGTCACAGGCAGCTTGGAATTATTGACAGAGGCTGGTCCAATGTTTATTTGCATAGGATCTCCCTGATATTTACACAACTGTCTTGGCTACTTTCAAGTAATGCAGTGTTCTAGCTGTTGGGTTTATGTTGGACATCAGGTCGACTTTGCTTTTTGCTTCAATGACAAGACGTCATCTCGGCTGAGTGAGTCTGAACCGGTCTTTGTTGTGGGTTCCACCTTTACCAAATGTTGCTGCTGCTGTGTCAGAAATGATTCAACTCAGCGACTTCCAAACTTCATCAGTGTACATGTTGATGTTAAGATTTCTATGTACGTTTTTACAGTACCTGTATAATATTTCACTGTTTGTTTCGCTTCCTTCACAATTTAATATCATAATGGACAGAACACTGAAGAAGTCAGTAAGCATTGTCAGCAAGGATTAATCTGCACTTTCTAATTGGAGATGTTAATCAGTGGAACCTTTTAGGCCTGATTTGCATCAAAGATCAAGTTAGGATTGAAGTACAAGTTCATGATTTTACCCTAAATGTGTTTCTGTTGAGAGTTCTTGAATTAAGGAGAAATATCACAGGGGGGATTTTAAAAAGGAACATTGCAGCCCCAAAAATCAGTGACATTTTCAGAATATTAAACTGCAGCCAGTTATAGAGATTGTTAACATCAGCAGAATCAAACCAGATATTGTCAGACTATCAATCCTGGATGTGATTAGCAGCAGCAAAACAGCAGATTCCAATCCCTGGTCATTTGTGAACTCGCTGGTGTCTCAGCAGGTGTTGTGACTGAGTGAATCCCGCTCCACACAAGGAGCAGGAGAACCGTCTGCCCCCGGTGTGATCCCACTGATGTGTCAGCAATTGGGATGCCCAAGGAAATCCCATTCCACACACGGAGCAGGTGAACGGCTTCTCCCCAGTGTGAGTGTGTTGGTGCTCACTGAGGTCAGTTGACTGATTGAAACTCTCTCCACAGGTGATGCACCTGAATGGTTCCTCGTTTGTGTGCATTTGGTGGTGTGTCTGGAGGGTGAATACCTGAGTGAATCCCTTCCCACACACAAAGCAAATGAATGGTTTCTGACCCGTGTGAATTCGCTGGTGTTCAGTGAGGATGGATAAAGACTTGAATTTCTCTTCACAGGTTGTGCAGCTGAATGGTTTCTTCTCAGCGTGAACTCGCTGGTGTAAGCGAAGGGCAGATGACTGAGTGAACCTCCTCTCACACACAGAACAGCTGAACGGCCTTTCCCCAGTGTGAACGCGTCGATGGAATTCCAGCCGGGGGGAAGAATTGAATCCTTCACCACACTCCTCACATTTCCACGGTTTCTCCATGGTGCCAGTTTCCTCATATCCCTCCAGTTTGGACAGTCAGTTGAAGCTTTGTCCACACACACAGAACACCTGTACGGTTTCTCCCTGCTGCGAATCGTGTGATTTTTTTTACAGGATGTTTCACTGGTTAAAGCTCTTTGTACAGTCAATGTACTGGAACACTCTCATTCCAGTGTGTGTCCTGATGCTTTTCCAGTCACAATGATGTTTGAAATGGTGTCACACAGGTAGAACACACAAACATTTCTCCTTCCAAATTCAATGACTAATGATATTCTGGCTGTGGCGACTCAGTGACTCTGTCAGATCATGCTGTGATGTTCAGTTTGAGCTTCCTGTCTGTAAATCCACCCATTCTAGTGCCCTGGAAAATAAGTTTACAAAACGTTATACAGAGAGAAATCCTGAACATACAATTCTATTTTCTATACAACATATTTTCCTCATTTGTACCTGCAAAACAGTAAATCCTACTCCCATACACTCTCTTGCTCCCCGCGCTGAATGCAAATCCCAGGGTGACTAATAGTCCCATATTTTACAGAAATGTATTTGAGTTCACTGTCCCAGTCTGCATGCTGCCTGGATGCTGGCTGTCCTACAAATTGGATCTTTGTCACTGCACAAAACCATGTTCCTTACCGCTTCTATGTTCCAACAGCTCTGGCAAACACCACCCTTAATTTTCACCATGAGAGTTGGTCAGCCCGTCAAACCCAGCACAGCACCTTCACAATTATTTTCCTTGCAGTTTACCTCCTGCCTCCACTCTGGCTGGGTTCAGTTCTCAAGCCTCTTTGCAAAGTGAGAATAAAATCAATTAATCACTCATTTTCTGTCCTGGTCACTGGGACCCTGATGCCCGCTCACTGGGACACACAAGAAGTAAACAAGCCCCGGGAGCTGCAAACCCGGGACCTGCAGGTTCCTATTGGGGGTTTGGGGCCTCCAGCGGGTGTTTGTGAATCCTCCCCGCCCACCTCCCAGCGTTTCCTTCCTTCCCAGAGATCAGAATCCTCATTGATTTGAGTCCAAAGTGACAGCTCTTATTTACTGTCCCCCCTCCTCTGGTATGAACCATCCTCCAGTCGCTGAAGTAGGAGGGTTAACCTGGGCCTGTTCCCGGCAGCTGCAAACCAGGGAGCTGACAATGATTCTGAAGGGTTTGCGGATCCCGAGGCCAACACTAGAATTGCGCATGCTCCAAACTCCGTTCCCGCGCCTGTGCACTGGTGTCCAACTATAGCAGCCGCATTGCGCATGCTCTGCATCACAATGCCAGGTTGATTGACAGCAGCTCTAGACCAATACGAAGAGGGGACGGACCTGGCTGCCTGAACGGGAGCGGCTGATCCACCAACCAATCAGAGTGAATGAGGGGCGGGCCTGAGCCTGGATCTTCCTCATTGGTTGAAACTCTGCATCATTTTGAAAGCTAATTTGTCTCAAACTCCAGGAGAAAACTGCACCTTTCTGTTTGTGGCTTTAAACAGATGAGACCCTGTGGGTGTGGAGCAAATATTTCAACGTTTGTTCATCAAATGTAGAAAGTTGAAACTATGTCCACACAATTCAGGGGCTGACTTCAAAATAGAACTGGGCACACAGGGAATGTCTACAGTAACAGAATATGCTGGACAATCTCAGCAGGTCCGACAGCATCTGTGGAGAGTAAAGGGAGCAAATGTTTTGTGTCTGGATGACTCTTTGTCAAAGCCATCCATACTCGAAACATTAGCTCCCTTTCTCTCCCCAGATGCTGTCAGACCTGCTGAAATACTTGAGTTTTTACTGCTTTTGTTTCAGATTCCAGCATCTGTCGTAATTTGCTTTTATCGGAATGTCGACAGTACCTTGTTTTGGGGTCACTGCGTATCATTTTCCCCCACTTACCATTCCCTGTTTAAATGTGAAGAAAGAGCTTTTCAAGAATGAGACACAGTAACTGACACCCTGTTCAAAATGAAACTAAAGTCACTGTCTGTCTTTACCAAGGATATAGAGGCTACCCTGGCCATGGAGGCAGATTAAGAAACTTTGTTGCCAGAGCGGCACGGTAGCACAGTGATTAGCACTGTTACTCCATAGCGCCAGGGTCCCGGGTTTGATTCTCGGCTTGGGTCCCTGCCTGTGCAGGGTCTGCATGTTCTCCCTGTGTCTCCGTGGGTTTCCTCCAGGTGCTCCGGTTTCCTTCCACAAGTCCCGGAGGACATGCTTGCTAGGTTAATTGGACATTCTGAATTCTCCCTCCGTGTACCTGAACAGGCGCGAAGTGTGGCGACGAGGGGATTTTCACAGTAACTTCAATGCAATGTTAATATAAGCCTACTTGTGACAATAATAAAAATTATTATTTTTAATTGATCAGGAGGAAGTGTTAAAGTGAGAATGTAAATTACAGTGGAGCTGGCAATAATTTCCCAGTCTTTGCTGGAGGTGCCAGAGGACTGGAGAATTACAAATCTTATGCATTTGTTCAATAAGGATAGCCCCAGCAATTGCAGATCAGTTAGTTTAACATCATTGGTGGGCAAGCTTATAGAATCAATTATTCCAAATAGAATTTTAAAACATGGAAAATTATGGACTGATTTGCAAGAACCAGTATCAATCCACCTACCCTGCACATCTTTGGGTTCTGGGGGTGAGACCCACATAGACATGGGGAGAATGTGCAAACTCCGCATGGACAGTGACCCAGGGCCAGGATCAAATCCGTGTCCTTGGTGCTGTGAGGCAGCAGTGCTAACCACTGCGCCGCCGTGCCGCCCAACTGACAGATTTCTGAATGTCAATAACACAAAGGGATATGGGAATAGTGTGGGGGGAAAGGCAATGAAGTGGATGATCAGCCATGATCGTATTGAATGGTGGAGCAGGCTCAATGGGCTGAATGGCCAACTCCTGCTCCTATGTTACAATGATACAAAGATAGGTAGGAAATTAAATTGTGAAGAGGACATAAGGAGGTTACAAAAATATATGTTAAATGAGTGGTATAAAATTTCCCAAATGGAGTGCAATGTAGGAAAAGTTATTACTTGAAGATTTGTATTCATTGCAGAGCTCGGAGATTCGGAGGGATCTGGGTGTCCAAGAGCATGAATCACAAAAGGTGAGTATACAGGTACAGCAAGTAATTAGGAAAGCTAATAGAATGTCATTGTTTATTGTGAGGGGAATGGAATACAAAAGTAGGGAGGTTATCTTATGAGGAATGAATGGACAGGCTGGGCTGGTGTCCGATGGAGTTTAGGTGACTTGATTGAACCTTGATGTTGGATGTGGAAAGGATGTTTCCTCTTATGAGAGAATCTAGAAATTGAAGTCTTCTTAAAGTAACAACAGTGGTTAGCACTGTTGCCTCACGGCATTGAGGACCCGGGTTTGATCCCAGCCCCAAGTCACTGTCTGTGTAAAGTTTGCACATTCTCCCCGTGTCTGCGTGGGTCTCATTACCCCAACCCAAAGATTTGCAGGGTAGGTGGATTGGCCAGGCTAAATTGCCCCTTAATTGGAATTTAAAAAAAGTAGCAACTTGCCCCTTTAAGGCAGAGAAGAACTTTTTTTCTCGCAATGGGTGCTGAGTCTTTGGAACTCTCTTCCTAAGGGCAGTGGAAGCAGAGTCTTTGAATATTTAGAAGGCAGAGCTGGATAGATTTGTGTTAAGCAAGGGGGTGAAAGGTTATCGGGACAATAGGTGGGGTGACGACCATCATATAACGATATGAAATAGGAAGAAGAGGATGCTGTTCAGCCTTTAAATAGGATCATGGCTGATTCAACATTTCTCTCGTCCACTTTCCTGCCCTTTCCCTGGAATCCTTGATTCCCTCACTGATCAAGAATCTATCTCAGCTTTAAATATACACAGGGACTCTGTCCCCACAGCTTTCAGTTCCAAAGATTCACAACCCTCAGAGAAGAAATTCCTCTTCATCTCAGTCTCAAATTGACATCTCTTTATTCTGGGCCTAGACTCTCCCACGAGGGGAAACATCCTCTCAGCATTTACCCTGTCAAGCCCCTGAAGAATCCTGTATGTTTCAATGAGATCATCTCTCAATCTTCTAAATTCCAATGAGTAGAGTCCAAACCTGTTTAACCTTTGCTCCTAAAACAATCCCTTCATACCGGGTATCATCATAGTGAATCTTCTCTAACCCTCCTCCAATAAAATAATATCTCTCCTTAAATAAGGGGGCCAAAACTGCTGACACTATCTCTGTAGGCATTTCTTTAGGATCCTAAGGTGTAAGTCATCAGGGATAGGGTACTTATCTGTCTTTAGCCGCATTAGTTTGTTGAATACTGCATCTCTAGTATTGGTATTTAATTCCTCCTCCATATTCTTTAGTATTAATGGAATATTTGAAGTCTCTTCAACCATAAAGACTAATGCAAAATATCTGTTTAACTCCTCTGCCATTTCCTTATTTCCCATAACTATCTCCGCAGATTTAATTTCTAAGGGGCCTGTGTGGAGTTGAGGTTACAATCAGATCAGCCAGGATGTAATGAATGGTGGAGCAGGCTCGAGGGGCCGAGTGGCCTACTCCTGCTCCTAATTCATATGTTATCACATCCTTTATAATAGATTGTAGCATTTTTCCTCCAATGATGTCAGGTTAATGGGTCTGTAGTTCCCTGTTTTCTCTCTCTCTCCTTAAATTGTGGGGTTACATTTACCACCTTCCAATCTGCAGGAACCATTCCAGAATCTACAGAATTGTGAAAGATGATCACCAATGTATCCTCTATCTCTACAGCCGCCTCTTTCAACACTCTGGGATGTAGAGCAGCAGCTTTTGGGGATTTATTAACTTTCAACCACATTAATTTCTCCAGTACTACTTTTTCACTAATACTAATCTCTTTCAGTTCCTCGTGCTCACTGGTCCCTTGGTTCTCTGGTGTTTTTAGAACAATTTCTGTATCTTGCTCCGTGAAGACAGACACACATTGTTTAGTTTCTCTGCCATTTCCTTATTCCCCATCATAAACTCTCCTGTCTCTGTCTGGAATGGACCACATTGGTCTTTGCTAATCTTTTCCTTTTCACATTCCTATAGGAGCTGTTCCAGTCCTTTTGTTAATGTTTCTCGCCAGTTTGTTCTCATATTCTATTTTCTTTTTATCAGTTTCTTGATCCTCCTTTGCTGAATTCTAAAACAAGTTCCCAATCCTCAGGCTTATTACCTATTTTGGCCATTTTATGAGCCCCTTCTTTTCATGTAATGGAATCTTTAATGTTTCCTGTTATAATAATAATCTTTATTATTGTCAAAAGAAACTACTGTGAAAATCCCCTCGACACCATTGCATCACTATTACTGTTGGATATTTATTCCTTAAATTAATTTATATTTGTCATACATTATGTGAAAGTCGCCAAAGTCCCAGAGGACCACAGGCTTCTCTCTCCTGAGAAAGAGAGAGCGAGAGAGCTGCTTGGTGGTGATTTGATCCGAGGATCACCACACCTCAGGCGAGGGGCAATGTTGAGAAGACGGGGCCTTCATGGATAACCTCAGCCGGTACGGCAGTTTAACCCAAGCTGTTGGTGTCGCTCAGTATCACAAACCAGCCATCCAGCCAACTGAACTAACCAATCCCCTTGTAAATATGTAATAATTCCTTAAATAATAGCTATCTCCCATCATACCTTTTAATGTATTTTCCCAGCCCACCTCAGACACCTTATTCCCTCATACCCTGAGCCCCGCATACTCAGTTTTTCACAGTGAGAAACACCCAAATAAACTAAACAAAAGAACCATGTAACCACCATAGTCCCTCTTCATGGCAACGTGGCATGGTTCTGGGGCTTCCAAACAGAAATGGAAACAAATAGTCTTAAACTTCAAAACTCCCTTTCACTCTTCTGATTCTTGTGAAACTTCAAACCAGGTATTTGCAAGAAGGTTCAGAGAGCATCAGCCCATTGGAGGCAAAGTCGTGAGACCGGCAAGTCCAGCAGAAAGAAACCCTCCGACCCTCCCCATCGACCAACTGTCAGAATGAACAAAATGCTGTTCTGGGTGTAATTGAAGCAGAAACAATAACAACAGAATCCTACCCCTGTAATCAATTGTGAACTTGTTGGTATCTCAGCAAGTTCGAGGAAACACAGAATCCCTTCCCACACTGAGAGCAGGTGAACGGTCTCTCCCCAGTGTGAATTCGCTGATGTAACTTGAGGTTGGATGACTGAGTGAATCCCTTCCCACACTGAGGGCAGGTGAATGGCCTCTCCCCAGTGTGAACTCGCTGATGTGAGTTCAGGCTGGATAACTGAGGGAATCCCTTCTCACACTGAGAGCAGGTGTACGGTCTCTCCCCAGTGTGTGCTCGCTAGTGCGTCTGCAGGGTGGATGAGTGACTGAATGTCTTCTCACAGTCTGAGCAGGTGAACGGCCTCTCCCTGGTGTGAACCCGCTGGTGTGACTTCAGATGGGATAACTGAGTGACTCCCTTCCCACACACAGAGCAGGTGAAGAGCCTCTCCCCAGTGTGAATGTGTCGATGAGCCTCCAGCACAGATGGAACCCTGAATCCCTTCCCACAGTCCCCACATTTCCACCGTTTCCCCATGTTTTGGGTCTCCTCTTGTCTCTCCAGTCGGACAATCAGTTGAAGCCTCGTCCACACACAGAACACGTGTACGGTCTCTCCCCGCTGTGAATGGTGTGATGTGTTTTCAGGCTGTGTAACTGGTTAAAGCTCTTTCCACAGTCAGTGCTCTGGAACACTCTCACTCGGGTGTGTGTGTGTCTCGGTGATTTTCCAGTCACACTGATATTTAAAATCTTTTGAAGCCAACAGGTCGGGCGAACATTCCTCCTTCCCGATTTAATGGCCAATGAACCGAGTGACTCTGTCAGATCTAAACATGATGTTTGAGATTTCCGTCTGTAAATCCTCTCCTTTTAACATCCTGTAAAATGAGTTTACAAAATACATCACAGTCAGTACAGGATAGAAATTCAGAACAGATTATTTTAATTTCTATGAAACATTCTTTCCTCTCATTCCCCAAAAGCTGTAAATCTCCATCCCACTCACTCTCCCTCCATTCTCACTCTGCTGTATCTAATATTGACCCTCCCAATTCTCCTGAAGGTGCTGATTCAGGCTGATTGACAGATCCATGCTCACTGCTTCCTGTCCTAGGCACAGAGACCATAACAAACAGGAGGTACAGTCGAAGCAACAGTGCTAACCACTCTGGTACCGTGCCGCCCAGCACCATTTTTCCACGCCATCCCCCATATCCCTCGATAACTTCACTACCTAGAAACCTATCAAACTGCCCTGAAAATATTTGATGACTGAGGTTCCACAGTCCTCTGGGGTAGAGAATTCCAAAGCTTCACCACATTTCCTTTAAATGTATTGATGGGGGCAGCACAGTGGCACAACGGTTAGCCCTGCTGCCTCTCGGTGCCGAGGACCCGGGTTCGATCCCGGCCCCAGGTCACTGTCCATGTGGAGTCTGCACATTCTCCCAGTGTCTGCATGGTCTCACCCCCACAACCCATGTGCAGGGTGGGTGGATTGGCCATGCTAAATTTCCCCTGAATTGGAAAAGAAAATTGGGTATTTAAAAAAATTAATCAATTCATTGACGGGGATTTGGGGGCCGCTGGTTAGGCCAGTATTCTTTGTCATCCCTAGTTGCCCTTCAGAAGGTGGTGGTGAGCTGCCTTCTTGAACGTCTGCAGTCCCTCAGGTGTAGGTACACCCACTGTGCTGGTAGGGAGGAGTTCCAGGATTTTGCCCCAGCGACAGTGAAGGAACGGCGATATATTTCCAAGTCGGTCTGGTGAGTGACTTGGAGGGGAACCTCCAGGGGGTGAGGTTCCCAGGTATCTGCTGCTCTTGTCCTTCTAGATAGTAGTGGTCGTGGCTTTGGAAGGTGCTGTCTGAGGAACCTTGGCGACTTACTGCAGTGTATCTTGTAAATTGTACACACGGCTGCCACTGTTCGTCAGTGGTGGAGGGTTTAAATGTTTGTGGACAGAGGAGCAATCAACCTGGCTGCTTTGTCCTGGATGGTGTCGAGCTGCTCGAGTGTTGTTGGAGCTGCACTCATCCAGGCAAGTGGAGAGTATTCCATTATACTCCTGACTTGTGCCTTGTAGATGTTTGGACAAGATCTGGGAGGTCAGGTTGTGAGTTACTCGCTGTAGGATTTCCAGCCTTTATTTCGCTAAGAAGGAGATACAGAGCTTTCCGGGAATGGAGAAGGGGGTGGTGTTGGCAATTTATGGGGCGATTTGAGGAGAACAGAAGGCCCACTGGAGGGGATTAAGGCAAAGTGGGAGGAAGAGCTGGGAGAGAGCATGGAGGAGGGGTTGTGGTGTGAGGTGCTCTGGAGGGTAAATGCCTCAACTTTGTGCACGAGGTTGAGGCTGATAGAGCTGTACGTGGTGTATCGGGCGCACCTCACAAAGGTGATGATGAGCCGACTCTTTGAGGAGGTAGAGGATGTTTGTGAACGTTGGGGGGGGGGGGGGGGACCCGCAAACCACGTTCATATGTTTTGATCCTGTCCAAAGCTGGAGGGGTATTGGTGGGAGGTGTTCAAGGTAATTTTGAAGGTGGTACATGTGAGGCATGAGCCGGGTCCTCTGGAGGCCATATTCGGGGTATCGGATCGGCCAGGGTTGGAAGCGGGTGCGGAGGCAGATGTTTTACCCTTCGCCTCGCTCATCGCCCAAAGGCGGATCCTGGTGGGGTGGAGGTCAGTTTCTCCACCCTGTGCCCTGGCGTGGCGGGGGGATCTGTTGGAGTTTTTAACACTCGAAAAAGTGAAGTTTGAGTTGAAGGGAAGGGTGGAAGGATTGTACAATTCATGTGTTTATTATGCACTTTCAAAAATTGGATGACATTGAACAAAAGAGTGGAGTGGGGGTGTTGGGGTGGGGTTGGACTGTGTATGTTGTTGGTGACTATGTATGGGGTTGTATGGTGAATTCCTGAATCCTTTTCTTTGATGTTTGTATTTAAAATGTTGAGGGTTGTTTGGGGGTTGGTGGGAGGGAGGAATTGTTGGCCAGGGGATTGACATTATATTTGTTACTGTTGATTGTTTGTCGGTGGGTGTAAATTTGGATGAAAATGTGAAAAAGGAGAATAAAAATATTTAGTAAGAAAAATAATTCCCAGCCTTTAACCTGCCCTGGTAACCACAGTACTAATATGGCTAGTCCACTTCAGATTCTGATCAATAGTAAGCCCCAGGATGTTGTTTGTGGGGGATTCAGCGATGGTAATGCCATTGCATGTCAAGGAGCGGTGGTTAGATGTAAGGGTAGCACAGTGGTTAGCACTGTTGCTTCTCAGCTCCAGGGTCCTAGCTTTGATTCAAGGCTTGGGCCACCGTCTGCGTGGAGTCTGCATGTTCTCCGTGTCTGCGTGGGTTTCCTCCGGGTGCTCCGGTTTCCTCCCACAAATCCTGAAAGACGTATTGTTAGGTAATTTGGACATTCTGAATTCTCCCTCTGTGTACCCGAACAGGCGCCGGAATGTGGCGACTCGGGGCTTTTCACAGTAACTTCATGGCAGTGTTAATGTGATCCTACTTGTGACAATAAAGATTATTATTCTCATCTTGCAGGAGATGGCCATTGCCTTGCACTTGTGTTACATCCTCGAGTGAGGAAATCCCTCCTCATCTCAGCTTTCTCTCCATTTTCCTGCCGGTTTCCCATGACCCTTGACTCCCTCGCCAATCAGAAATCTGTCTGGGGGGGACCACGTGAAGCGGCTTTTCCGCAGGTTCTGGTGCCACTCGCCTATAATCCGTCATTTATCCTGATTTCCCGGCATTCATCTAATTAATGCCAGAATTAATATTTGTTCTCATGTCCCTGGAAGACTTCAGGATTGGTTTTGGTGAGATTATGCCGAAATATGTCAAGAAATCTATTGATTGGGGTGCACGTGGCACAGTGGTTAGCACTGGGACTGCAGCGCTGAGAACCCGGGTCCGAATCCCGACCCTGGGTCACTGTCCGTGTGTAGTTTGCACATTCTCCCCATGTCTGTGTGGGTTTCACCCCCACAACCCAAAGATGTGTAGGGTAGGTGGATTGGCCATGCAAAATTGCCCCTTAATTGGAATAAAGAGATAATTGGGTACTCTAAATTTTATTTAAAAAAAGAAATCTATCGATAAAAGAGTGCAGGCGGATTCAGTGGGGGTGGAGCCGCATTTTGAACATGGCACCCTGACCCTCAGGAGGTCCCTCGACCCCGCGCTCTCCGGGACTCTCTCGGAGGCGGTGAAAATGATGACTGCCGACATTCTCCGTGTTATTGACCAGAGGCTGAGTGAGCTGGCTCAATATCTGTGAGCTCATGAGGCCGAGCTGCAAAACACCATGAAGAGGCTCGATGATCCGGAGGCGAGAATCCTGAACGTTGAGCAAGATGCCTCCTCGGCAGAGGCAAGAATTCAATCCTTGGAAAACCGGCTGAGTGGTGTGGTGGACTCCTGGAGGACTTGGAGAACCGAGGGTGAGAGAAAGAACATCCAAGTCGTCGGCCTGCCAGAAGGTGTGGAGGATAAGGTTCCTGTTAGGTTCTCCGAGGACTGGCTGCCACATTTTCTCAAGATAGATGTGAAGCCTGGGTGTTTCAAATTAGAAAGGGCATCGGATCCTGTCTTTGAGGCCGAGGGATAGTTTTCATCCCAGGCCTGTAATCATTCCCTTCCACAACTTGAAAGATCACCAGAGGGTCCTGGAGACGGGTAAGGTCATTTGGGACCCGGCTCCATGAGGGACTGAGGATTTAGTTCTTCCAGGATTTTTTGGCAGCCACAAAAACGAGATACGAGGTCTCCCTTTTGGTTAACTCAAACCCTGGGATTTCCCCCTCCATTTTGTGGAGGACGTGTGACGTTTATGCTCGGGGCTGATCATTTCTCACACTGCTAATGAAGGGTGCAGGATGCTGGAGAACCAGCGGCGTCTGGAGGTTTGTTTGGCGAAGGTGGAGGAGAATCATATGGAGGGCCCGAGTAAGCTATTACTGAAGGAGGTTAACGCAGCAAGAGTGGCTTTGGACTCCCATCGACTCAGCAGGTCGAGAAAAGTTGAGAGTTTGTGAGGCAGAAGTTGTACGAGTTTGGGAATAAGCCGAGCAAATACTTGGCCTGTTGGACAAAGAAAAAGGCCGACTTTAGAGTCATTCCCAAAGGCCATCCTGGTATGGGGTGATGGTGTAGAGAGCTCTGCGCTTCTTTCTTGAAAAGAGGCCTTAACAATTCCCATCTACTCTCCTCCGCCTGGCTGAACTCGTTCTATCTCTCAACAACTTCTCCTTCAACTCATCCCACTTTCTCCAAATCAAAGGTGAAGCAATGAGTAGCTGCATGGATCCTAGCTACGCTTGCCTTTTTATGGGGTATGTGGAACATTCCTTGTTCCAGGCTGACCCAGGTCCCCTCCCACAACTCCTTTACCAATACATTGATGACTATTTTGGTGCCATTTCAAGCTCTCGTCCAGATCTGAAAAATTCATCAACTTCGCTTCCAGTTTCCACCCCTCCATCATTTTCACCTGTTCCATCTCAGACACTTCTCTTCCCTTCCTTGACCTTTCTGTCTCCATTTCCGGCAATAGTCTATCCACTAATGTCAATTACAAGCCCACGGACTCCCACAGCTATCTGGACTACAGCTCTTTGCACCCTAAATTCTGTAAAGGCTCCATCCCTTTCTCGCAGGTCCTTCGCCATCGCATTTGTTCCAATGATGGCACTTTCCAAAGGTGCTTCGAAAATGTGTTCCTTCTTCCTCAACCATGATTTCCCACCGACAATTGTGGACAGGACCCTCAGCAACATGCGGTCCATCTCCCGCGCCACTACCCTCGCCCCCTCCCTCCCAGAACAAGGATAGAGTCCCCCTCGTTCTCACATTTCATCCCACCAGCCTCCATATGCAAAGCATAATCCTCCACCATTTTCGCCAACTCCAGCGTGATGCCACCACCAAACACATCTTTCCTTCCGCCCGCTGTCAGCATTCCGCAGAGACCGTTCCCTTCAGGATAGTCTAGTCCACTCCTCCATCATATCTAACACCTCTCCCATCACCCATGGCACCTTCTCATGCAATCACAGGTGTAACATCTGCCCCTTTACCTCTTCCATGCTTAACATCCCAGGCCCAAAACACTCATTCCAAGTTAAGCAGTGTTTCACTTGCACCCCTTTCAATTTGGTTGATTGCATTCACTGCTCCCAATGTCGTCTCCTCTATGTCGGAGAGACCAAACGTAGAGTGGGTGATCGCTTTGCTGAGCACCTTCAGTCTGTGTGCATTCAGGACCCTGACCTTCCCATTGCTCGCCATTTTAACACAAGACCCTGCTCCCATGCCCTGTCCTTGGCCTGCTACAATGTTCCAGAGAAGCTCAACGCATATTGGAGGAGCAGCATCTCACCTTCCAGTTAGACATGCCTTCCGGTCTGAACATCAAATTCAACAACTTCAGATGATTAGCTCTACCCACCTCGACCCTTTTCGTTTTCATTCCATCTCATTTTAACTGTCTTTTACCTTTTATTTCTTTCTTCATATATATTTTCCCCCCAATCTTATTCTCTTTCCTTACCTTTTCTCCCCTTTCTCTCATTTTACCTCTCTCCCACCCATGTCCCCCTTCTCCCCACATCTGTATCTGTCACACCTTACCCTCTGATTTTAGTTTCTCGGCTGTTTGACCTTTCACATCTTTTATTCTCTCTGGGGACTATCATTAGCACTCTTTCCCCTTGGTTTCTGTAGCTATTAGCACTCTTTTTGCTTTGTTTCTGCGGCTATGACTCATCTTTCATTCCCTCACACTACAGTATAAATATCAACGCCTTTTAGCTTTGACAAAGAGTCATCTGGACTCTAAATGTCAGCTCTTTTCTCTCCTTTCAGTTGCTGCCACACCTGCTGAGATTTTCCAGCATTTTCTCTTCTGGAATATAACGTTGCTGCAAGGGACCAATTGAAGGCCAGAATGAGAAAAGAAATGGAAAAGTGGAGAAAATAAAGTGTTATACGCACAGATGTTGGGCACAGGACAGAGCTTCAGTCTTTGTGAAGCTCAAATGTCATCCAGACAAATCCCCCGCTCTCAATAGCTGGAGGACTAGAGTCCTTCCGGTCCTCCAATCTTTCCATTGGTTGCTGGCCGCCTGCCTGAAGACAATGGGCAACGGGTGTCACGTGGTCATCGATGCTCCTTTGACCCGAGGGAATAATCACCACCGCGCATGCGCCTCTTCTCCTCTCGTTAATGCCCCCCCCCCCCCCGCGCCCCGCGGTGGATGGAGCGGTTTCCCCGGCGCTGGGGACTATGGGAGATTAAGCCGCCATTACCCATCCGGAGCCCAGTCTACAAACGTCTGGGACTGGGATGAAAAGAGGGAGTGGCGAGCAGTGCCCCCATTCCAGACACAGAGTACATGTGGGTAGTCACTGGATTTTGTGACTCCCCTTAGCACAATTTTTTGTTAACTTCAGCTGTAACGATTTAGACATATTGGGGAGTGTGAAACTGAACCCGAGAATCAGCATCTTCAGGGGAGGCGAATTGGGGGAAAAGCAGGAGGAGGATAAATGGGATGAATTAGTGTTACAATCAATAGGGAGGAGTGTGTGGAGGCAGAGACAGGGAGAAGCAGTATTTTCTGTCATGATCATGAGCTTGGACAATTTTATCAAATCATTTGTGAAACCTGGATTTACAATGTCCTTGTGGAACACCTTGGGAAATTTAATTACATTAAATGTGCTGTATAAATGCAAATTAATCTGTTATTTATTTATTTTTTAAAATTATGATTATTCAATGTTTTTCAATAATTTTTACAAAAAGGAAAGAAAATATACAATAGAGAAATAAACAGGGCAATACGCCAACAAACAAAGCATCTTAATCCTCTAACCCTTAAACGATTTAACAAATTAAGAATAAAAATGGGACAAATGCCCCTTACATAAACCAAAACAAGAACACCCCCCCCCCCCACCCAGTGTTGCTGCTGCTATTGACCTCCACCTAACGTTCCGTGAGAAAGTCTAGGAACGGTTGCCACCGTCTGGAGAATCTTGCACAGACCCTCGCAAGGCAAACTTTATCTTTCCAACCTGAGAAATCCCGCCATGTCATTGATTCAAGCCTCCAAGCTTGGGGGCTTCGCGTCCCTCCACATTAGCAAGATCCTTCTCCGGGCTACCAAAGAGGCAAAGGCCAGAACTCCGGCCTCTTTCGGCTCCTGTACTCCCGGCTCGTCTGACACCCCAAATATTGCTATCCCCAGCTCAGTTTTACCCGAGTGTCCAAGACCTTGGACATAGCCTTTGTGAAGCCCCTCCAAAACCCCGCCAGCGCCGGGCACGCCCAGAACATATGGGCGTGGTTTGCTGGGCTCCCCGAGCACCTCACACACCTGTCCTCTACCCAAAAAAACTGACACATCCTCGGCCCCTATCATATGCGCCCTGCGTAACACTTTAAACTAGATCAGGCTGAGTCTGGCGCAAGACAAGGAGGAATTAACCCTGCCCAGGGCGTCAGCCCACAGGCCCTCATCGAGCTCCTCGCCATGCTCCTCCTCCCACTTGCCCTTCAGCCCCTCCACCGAGGCTCCCTCCGCCTCCTGCAGCTCCTGGTATATTGCCCAGACCTTACCCTCTCTGACCCACACGCCCGAAATCACCCTGTCGTGTATCCTCCGGGCAGGCAGCAGCGGGAATTCCCCTACCTGCCTCCTCACAGACCCCAACCTGCACATACCTGAAGGCATTTCCCAGGGGTAACCCAAATTTCTCTTCCAGCGTCCTCAGACTGGCAAAAGTCCCATCAATGAATAGGTCCCCCATCCTTTTGATTCCCGCCCGATGCCAACTTAGGAATCTGCCATCCATCCTGCCCGGTGCAAACCTATGGTTGTTCCGTATCGGGAACCAGATTGAGGCCCCCACCTCCCCCTGTACCATCTCCACTGCCCCCAGATCCTCAATGTCGCCGCCACCACCGGGCTCGTGGTGTACCGCGTCGGCGGTAGCGGCAACGGTGCCATCGCCAGTGCCTCCAGGCTAGTACCTACACATGACGCCGCCTCTAGTCTTTTCCACTCCGCCCCTCCCCCTCCATTACCGAATCATTGCCACATTAGCTGCCCAGTAGTAACTACACAGATTCGGCAGTGCCAGCCCACCCCCCTCCCGACTGGGCTCCAAGAACAGTCTCTTAACCCTCGGTGTCTTACTTGCCCACACATACCTCATAATGCTCTTGCTCACTCGCTTGAAAAAGGCCTTAGGGTTGAGAATAGGCACTGGAACACGAACAAGAACCTAGGGAGGGCCGTCATCTTAATGAACTGCACCCTGCCCGCCAGGGAGAGTGGCAACACGTCCCATCTCTTAAAGTCCTCCTCCATCTGGACCACCAACCACACCAAGTTGAGCTTATGCAGGACCCCCAACTCTTGGCCACCTGGATACCCAAATACTGGAAACTCCTCTCCACCCTCTTGAGCGGCAGCTCCTCCAACCTCTTCTCCTGACCCCTCGCATGCACCACAAAGAGCTTGTTCTTCCCAACGTTGAGCTTGTATCCTGAGAAGTCTCCAAACTCCCTAAGGGTCTACATGACCTCTGCAATCCCCTCCACTGGAACTGCGATATACAAAAGCAGGTCATCTGCACAAATGAGATCCGATGCTCCTCCCCTCCCCGGACCAACCCCCTCCAGTTTATAGACTCCCTCAGCACCATGGCCAGCGGCTCATTTGCCAGGACAAACATCAGGGGGGACAGGGGGGCACCCCGGTCTTGTCCCGCAGTACAGTCTAAAGTACTCTGACCTCAGCCGATTTGTCGATACGCTCGTCACCGGGGCCTGGTACAACAATTTGACCCACCCTATCAACCCCTCACCGAACCCAAACCTGCCCAGCACTTCTCACGGGTACTCCCACTCCACCCGATCAAAGGCCTTCTCCACTTCCATTGCCGCCACCACTTCCGCCTCCCCCATCCTCCGAGGGCATCATGATCACATTCAGGAGCCTCCGCACATTTGCATTCAATTGCCTGCCCTTCACAAACCCCGTCTGGTCCTCGTGTATCACTCCCGGGACACAATCCTCAATCCTAGTCGCCAGGACCTTCGCCAACAACTTGGCATCCACATTGAGGAGCGAAATCAGCCTATACGAGCCACACTGCAGCGGGTCCTTGTCCTGCTTGAGGATAAGCGAGATCAGAGCCCGCGACATCGTTGGGGGAAGAATCCCTTCTTCCTTCGCCTCGATGAAGGTTCTCACCAGCAACGGGCCCAGCAGTTCCACAAACTTCCTGTAGAACTCAACCGGGAACCCATCTGCCCCGGGGCCTTGCCCGCCTGCATACTCCCCAACCCCTTAACCAGCTCCTCCATCCCGATCGGGGCCCCCAAACCTTCTAAAACTTCAATTGGTCCAGGAACCGCCACATCCCCCCCCCCCGCTGGGGGATCTGACTTGTACAGGTTCCCGTAGAAATCTCTAAAGACCTCATTTATTTTGGCCGGACTCCTCACCGTGTTCCCCCCTCTGTCCCTGATTCCTCCAATCTCCCTTGCCGCCTCCTTCCTACGTAGCTGATGCGCCAGCATCCGACTGGCCTTCTCCCCATACTCGTACGCTGCACCCTGTACCCTCCTCCACTGGGCTTCAGCTTTCCCCATAGTCAGCAAATCAAACTCCGTTTGGAGGCTCCGGCGCTCCTTCAGCAGCCCCTCTTCAGGGGATTCCGCGTATCTCCTACCCACCCTCAGTAACTCCCCCACCAATCTCTCCCTCTTATCCCTGTGAGCCCTGATTGAGATTAGCTCTCCCCTGACCACCGCCTCCAAAACCACACTCACCAATACCTCCCCATTATTATTGGCCTCCGTGTACCTTTGAATGCACCCTCGGCCCCGCCCACAGATCTCATCTGCCAGCAGTGGCACATTCATGCGCCACAGCGGGCGCTGGCCCCTCTCCTCCCCCAACTCCAGCTCCACCCAGTGCGGGGCATAGTCCAAAATCGCTATTGCCGAGTACTCCGTCCCCTCCAATCTTGGGATCAACTCCCTACTCACCACGAAGAAGTCTATCCGTGAATAGGCCTTGTGCACATGGGAAAAGGAGAACTCTCTAGCCGCTGGCCTGGCAAACCTCCACGGGTCCACTGCCCCCATCTGATCCATAAACCCCCTCAGAACCTTGGCTGCAGCTGGCCTCTTGCCCGACCTTGACCTGGATCGATCCAGTGCCGGGTCCAGTACCGGATTAAAGTCCCCCCCCACCTCCAGATCCGGGAGCCGGCTCAGCATGCACTTCATGGACCCTCTATCGTCCCATTTCGGGGCATATACATTCACCAGCACCACCCGGGCCCCCTGCAGCCTACCACTCACCATCACAGATCGGCCCCCTTTATCCGCCACAATACTCCGCCTCAAAAGTCACCCGCTTGCTCACACTTCTCGCACTAAAAGCAGGTTAATGGCTTCTCCCCGGTGTGAACTCGCTGGTGTCTCTGCAGGTGGGATGACTGAGTGAATCCCTTATCACACTGAGAGCAGGTGAACGGCTTCTCCCCGGTGTGAACTCGCTGGTGTCTCTGCAGGCTCGATGAAGTAGTGAATCCCTTATCACACTGAGAGCAGGTGAACGGCCTCTCCCCGGTGTGAACTCGCTGGTGTTTCCGCAGGACGGATGATTGAGTGAATCCCTTCTCACACTGAGAACAGGTGAACGGCCTCTCCCCAGTGTGAACTCGCTGGTGTGTCAGCAGGCTCGATGAAGTAGTGAATCCCTTCTCACACTGAGAGCAGGTGAACGGCCTCTCCCCAGTGTGAACTCGCTGGTGTTTCCGCAGGACGGATGATTGAGTGAATCCCTTCTCACACTGAGAGCAGGTGAACGGCCTCTCCCCAGTGTGAATTCGCTTGTGTTTCCGCAGGCTGGATAAGTGAGTGAATCCCTTCTCACACACAGAGCAGATGAATGGCCTCTCCCCAGTGTGAACTCGCTGGTGTGTCTGCAGGCTGGATAAGTGAGTGAATCCCTTCTCACACACAGAGCAGATGAACGGCCGCTCCCCAGTGTGAACTCGCTGGTGTGTCTGCAGGCTGGATAAGTGTGTGAATCCCTTCTCACACTGAGAGGAGGTGAATGGCTTCTCCCCGGTGTGAACTCGCTGGTGTCTCTGCAGGTGGGATGACTGAGTGAATCCCTTATCACAGTGAGAGCAGGTGAACGGCTTCTCCCCGGTGTGAACTCGCTGGTGTTTCCGCAGGACGGATGATTGAGTGAATCCCTTCTCACACACAGAGCAGATGAATGGCCTCTCCCCAGTGTGAACTCGCTGGTGTGTCTGCAGGCTGGATAAGTGTGTGAATCCCTTCTCACACTGAGAGCAGGTGAATGGTCTCTCCCCAGTGTGAACTCCCTGGTGTCTCTGCAGGTTGGATAACCGAATGAATCCCTTCCTACACACAGAGCAGGTGAACGGCCTCTCCCCAGTGTGGCTGCGTCGATGAACTTCCAGCTGAGATGGGACCCTGAATCCCTTCCCACAGTCCCCACATTTCCACGGTTTCCCTATGTTTTGGGTGTCCTCGTGTCTCTCCATGTTGGACAATCAGTTTAAGCCTCATCCACACACAGAACACGTGTACAGTCTCTCCCCACTGTGAATGGTGTGATGTTTTTTCAGGCTGTGTAACAGGTTAAAGCTCTTTCCGCAGTCAGTGCTCTGGAACACTCTCACTCGGGTGTGTGTGTCTCGGTGCTTTTCCAGTCACACTGATGGTTAAAATCTTTTGAGGCTGACAGAAAAGACAAACATTTCTCCTTCTAGATACGAAGTCGGGTGATATTCAGTTCCAAGGAATTGAGAGACTCAGTCAGATTGAGACGTGAAGTTTGAGATTTCAGTCTGTAATTCCTCCTCTTCTAATATCCTGTAAAAACAATTTACAAAAGACATCACTGTCAGTAAAGGACAGAAATTCAGAACAGACAATTCTCGTTCCTAGAGAACATTCTTTCCTCGCTCATTCCCCAAAAGCTGCAAATCTCCATCCCACACACTCTCCCTCCATTCTCACTGCTGTATCTAATATTCACCCTCCCAATTCTCCTGAAGGTGCTGATTCAGGTTGATTGACAGACGCATGCTCACTGCTTCCTGTCCTAGGCACAGAGATCATAACAAATACGAGCTGCAGTTGGCCATTTGGCCCATTGAGCCTGCTCGTCTATTCTGTGGGATCATTGGCCGATCTATGTCAGCGACATTCTCAGTGTTATTGACCAGAGTGTGCTGACTCAATATCTGTGAGCTCATGAGGTCGAGCTGTAAAACACCATTAAGAGGCTCGATGATCCGGAGGAGAGAATCCTGAACGTTGAGCAAGATGCGTCCTCGGCGGAGGCACAAATTTAATCCTTGGAAAACTGGCCGAGTGGTGTGGTGGACTCCTGGAGAACTTGGAGAACCGAAGGTCAGAGAAAGAACATCTGAGTCGTCGGCCTGCCAGAAGGTGTGGAGGGGAAGGCTCGCGTTAGGTTCTTCGAGGACCGGCTGCCACGTTTTCTCAAGCTGGATCTGAAGCCTGGGTATTAGAATTAGAAATTAGAAAGGGCATCGGATCCTGTCTTTGAGGCCAAGGGATAGTTTTCATCCCAGGCCTGTAATCATTCCCTTCCACAACTTGAAAGATCACCAGAGGGTCCTGGAGACGGGCAAGGTGAGGTGAGACCTGGCTCCCACCTCACCTTACAGCAAATTATGTTGAGTCATCCTGTGACCCTGAAAATTATATTGACAACTCCGTCAAGTCTTTCAATAATCTGACTACTGCCTTGGTCTTCGCTAAATCCTCGAAGGGCTACGATTGGAGCGATGATTTGCAGCTCAGACTAACTCAGGCTCTAATCTAAACTCTTTCCCTATCTTGGTGTTGTTGTCTGAAATTGTTATCTTTTATCCTGTTGAAGGGAGTTGTTATTCTGTGAGCGCCAATTGAATGTCTTCTTCTTCTCCTCGAGTGTTCCAGGGACTCGGATTATCTTATCTCAGTTATGGCAGATGTGCCGTGTGCTTATTATCCGTTGTCTTCTATTATCCGAGCGTTAATCATGGCAGAACCGAGTGGTGCCATTGCCGAAGGGTGGGTGGTGGTGGATGTAGGTCTTCACGGGTGAGTCTAAAATGCGGGACGGGCATTCATTCCCCATTCCCTTGTTGGCCCTTCTTTTCTTCTCATTTTGGAGAAGGTATCCTGAGGGTAACGACAGTCTGGCCGTGGGGTTAATCCTCCGGGTCCTCAGTCTTATTGAGGAATGTCCCCTTGGATCTATTGTGTTGGTGATTCTTTTGTATTTTTGTTATTATGGGAGGGTTTATGTGTTGTTGACTTTATCCTACTCTGGTACAGACGGGGCTTTTATCCGTGAAAGGAGCAGTTTGTGGAAACGTTGGTGCCTCTGGTGTAAAGAGAGTTGGAGGAGGGGGTAATGGCGCACGCCCGATTGTGGTGTGAAAATCTGTTCCTGTCTCTCTGTCGCCTAACTAATGGCAGCAGTTAATCTGCAAATTTTCTCAGGGAATGTACGGGGCATCCATCACCCTATCAGAAGGAAAAAGATCCTCTCCTTTCGTAAGGAGAAAGTCGACATAGCTTTATTACTGGAAGCCCATCTGGATGATGAGGAACACTTTAAATTGAGGCAGGATTGGGTGGGGCAGGTTTTTTCACCTCCTTTTCCTCAAATAGGAGGGGTGTGGCAATCCTTATGAATAAAAATATCCCTTTTAAGGTTGAAACCTGCACCAAGGACAAAGGAGGGAGATATGTGATCATTAGAGGTTTGGTGAATGGAGATGTTGTTTCAATAATGAATCTTTATGGATCCCCGATTACTCCCGGAGTTCATTACGAAGGTTTTTGTGAATTTTGTACAGTTAGCTTCGACTAACTCTTTGTGGTTGGTGACTTCAATTGCCACTTAAATTCTCTGGTAGATAAGCTCCCGGTTACCAGGAACCCCCCCCCCCCCCCCCACTCACGCTGCAAGCTAGGGTGTTGGCCTCGGCTTGTGAGGAGGTGGGTTATGTGGATGTTGAGAGAACTTTGTACCCGAGGAGCAGAGATTTTACCTTCTTTCCAGCCCCACATCATTGTCATACTCGAATCAGCAATTTGTTTGTGCCGAGGACGATCCTACACCTGGTGTCCACTTGCACCACAGGGAGCATCGTAATCACAGACCTTCCCCCGTTTGTCTGGAGTTTCTGCTCAGGGGCTCACCCCCAGGTCGAGAACGTGGAAGTTTGATGCCTCCCTGATAAGAGACACTTCATTTACGGCACACTTTACGGAATAGTTTGAGTTCTTCCTTTCGGTTAACTCGACTCCTGGTATTTCCCCCTCCATTTTGTGGGAGACGTGTAAAGTTTATGCTCGGGGCTGATCATGTCTTACACTGCTAATAAAAGGTGCAGGATGTTGGAGAACCAGCGGCATCTGGAGGTTTGTTTGGTGAAGGTGGAGGAGAATCATATGGAGGGCCCGAGTCGGCTACTGTTGAAGGAGGATAACACGGCAAGAGTGCTTTGGGTTCACACGGCAAGAGCGGCTTTGGGTTAACACGGCAAGGGCGGCTTTGGGTTAACACGGCAAGAGCGGCTTTGGGTCAACACGGCGGAGCAGCTTTGGGCTCCCTATTGTCCCAACAGAAAAGTTGGACGTTTGCGAGGCAGAAGTTGTACGAGTTTGGGGAATAAGCTGAGCAAATACTTAGCCTGTTTGACAAAGAAAAGGTCGACTTTAGAGCAATTCCCTCTGTTCAGCTTCGGAGAGGGAAAAGGGTCATGAAGACAAACTAGTATTTCAGGAATTCAATGCAGGATTATACAAGTCTGAGCAATATTCTGATGTGTTGGTGAGTGTGGAACATGTTTTCTCTTCCCTGAAGCTTCTGGAGGCCTCAGAAAGCCATTGTGAGGCTCTTAACGCTCCCCTTTCGAGGGAAGAGTATTGAAGGCCATGAAGGAGCTGCAGCCGGGTAAAGCCCGGGACCGGATGTCTGTGGGTGAGTTTTATCGGGGGATTGAAGATTTGTTGTTGGACCCGTTGATAGATATGTATTGTCACTCTTTTGACTCAGGGATGCTGCCACCGACTCTTGGTGAGGTTAATATCTCTTTGATCCTGAAGGTGGGCAAGGACCCAAGGAGTGGGCCTCTTATCGCCCAATCTCTCTTTTGAATGTTGACTTGAAACTGCGATCTTATGTTTTGGCGATAAGGCTGGCGGACATCCTTCTGACAATCGTGCGGGAGGACCAGACTGGGTTTATACGGAGAAGGTTTTCCAGTAACAATGTTGGAAGGTTGCTGAATGTGATTCAGGCTTTTCAGAAATATGCACTGGATGGGCTGCTGATCTCCTTCGATGCAGAGAAAGCTTTTGCTCGAGTTGAGTGGAATTATCTGGTGTATCCGCTGCGAGGCTTCGGGTTGGGTGAGGTTTATATTGAGTGGATTCAATTGATACATCACAAACCGGCAGCGGCGGTGCTCACCAATGGTTTAAGGGCATCAAACCTTGAGCTTCAGAGAGGGACAAGACTGGACTGCCCTCTGTCCCCCTTGCTGTTTGCATTGGCCATTGAGCCCTTGCTGGAGGATATCAGGTCAGATCCTCTGATATCGGGACTGGGGAGTGGCGTGAGGCAGCACACGATCACTCTGTGTGCAGATGACGGGCTGCTGATGATGTCGATCCCCAGTGTTTCAGTCCTGGTCATTATTGGAGTAGTGGGTAGATTTAGTGCCTTCTCCGGTTACGAGATCAATTTTACTGAGTCCAAGGCCATGCCGGTGGGGAGGGGTTGAGGTGTAAGCCCCCTCCTCTTGCTAACTTCCCCTTCAGATGCCCCCCCACCCCCACCATGCCATTTAAAAACCGGTGAATGTCAATGGCCCCTCTTTCAGGCAGCTGTATGGGGCCAACTTTTCACAGCTGATGGTGACTATTAGGTGGGACCTTGCCCGGTGGTCGGCTCTTCCGATTTCATGGCGAGGATTGCCTTCATTAAAGTGAATGTGTTGCCCAGACTGTTGTACCCTCTGCAGATGCTGCCTATACTGCTGTCAACCAGAGTTGTTAGGGGAATTAATCAAATCAGGGCAGGACCTACTCAGTTAATGGTAGGGAGTTGGGGACAGTTACAGAACAAAGAGATCTAGGAGTACAGGTTCACAGCTCCTTGTAGGTGGAGTCGCAGGTGGACTGGGTGGTGAAGAAGGCATTCAGTATGCTCAGTTTTATTGGTTAGAATATTGAACACCGGAGTTGGGATGACTTATTCAAGTTGGACAAGACATTGGTAAGACCGCAGATGGATAGGCTGGGACTTTTTTTCCCTGGAGCGTAGGAGGCTTAGGTGTGACCTTATAGAAGTCTACAAAATAATGAGGAACATAGAAAAGGTATATAGTCAACATATTTTCCCTCAGGTAGAGGAGTCTAGAACTAGAGGGCATAGGTTTAAGGTGAGAGAAGAGAGATACAAAAAGACCAGAGGAGAAGTTTCTTTACATAGAAATTAAATGAAAAGAAAATTGCTTATTGTCACAAGTAGGCTTCAAATGAAGTTACTGTGAAAAACCCCTAGTCGCCACATTCCGGCGCCTGTTCGGGGAGGCTGGTAGAGGGTGGTGAGCATCTGGAATGGCTGCCGGAGGCAGTGGTAGAGGCGGGTACAATTTTGTCCTTTAACAAGCAGTTAGAAGTTACATGGGCATGGTGGGTATAGAGGGAAATGGGCCAAATGCTGGCAAGTGGGACTAGCTTAGTGATAGAAGCTGGGCGGCATGGACAAGCTGGGCCGAAGGGCCTGTTTCCAAGCTGTAAACATCTATGACTCTACCTGGAATACAAATAAACCTTGCCTCAAGTTTGTTAAGCTCCAATCACCAGGAGCTAAGGGAGGGTATGGTCTCCTGAAAAATCAGGCTTCATCAATTGGCCTCTCGTCTTAGGTTCATAAGGGATTGGGTTAGGATGGAGCCAACATTCATCTGGCTCAATACAGAAGCAGACCAGTCAGTTCTCCCTCGATCCAAAACTGGCATAGGCTGATTATGGAAAGCATCTCCATGCAATTTTTATGTCTGTAATTCATTCGGAGTCTGATGCATTGGGTAAAGTATGGGACTCCTATCTCAAATAGATAGGCTCCAAATTCACTGACTTGCTCCTCCTGGACTTTCCATGAGTGAATTCAATTTAACTTAGGGCACAGTGGTTAGTACTGCTCCCTTAGCGTCAGGGACCCAGGTTCAATTCCAGCCTTGGGTGGCTGTCTGTGTGGAGTTTGTGTATTCACCTTGTGGCTTTGAGTGTTTCCTCCGGGTGCTCAGGTTTCCTCCCACTATCCAAAGAAGTGCAGCGAAAGTGGATTGGTCACGCTATTTTGCCCCTTAGTGTCCAAGATGTGTAGGTTAGGTGGGTTGACCATGATCAATGGACAGGCTTACGAGGATTGGATGGGGAGTGGGCCTGTGTGAAATGCTCTTTCTGAGGCTCAGTGCAGATGTGAAGGGGCGAATACCCTTCTGCACTACAGGAGTTCTATGTCATCTATGTTGTGTAATTCATTTTAATTTCATTATGCTGTTAGCCCGTCCCGTTTGTGATATTTTTGGGTTTACAAACTGAACTGTTATATACTCTTACCCTCTTTCCCCATTCACTACTTTAACCTGTTAACTGGTTCTTCAATTGATCTGGCATTTCATCTCGAGGCTCTGGTCCCTCAAATATCCTGTTCCAAATTAATTCTGCAATGTGTTGCTTGGATTGATGTTGGCAATATCTCTTGTTCCGCTCTGTGCCCATTTGCCACGATTTTGTTCTGTTACTCTGTTGCATTCATTGATTAAAAATGATTTAAAACAAAACAATTTATTAAAAATCAGTCCAACTCATCCGTGAATATATTCAAAGACCCCCACACGCCACTGGCCCCTGGGAAGAGAAATCCAGAGACTAATAACCCTCCATGGGAAGAGATGACTGGATTGTACTTTATTACAGAACCATAAGTAATATATCTCATGTGTACCATATAACAGCACGAGACATGTCTCTGGTATTAATTTATTGTCCCCTCAAATGTCAGCCATCGCCTGGAGAAACCAGCCCTTTAATTGTGAACATTAGGAAAGAGACCATCCTTTTAGTCAGACAAATAAATGTGTCAAGCTGAGGGAGCAAAGGATGTCAATGTCTTTCAGAGAGAGAGAGACCTGGGCCAAGCTTTGCAGAGTCTGCACCCTCCCTGGATTCACTTCCTTTCCCTTCAGTTGCTGCAAGTGACCAATTGAAGGTGGGAATGAGAAAAGAAATGGAAAGGGGGAGAAAAGAAAGTGTTTCACTCACAGATGTAGGAGACATGAAGAAGTTTTCAGTCCGTGCGAGGCCGCAGGTTTCCTCATTGTCCAGCTTCCACGTTCGAACGGGGGAGCTGATTGGATGGTGGAAGGAGGCCTTCCGGTTCACCAACTCTTCCCATTGGTCAACAACCTTCCACCAGTCATTGTTCCCCCTCCTCGAGACAAGGTTTCCAGGCAACCGACTGACGGCTCCGGCCAGAGCGAGAAGCCTCTCGGTGATTTTCTCTCCCCCCGCCCCGGCCCGGGACTGCGCATGTCTGAGGGAGAGATTGCGCATGTGCGAGGGAAAGCTCACCGCTGACCTTTCTGCTGAGGCGTTGACCAATGGGAAGTGTTGGATGACCGGAAGGCTCTGGTCCTCCAGGCAATCAGCTCGGGCTTTGTGTGAATGGAGCTTGAACATCACACAGACTGAAACGTCCCCTTGTCCGCAACATCTGTGAGTAAAACACTTTCTTTTTTTCCCCCTTTCCATTTCTTTGCTCATTCTGATCTTCAATTGGTGACTTGCAGCAACTGAAGGGAAAGGAAGTGAATCCAGGGAGGGTGCAGACTCTGCAAAGCTTGGCCCAGGTCTCTATCTCTCTCAGCTTGACACATTTATTTGTCGAGACTCTCTCTGAAGCTCAAATACGACAATTATAAACCATCCATGAGCCCTGCCCCTGACCAGCCTGTAATATAACAGGGGCCGGTTAACCTCAGTTGTTTGGACAGCTGGTTTGTGATGCAGAGCGAGGGTTCAATTCCTGGCTGATGTTATTCAACCTTGTCTCAACCTTGTCTCTTGCCTGAGGTGTGTTGATCCTCAGGTTGAATCACCACCAGTCAGCTCTACCTTTCAATGGGGAAAGCAGCCGATGGTCATCTGGGACCTTGGCGACTTTACCTATAATCTAACAATTTAATCCACTCGACATAATCCTCACCGATTCCGAAGCCTCGAACCGTATGCACCAGATAATTCGACTTGAGCGAAAGCTTTCTCTGCATCGAAGGAGATCACCAGCCCATCCACTGTGTATTTCTGAAAAGCCTGAATCACATTCAGCAACCGTCTGACATTGTGACTGGAAAACCCTTATAAACCCAGTCTGGTTACCACCCCCCCCCCCCCCCCCCCCCGCCCGCCCCGCCCCCACCCACCACGATTGTTGGAAGGATGTCCTCCAGCCTTCTCACCATCAATGGGTCCAACAACAAATCCTCAAGCCCCCTATAAAACTCACACCCACAGCCATCCGCTCCTGGTGCTTTACCCAGCTGAGCTCCTTCATGGCCTTTGAGACCTCTTCCCTAGAAAGGGGAGCATTAAGAGGCTCACACTGGCTTTCTGAGGCCTCCGTAAGCTTCAAGGAAGAGAATAAATGCTCCATATCCAGCAACCCTTCACCAGACTTCACAGACTTTATAATCCTGCATAGAATTCCCTGAATCCCTGTTTATCTCCTCTGTCCTCACAACCCTTTTCCCTCCCCCAAGCCGCACAGAGGGAATTGTTCCAATGTCGGCCTTTTTCTTTGTCAAACAGGTCATGTATTTGCTCGGTTTATTCCCAAACTCGTACACCGTCTGCCTCGCAAACCTTTCTCGACCTGCTGCATCAATAGGGAATCCAAAACCACTCTTGTCTCAGGAAGCTCCTTCAGCAGTAGCTTATTCGAGATCTCCTTATAATTCTGCTCGGCCTTCATGAAACAAACCCCCAGACATTGCTGGTTCTTCAGCATTCGAGCATAAACTTTACATGTCTCCCATAAAATGGAGGGGGGAATACCAGGGGTTGGGTTAACCCAAAGGAAGAACTCCAACTCGTTCTTACAATGCTTAGTAAATTAAGTATCTCTTATCAGAGAGGCAGCAAACCTCCACATTCTCGACCTGGGGGTGAACCCTCAAGTAGAATTCCAGAGAAACGGGATGGTCCACAATCGATGTTCACTACGGTGCAAGAGGACACCAGGTGTAGGATCGTCCTTGACATAAAAATTTTGTTGATTCCAGTATGACATTGATTAGGGCTGGAAAGAAGGTAAAATCTCCGCCCCTCTGGTGCAAAGTTCTCCAAACATCCACATAACCCACCTCCTCACAAGTAAAGGCCGACGCCCTAGCTTGCGGGTTGGGGGGTAGGGGTAGGGGTGGGGGTGGGGGTGTTCCTGGTAACCAGGAGCTTATCTACCAGACGATTTAAGTGGCAGTTGAAGTCGCCAACCACAAAAGAGTTTGTTGAAGCTAGCTCTGCAAAATCCACAAAGGACTTAGTAATGAACTTCGGGGAGTAATTCGGGGATCCATAAACATTCATTATTGAAGCAACATCTCCATGCACCGAACCTCTAATGATCACATATCTATCTCCTTTGTCCTTGGTGCAGGTTTCAACCTTAAAAGGGATATTTTTATTAATAAGGATTGCCACACCCCTGTTACTTGATGAAAAGGAGATGAAAAAACCTGCCCCACCCAATCCCGCCTTAATTTAAAGTGTTCCTCATCATCCAGATGAGTTTCCTGTAATAAAGCCATGTCGACTTTCTCCTTAAGAAAGGAGAGGATAACCATAGATTTGAGCCAGGGAAGTGGGATTGGAAATTTTCGGAGACGAGATTGGAAAGGAATTTGGACACTAAAAGATTTATTTCTTGGGGGTCGTTTTGCGGGATTGAAGGAGCTGGGAGTGAAGTATGGGCTGGAGCAATGGAAAATATTTAGATACTTGCAGGTTCAAGAGTTTGCCAGAAAGGTGATACAGAGTTTCCCAGTAGAGCCAGCTTCCACATTGCTGGAGGATGTGCTGACGACAGGGGGACTGGGGAAGGGGTAGTATTGCCGGTTTACGGGGCTATTTTGGAGGAGGAGAAGGCGCTGTGTGTATTGATGTTTGCCCTATGTATTGTTCTCATGTATGGAATGATCTATCTGAACTGTACACAGAACAATACTTTTCCCTGTATCTCGATACACGTGACAATTAACAAATCCAATCCTCACCATTGAGGTGATTGTATTTCTAATCAGTAAGGCTACTCCACCCACTCTGCCATATTCTCTGTCCCTCCTGTAAACTTTATGACCGGTGTATTTTCCCAGTCCAGACCATCCTGCTACTTGTTTTTGGAACAGTATTGAGTTCCCCTGAGGCCTTCCCCTCCCCCTCCATTTATTAGTTTAAAGTCCTTCTGACCTCCCTATTTATCCTTTCCACAAGGACACTGGTCCCAGATCGGTTCAGGTGGAGACCATCCCAACGGTACAGATTCCTCCTATCCCAATACTGATGCCAGTGCCCCGTGAAATGGAACCCCTCTTTCCCGCACCACTCCTTTAGCCACGTGTTTACTTCTGTAATTTTCTCATCCCTGTGTCAAATTTGCACGTGGCTCGTGTAATAATCCAGAGATTATATCCTTTGAGGACCTGTTCTTTAATTTTGTTCCTCGTTCCTGATTTTCCCCAAACAGGTCCTCTTTCCGAGTCTTGCAGATGTTGTTTGCCCCAACGTGGATCCTCCCCCTCCCTCTCCAATATCCTTTCAAGCCGGTTAGAGATGCCCCTCACTCTGGCACCAGGCAGGCAACATACCATGTGGGACTCTCGGTCCTGCTTCCAAAGGATGTCAGCAGTTCCCTTAATTATAGAATCCCCGACAACTACCACTTCCTCCCCCCACTTGAATGGCCTCCTGTACCAGGGTGCAGTGGTCAGCTAGCTCATCCTTCCTACAGTCACTGCTCCGATGCCCTGCCCCTCCGAGTCCGCTCCCTGGAGACTCGGCTGCGAATCCCCGAGATAAGGTTTCTGTACTCACAGCTCCGAAACTCCGTCCCTCCGAGTCCGCTCCCTGGAGACTCGGCTGTGAATCCCCAAGATAAGGTTTCTGTACTCACAGCTCCGAATGTCCCTCCCTCCGAGTCAGCTCCCTGGAGACTAGGCATGGGGAATAGGTATTGGAGACGAGGTATTGGGGAATGAGAGGAAGGAATATTCCATAGAAACTAGAATTCTCTGTTCTGAATTTCTATCCTGTACTGAGTGTTGACTTTTGTAAACTCCTTTTACAGATATTACAAGAGGAGGAATTGCAGACAGAAATCTCAATTGTCACGTCTCGGTCTTACAGAGTCACTCCTTGGGATCTGAGTATCATCGGACTTTGAATCTAGAAGGAGAAATGTTTGCCCGATCTGTCGGCATCAAAAGATTTTAACCATCAGTGTGACTGGAAAAGCACCGAGACACACACACCCGAGTGAGAGTGTTCCAGGGGACTGACTGTGGAAAGAGTCCAAGTCTCGGTCCTAGAGGAGCTCCCGCCAGTGGCCACTGTCTATGCCGATTTCGGGGGTTTCCCCGTTTTTTTGCTCCCCCCCCCACCTCCGATTTCTGGCAGCCTTTGGGGCTGTCCCGGGCGCCCAGCCGAGCCGGTTTCAGAACCGGCGAGGAACCCCACGCGAGTGTCTGGCGGCCGGAGCTGGGGTATCGGGCCCGGGACGCACGCATTTGGAGCAACGGGGGCGGAGCCAAACTGAGGATGAGGCGGCAGGCCCGAAGCCAGGGCGCAATGTAGTGGAGATGTTCCACACCGGGTGGCTCCCGCCTAGAGTGTGTTTTTTTAAGAAGTCGGAAATCCGGTCCCAGGGGACGTTTTGAGGAATATTTTTAATAAATATTTTTGAAGACATTTTTTTTTTAGATTGAAGGAAGAAAAAGAAAAACAATAAGTCGTTAAAAGATAATAAAAGGGCTCTCCGTCCGGGCCTGGTCGGGAATGGCGCATCCTCGGGGTTGGCAGTGACTCACCCGGCGGCCTGTCCTCACTCTCCGGGTGTGGGGATGTCGGAGCCCCCCCCAGGTGTGGGGATGTCGGAGCCCCCCCCCCGGGTGTGGGGATGTCGGAGCCCCCCCCTCCGCTGTACCACGAGCGGCAGCGTCTGGAGCTCTGCGCCCTCCACACCCTCAACAACCTCCTGCAGCAGCCGCTCTTCACCCAGCAGCAGCTGGACGGGCTGAGCGGCCAGCTGGCTCCCGACTCACTGCTAAATCCACATCGCAGTTTGTTAGGAACTGGGAACTATGATGTCAACGTCCTCATGGCCGCCTTGCTAACTCAAGGTCTCGCTGCGATTTGGTGGGATAAACGCAAGTCGCTCAGCAGCTTGGTGCTGAGCCGGGTCCATGGCTTCATCCTCAACATTCCCTCCAACATGACGCTGGGCTTTGTCTTGCTCCCCATCCAGCGCAAGCACTGGGTGGCAGTCAGGCAAATCAACGGGGCCTACTACAACCTGGACTCCAAGCTAAAGGCCCCGGTTCCAATCGGGAATGAGGAGGAACTGAGGAAGTTCCTGCAGGATCAGATCACCCAGGATCCCTGTGAGCTGCTGCTGGTGGTGCCGAGGGAGGTGGAGGAGGACGGAAGCTGGCTGCTCGCTCCCTGAACGTGAGACGCGGGAGATCGGACAGCGGGAGCGGTGAGGGGGGAAGGTCTCGCCGCCGATGGCGGCCTGACTCAGACCTCCAGCTGTGACAGATTAAGCCAGCGCGCTGGGGAGGTGGAAAAAATAATTGGAAACTCTAAATTTATTTAAAAAAAGAATTTGAAATGTTTAAAAAGACAATATCAGCAGGACTGTTATTGAATCATTGCCTCTATCATTTCCTATATTGATCCATCGTCACATAGTTTAAGTTCATTGACCTGACTGAAACAAACAGGAATGGGGTTTTAATACATAATATTATGCAATGTTGCTTGATGGTACAGTTAGAACTCAGCTCAATTCCTCGAGGTCACTCTCTCATTGGGAATATCACATCATTAAATAAAAGAATGACACCAATCACTGGGGGAAAAAAAAGATGCAAAAAGCAGCGGCGAAGAAGGAAACGTGGGTTCGCCGTCGAATGAGAGGACCAGCAAAAGCACTGACAAGATGGCAGATGCCGGACCGCAAGGTGGGGCCGCACTGCTTACGGTGGAACAGATGACCGAGGTGATGGCTGTGGAGCTGGAGAAGCAGTTTGCGAGGCACATGGAGGCTTTGAGGAAGGAGATGGCGGTTGCACTGAGATCATTGGTGGAGGAGGCAATTGCCCCGGTGAGGGTAGCTGTGGCAAAGACATCGGCCGAGGTGAGCAAGCAGGGCGAGAAGATGAAGGAAGTGGAGGAGGCCATGTCGCAGCACAGCGACCAGCTCACCTCGGTGTGGGACGAGATGCGGAGGCTGGTGGAGGCTAACAGAGGACTCCGAGCAAATCTGAGAATTGTGAGCTTGCCCGAAGGGACAGAGGGCTCAAGGCCAACAGAGTACTTTGCTAAGGTGCTGGCAGAGTTGATGGGAGAGAGTGAGAACCCTCCCGGTTTGAGCTGGACCGAGCTCATCGGTCGTTAAGGCCAAAGCCCAAAGTAAATGAACCGCCAGGAGCAGTAATTATCTGCTTCCATGAATACCACATGAAGGAGAAGGTGTTAAGCTGGGCGAAGCAGAAGCGCGAGGTGCAATGGGATGGTGTGGAATTTGGGTTTACCAGGACTTGACAGTGGAGTTGGCAAAGAGACGAGCACCATTCGGCCGAGTAAAGGCAACATTTACAACAAGGGGGTGCGACTTGGTGTGGTATACCCGGCGAAGCTGAGGGTGACGTATAACAGTGGAGGCGGTTGAGGCGTTCGTGCAGGCAGAAGGCTTGGGACAGACGTGAGGAGCGGAGCTGGAAGAGAGACTGTGGACTGTGATTGGCGAGCTGGAAAATGTATAAATGCTATAACTTTCTTTTCATTGTCGTGTATTGTAATTTTCTTTTCTTCACATTGTTACAGAGTTTTTATTGTTTGGGTTCATTGGCATTCTGTGTTGCAATGGTTATATGTTATTTCAATGAATTGTATGGGATGGATTGTTGTTTTTCTCTGGGGCTGGGTGGGAGGTGACAGTATACCTTGGGGGGAGGAACCAGTGCAAGCTAACTAAAGTTGGCTAGTGAACGGAGGTGAGGTGAGAGGAGGGCTGCGGACATTGGAGCCTGGTTGGCAGGTTTTGATGGGCCTACGAGCCGAGCAAGGGGGGGGGGGGGGGGGGTCGATACAGGGAGACTTTTTTTTGAGAGGAAGTGCAGGGGGGGAATTCTGGGAGGGGTGGGAAGGGGTTCGATGTTAACAATGCTTAGGGGTGGGTAAGGCTCATGGGGCAGGGCCCGGTGGTATGATGATGGTGGTTAAGAAGGATGGGGGGGGAGTGAGAGACCCTCAGTTAGGATAGTCATGTGGAACGTGAGGGGGTTGGGAGGTCCAGTCAAGAGGTCAAGGGTGCTTGCGCATCTTAAAGGTTTGAAAGCTGATGTAGCAATGCTGCAGAAGACTCACTTGAGGGTGAAGGACCAGGTGAGACTTAAAAAGGGGTTGGTTAGTCAGATGTTTCACTCTAGATTTGACGGAAGGGCTCGAGGGATAGCGGTAATGGTCAGCAAAAGAGTACGCTTCCAGATGGAGAAGGTGGTGGCAGGTCAGGGAGGTAGGTATGTGATTGTGACAGGGGCACTGGAGGGGAGGTTAGTGGCGCTAGTAAGTGTATACGGTCCCAATTGGGACGATGTGGCATTCGCAAAGAAGGTGTTTGGGGCTGTCCCTGACTTGGACACACACGAACTGAGTGGGGTTGGAACTTGGTGTAGGAGCCAAGGTTAGACAGGTCACGGCTGCGCTCTCTGGTCCCATCAGGGGGGGGTGAAGGCGTTGGCTGGGCTAATGGTGGAAATGGGAGGGGTGGACCCGTGGAGGTTTCTGTGAGAATTTACGTTCCTTT
The DNA here is from genome assembly GCF_047496885.1 of Scyliorhinus torazame. NCBI lineage: Eukaryota > Metazoa > Chordata > Chondrichthyes > Carcharhiniformes > Scyliorhinidae > Scyliorhinus > Scyliorhinus torazame. The sequence continues at coordinate 166,281,378 of NC_092711.1, forward strand.
TGCCCTCAGTCTGGTCTCAGTAATAGTAAAGTACAACTGGAACAGTCCGTCATATAAGGGCCTGCCCAGGGCTGGGGCTTGTAATAAGGCCTGTTTTAAGAGACGGAAGGCTTCGAGGGCCTCGGTGGCGAGAGTAAAAGTCCCTTCCATGCTGGCGTAAGGCGTCAGCAGCTTAGTATAGACAGCGATGTTTGGTATCCACTGCCTACAATAATTTACCATGCCCAGCCAGTGACAGACCTCCTTGGCTGTGGTAGGGGCGGGGAGTTGGCACATAGGTTCAATTCAACTGGTTTCGAGACTTCTTTCTGTGGCTGTGAGTAGGACTCCCAGGAACTTGACTTTTGTCTGGGCCACCAATACCTGGGATTGTGAAACAACATAGCCCAGTGAGGATAGGTGATTTAATAATTGTATCACATCTTCCCTGTTACTGGGCTCATCGGGGCTGACTATCAACAGGTCATCTACGTACTGTACGAGAGTGGAACCATGTTTCAAATTCAGAGTCTGGAGTTGAGTCTGCAGACATCTGGAGAAGAGAGTGGGTGAGTTAACAAATCCCTGTGGAAGTCGGGTCCAGGTATACTGCTATCCATTGTAGGTGAAGGCAAACAAATACCGGCTTTCAAGCGCGAGTGGGAGAGCAAAGAAAGCGTGTTGGAGGTTGACTATGGCGAAGACCCGGGCTCAGGCTGGGATTTGAGCCAGTATGTGGGCGGGATTAGGGACGAGGGCATGGAATGGCTGCGCGATGGCATTAATTGAACGCAAGTCCTGTACTAGCCGGTACTGGTCCGGTTTGCCTGATTTGGACACCGCAAAGTATGGGTGTGTTACATTCAGATTGGCACGGGACCAGGATCCCCTGTTGCAACAGTCCTTGGATTAATCTGGCTACAGATGGGATGGCTTGGAGTTTTAGGGGCTTTGTCGAATGGAGGGCGGAGTCACATGGTCCTTAATGGATGTAACCTCCGCCTGTCCCACCTGTGACGGGTGATCCGCCCAAACCTGAGGGTTAACATATTCCAAAACGTCGCGCCCCAGATGATGCTGGAGTCGGGTGTTAACCGTCTCGGGCCTCAGAGTACCGTATGGAAGTGCCGTCTGGCAGTACCTGGAGTGCATATTCTGTCAGATCCGATTGGTCCACCGCCCTCCTTACCATAAGCCCCAGATCCTTGGCATGGTATGGGTTGTGGACCTGGCGTGTAATATGGGGGGCCACGGAGGCGGATTGTTGCCATAAATGTGGTGGTATTGTAACAAAGTCGGCTGTACCTTCTTGTCCCGTGACTGTGGCTGTAATCGTGATTGGCCATCCGGTCCCAACTAACGACCGATATTTGTCCTCTAATTCCCGGCTCTGTCCGGTTCTGTCATAAGCCAGGGTAACGTGGGACAGCGAATGTTCTATGTCCAACGTCCACCACTGGGGTGTAGTAGAGACATAACACTGTTGTCTCGGCCTCCATGATTGAACCATTACCCCCTTGTCCCCGCATTCCAGCCGCAGCTGGAAGATACACAGTAGATCTCGGGCCAGCAAATTGCAGTCCAATCCGGTGGTGACGACAAATTGATGATCTGTCGACTCATTCTCATAAGTTGCCTTCACCGATTCTGAAATGGGATACTGACGCACCTGGCCTTGGAACCCCAACAAATGCTGGGTGTGGTCGGATAGTGGTAGCTGGAGTTCCGATTGCACTGAAGACATGGCTGCTCTGGTGTCGATCATAGATGGGTAATGTTGATCTCCTATCTGCAGAGAAACGATGGGTTCTCTGTCCGAATGGAGAGTCCGTATGACTAAATTGGCTCGCCAGTCTTGTGGGAAGGGGTTTGCTTGGGGGACGTCGGTGTGCCTCGTCTGCCCTCCCCTTGGTGGGTACCCCCTCCTTTGCGTTGGGTATCCTCCTCCTGCCACCTGTCTTCTAAATGGACATTCCTGCTGCCAGTGATCTGCGTGGCCACAGTTGAAACATGAATTATTCCCTCTATATCCCGGCCTTCTTCCGGTGGACCAATGGCCCCGCAGAGGGAGTGGCAGTTGCAAGGTTGCTGGTGCATACGGCGGGCCGTGGAGAGGGGCTGAAGATCCATTTGGGTGGGTTTGATATCCTCCCCCGTGTTGATCCACCCACCCGAGGTCACAATATTGGGGTTCCAGCTGGTAAGCCACCGTACCTGCGCTCAGTTGGGGTCTCGGATCGTCCTTTTTTGTGACATACTCGGTCTTAATTTGTAACTGGGCCTCCTTCTTGGCCTCCGCCCTCCTTCCAGTAAAATCTAACTTCCTGGGCTATCTGGGAAGGGTCGTTCTCTGTCCAACTCATGTTATTACACTTCACAGCGGTGGCCACGGAAGGTGGTAGGCAATGCATTAACATAGCACAATATTGAGGGGAATTCTGACCATTTTGATATGGTAAGTCACCTGATTGCCCACGATAGATTTCATTAAAGCGTTCCAGAAATTCCTCTGGCTCCTCAGTCTTTTTGGGTTTGATATCTAGGATGGCAGAGATGTTTATGGGCTTTTGAAATGTGGCACTTAGTGCATTCAGGATTTGTGCCGGTCTATCATCGTCCAGGGCATGGGCCTGTTGAAGTGCCGCGTGGTCGGCATAATTCAAATGGTTGAGATGACTGCGGTATTCGGCTGGGGTTAAGACCTGTTGGACTAGGGCCCAGAGGTCCCTAGAGTCTGCTTGATAAACTGAGATGGTGGTTCTCAGATAGTCCAAAAAGCATCAGGGAATTTCTTCCTGTCTGGGATTGCAGCTAGAATAGCCACCATCTCACTGGGTCTCCACGGAAAGTAAACATCTATCGTGGGCTGAGCTGCCGCTGTAGCGACATCAGGGTTGGGCATTTCCTAATCGGTAACTGTCTCGGAGTCTCGCTAGGGGGCGTCAAAGGTGGTGTAGGTAGCGAAGATTCCTCTTCAGAGGCGTCGGAGTCCTTCCCTTCTGATATGGGGGGCTCCGGTTCTTCAGAACCGTCCCTGTCCTCATCCCGTGGTAACAAAAGTTTCTGTCCTGTCATCTTGGCCTTAAAGGATCTAGGTCGTAGGCGTAATTATTTCCGGGTGGTCTCAAGATGCCTTTTTCATTGTCCGAGATCGGGTCCTCCAGCCGACCTGGCTTGTATAGCGGGGATTCCCTTTTCTAACGGGTGTCGGGGGTGAGGAAGTAGGACCTGAGCTATCAATTGAAGGAGCTGGCAGCGGTGCCTCCGGAGCTACTAGACGATCGGCCAGAGGGGGAGGGATAATCGTCTGGGCCTGTGAGACTGAGTCTAAAGGGACTGGAGTGGCCAGAATGATTTGAATCTGTGGAACAGGGACTGGATATAAATTATGATACGCTGGCGGCTCCGGAGGTGGCGAAGGCAATGCCTCTGGTGCCGTCGGGACCCTACCGGACATGGTCCAATTCTCTAGGTCGTTGTCTACCTCTGTCAATGCAAGGCCAGCCATTGAACTACGTAGTCCACTTTTCTCACTCGAGTCTGCCCTTTTAGGTGTCTCCCTTTCCTTCTGTGATGGGGCTGGTTTAGCACACTGGGCTAAATTGCTGGCTTTTAAAGCAGACCAAGGCAGGGCAGCAGCACGGTTCAATTCCCGTACCAACCTCCCCGAACAGGCACCAGAATGTAGCAACTAGGGGCTTTTCACAGTAACTTCATTTGAAGCCTACTTGTGACAATAAGCAATTTTAATTTCATTTTTTCATTTTCTGTGCGCGTTTTTTGAATGCATACTCCTTTTTCAGAGTTTTCTGGTTCCCCCCTTCAATAATTGATATTGCCATTTTAGGGGCATTTTCTTGCCAATTTGATAACAGGGTTTTATCTTTCTCCTCTTGGCAATATTGCCTCCATAATCCAATTACCTCTTTGGCCTTCATTCCCTATTCTTTTTCCAGATTTTCTCCTGAATTTTCTTAACGATTTCCAAATTTTTGGTTCCCCCTAGTGGCCATTCATCTCCCAATTTCTTATTCAGAGCTGCGGAAAACTGCCTAAAGTCCCTTCCTTGGTCTGGGTATTTACCACATAATGCTTGTAACGAACTACCTGGGTCATTCGTGTTATCTAAACAATTCCCCATAATCTCGAACTATTCCTCAGACTGCGTTGTTCGCCACTGCAGTCCAAGAATGCAACTTAACTTAATCAATTCTAGTTTTCAACACACACGGAATTGAATTATCCCTGATATTCCCTCAGTTCTCTAATCGGCTTTTAACTGAACTATCACTAGGATATTTCCTTCGTTTCTAACTGAATTATCGCTAGGATATTCCCTCAGTTCTCATCGACCCTCAGTCGTACCTACATCGACTGAAATTTAATTTTTCTAATCCGCCAGACTGACCTTTGATCTCGTCGAGACAATCTTACCTGACCATGGGTGAGTGATCAAACTACGAGACAGAGGAAAACCAACATGGTTATTTTCCAACCACTCACATCGTGGGCCCATTTCCTCTCTCTCCGTCCAAGACTAGTTTAATTCTGATTTCGCAGATGACCGGTGATCGTCTGTTGAGATCCCACTTCTGACACCAAATGAGAATTTTTGCCCTCAGTCTGGTCTCAGTAAATATAATGAGTCGGATTGTAGGTAAAACAATTTACTTTATTTGTGCAGCTTTCAAGCTGACTCACTCTGCCAGAGTCTTGTCGAATCCCCAGAGTGAGTGAGGTACAGAACAAAGACTTTGTCTCATATACATTGGTATAAAAAAATGAGGTTACACACACGACCAAGTCAGGTAACTTGGCAATTGTAGGGTTTCCCATAGGTTCTCTCACATTCCTTAACCCAGCCATATAAGGTAATCTTAGCAATTACTGGTCCCAATAGGCTGCCCTCACATTCCTTTTGCCTGAGGCCCCTGTGATCACCCATCCCCCTCACCATAATACTCCTGACTTGGCCTAGCTACCCACCATGCTTCAGTGCCATCCCCTTTTGTTCATTTCCTCATTTGTTCTTTGTTTGGTGCAGGCATAATGGGCCGAATGGCCTCCTTCTGCACTGTATGGTTCTAACTCAGTAATTCAATTAACAGGGACTCCACGTTGCTGCCTGTGCCACTGATGATAGGCCTGGCTCAGCAGCTCATTGTCTGTGTCTCTGATTAATGTGCTCAAGTCAGCAAAACCCATCATGCCCCTTACTTTAGTTTGTGATGCTCCATCTTAACATAATTCATATTTCCACACACAATATCCATATATTGTAGGTATCTCTGCATTGGCCCACTCTAACAGATCAGAGACAAATGTATTTATTTTAGATCTACCTGTAGTGGGGGAAAAACACTATTTACTATCCAGGATAAAATACATGTCCTTCATCAGCTTTTGTGGGTCATTTCAGTGGAAATGTGCTCTCCCAGGTTCAAAGAGCATCAGCCCACTGGAAGCAAAGTCGTGAGACCGGCCAGAATAGACCCACTGTGCAGAACCTTGGTTAGACCCCAGCTGGAGTACTGTGTGCAGTTTTACTCCCCTCACCTTCGGAAAGATATTATTGCCACAGAGGGAGGGCAGTGAAGGTTCACCAGACTTGTTCCAGGGATGGCAGGACTGTCCTATGAAGAGCGAATGGGGAAACTGGGCCTGTATTTTCTACAGTCTCGAAGAATGAAAGGTGACCATAAGACATAGGAGCAGAATTAGGCCACTCAGCCCATCGAGTCTGCTCCGCCATTCAATCATGGCTGAGGTGATCTCATAGAAACTTATAAAATACTGAAAGGAATAGACAGGGTGGGTGCAGGTGAGATGCTTCCGCTGGTTGGGGAATCCAGAATCAGGACACAATTTCAAAATAAGGGGGAAACCACTTAGGATCAGTCTTCTCTCGGAGGAGACATTTCTTTACTCAGAGGGTTGTGAATCTTTGGAATTGTCTACCCCAGAGGGCTGTGGGAGCTCAGTCACTGAGTGTGTTTAAAGCAGAGACTGACAGATTTCTAAATACCAATAACACAAAGGGATATGGGGATAGTGTGGGGAAAAAGACATTGAAGTGGATGATCAGCCATGAACGCACTGAAGGGTGTCATGAAGCATACTAATGTTATCTGTTGGGTATCCCAACTTGGAACATCGGTTCATGGCGGTGTATAGATTGATTTTGTTTTGGTGTGAGGAGACAAACGAGACCCCAGTGAGAATAAATAGCCCAGTCATCGTGTAACAATTATTAAAGACTATTTATTAAAGTAAAGAAAGACAAATACACACAAACAAGATGACTCTATTCTCACGCGATTCAGATGTGTGAACTACTAAACGCCACAATTTGTAGAGAACATACTCCTGGTTACATAATATATCTACAATCCTGAGCTCTGTAAGACTTCCCCTGTTCCCAAATTAAATAACCGGCTACAGTTACCACACAGTACTGGGATGATACTCAAGTCTGGGCAAACGTCTTTCTCTGATCCAGGGAAGATATTACAAACAGAGGACTGTGGGAGCTCAGTCATTGAGTGTGTTTAAAGCAGAGACTGACAGATTTCTAAATACCAATAACACAAAGGGATATGGGGATAGTGTGGGGGAAAAGGCATTGAAGTGGATGATCATCCATGATCGTATTGAATGGTGGAGCAGGCTCGACGGGCTGAATGGTCAACGCCTGCTCCTATGTTCCAATGATACAAAGATAGGTAGGAAAGTAAATTGTGAAGAGGACATACGGAGGTTACAAAGGGATATAGATAGGTTAAGTGAGTGGGAAACTATCTGCCAAATGGAGTATTATGTGGGAAAATGTGAAATTATCCATTTTGGCAGGAAGAATAAAAAAGCTTATTATCTAAATGGTCAGAGATTGCAGAGCTCTGAGATTCAGAGGGATCTGGGTGTCCAAGAGCATGAATCACAAAAGGCACAGCTACAGCAAGTAATTAGGAAAGCTAATATAATGTTATTGTTTATTGTGAGGGGAATTGAATACAGAAGTAGGGAGGTTATGCTTCAGTTATACAGAACATTGCTACATCCTTTGAAATAAATCAAGAGGTTTGTCCTGAAACCCGCTGTGGTTAGTATTCAAATGCCTCGGTGGGTTTTAAACTTTCATTTGCCAGTATTTCACTTTGCATCCTGATTTGCATTGGCACAATTAACCACAGCCGGTTTGAGACCTTCTGGGTGAAAACTTTCTTCCTCATTTCCATGTCCTCTTGTTATTGACACTTCAACTAATGAGAGCAGCTGCTTTCTATCCACCGTCACTGAGCCTCAATTTTATACACATCAATCAGGTCCCTCTCAGCCTTCTGTGCTCTAGAAAACAACCCGAGCTTATCCAGACTCTCTGCATAGGTAAAATATTCCATCCCAGGCAACAGCCTTTAATAATCTTTATTAGTGTCACAGGTAGGCTTACATCAGCACTGCAATGAAGTTACTGTGAAAATCCCCCAGTCACACATTCCGGTGCCTGTTCGGGTTCACTGAGGGAGAATTCAGAATGGCCAATTCACCCAACGCCACGTCTTTCGGGAATTGTGGGGGGAAACCGGAGCACCCGGAGAAAACCCACGCAGATACAGGGAGAACATGCAGACTCCGCACAGACAATGACCCAAGCCGGGAATCGAACCCGGGTCCCTGGAGCTGTGAAGCAACAATGCTAACCACTGTGCTGCCTGGTGAATTTCCACTGCATCTCTCCAGTGCAATCACATCCTTCCTATTGTGCGGTGACCAGAACTGCACACAGTATTCCAGCTATTACTTAACCAAAGTCCTGTACATCTCCAACATAATCTCCCTGCTCATATAACCTATGCCACGTCTGATAAAGGCAAGTGGCCCGTATGTCTTCTGAACTACCCCATTAACCTATCCTGCTGCCTTCAGGGATTTATGGACATGAACCCCAAGATTCCTCTGTTCCTCTGAGCTTCCTCGTCTCCTGCTATTCATTGACTGCTCCCTTGTTGTGTTACTCCCTCCAAAGTGCATCACCTCGCACTTGTCAGGGTTAAATTCCATCTGCCATTGATCTGCCCAATGTGTCTTTATCCTCCTGCAACTTGACCTCCTTCATCGTCAACCACGCGACCAATCTTCATGACATCTACAAACTTATTTGTCATCACCGCACATTTTCTTCTGTATTGTGTATAGAGCACAAACAATAAGGGTCCCAGCACTGATCGCTGTGGTACGCCACTAGACACAGGCCTCCAGTCACACAGCCTTCTACCTCCACTGTCTGTCTCCTATCACAAAGACAATTTTGGATTCAATTTGCCACATTACCCTGTATCCCATGTGCTTTTACTGTCTTTATCAGCCTACCATGCGGGACCTTGTCAAAGCTTTGCTGGAATTCATATGAACTACATCAACTACACTTCCCTCATCTGCACACCTGGTCACCTCCTCAGAAAATTCAATCAAATTTGTTATCCATGACCTCCCTGTGACAAAGCCATGCTGACTATCCTGATCAAACTTTGCCTCTCCAAGTGGAGATAGATTCCGTTCTTCAGAATTTTACCCAATAGTTTCCCTACTTCACTGGTCTGTAATACTGGAAGTCTGCAGAGGGATTTGGAAAGGTTACGTGAATGGGCCAGGGCCTGGCAGATGGAATACGATCGTGCTAGTGGCCAGATGATGCCATCGTAAAACTCACCGGTGTTTACGACGGCGTCAACACTTAGCCTCATTATCGGAGAATCCCGCCCCCCCATGTCAAACTGCTCAAGAACCTCACACTCCCTCTGACTGAATTCATCACCCACATCTTCCTTCTCCAAAGGGATGACAGATCTGAAGTACTCACTTCTGCACTGTAAATTCTATGAAACTCTATGAAACTTTACATCCTACCATTGTCATCCGGCTCGATGAACAGTTTACACCCTCGGTCCCCAATAGGTCCTGTCCCCTCCCTGGTTATCTGCTTCCCCTTGATGTAATTATGGAATATTTTGTAAAATGTGAAATGAAAGTTGCCAAAGTCTCGGAGGACCATATTCTGGGAGTGAGCTGACTGGTGGTGATTTAATTTGAGGGTCACCACACCTCAGATGAGGGGCAATGTTGAGAAGGCGGGGCCTTCCTGAATAACCTCAGCCGGTACAGGAGTTGAAGCCGCGCTGCTGGCGTCGCTCTGCATCATGAACCAGCCATCTAGCCAACTGAGCTAACTGACCCCTGGTATAGATTTAATAATTCCTGAAATATTAGCTATTCCCTGTCTCCCATGTAGTTTCCCAGTCCACCTCAAGACAACTTGCCCCTCATACCCTGTTAGTTTTCTTCTTGATAAAGAAAAGAAAAGAACCATGTAACCACCATAGCCCACCTGCATAGCAACGTGGCTGCTTTGGAAGGGGGGGAAGGTTCCAAACAGAAATGCAAACTAAATATTTTCTTACTTTAAATGCACTTTCACTCTGTGATCTTTGTGAAATTTGAAACCAGGTAATTGCAACAAGGCTCAAAGAACATCAGCCCACTGGAAGCAAAGTTGTGAGACCGGCCAGAACAGCAGAAAGAAACATTCCGACCCTCCCCATTGACCACTGTCAGAATGAACAAAATGCAGCCCCGAATGTAACTGAGAACAGAAACAATAACAGAATCCAACCCCTGTGATCAATTGTGAACTTGATGTCTCAGCACAATGAATTACAAAATCCCTTTCGACTTTGAGCTCTTGTGAATGGCCTCTGCCCAGTATGAACGCGCTGGTGTCCCTGCAGCTGGGATGGATCACCGAATGCCGTCCCCTATTCAGAGCAAGAGAATGGCTTCTCCCCGGTGCGGGCTCGCTGGTGCACCCGTAGGTTGGACAAGCGACTGAATCCTTTCCCACACTGAGAGCAGCTGAATGGCCTCTCCCCAGTGTGAACTCGCTGGTGTGTCTGTAGGTTGGATAACTGAGTGAATCCCTTCCCACACTGAGAGCAGGTGAATGGCCTCTCCCCAGTGTGAACTCGCCGGTGTGTCCGCAGGGTAGATGGATCACTGAATCCCTTCCCACACTGAACGCAGGTAAATGGCCTCTCCCCAGTGTGAACTCGCTTATGTACCTGCAGGTTGGATAAGTTAATGAATCCCTTCCCACATTGAGAGCAGGTGAATGGCCTCTCCCCAGTGTGAACTCGCTGGTGTGTCTGTAGGCTGCTTGACTGAGCGAATCCCATCCCACACTGAGAGCAAGTAAATGGCTTCTCCCCAGTGTGAACCCTCTGATGTCTCTGCAGGCTTGATAATTGAGTGAATCCCTTCCTACACTGAGAGCAGGTGAATGGCTTCTCCCCAGTGTGAACTCGCTGGTGTGTTTGCAGAGTGGATAACTGAGTAAAGCCCTTCCCACACTGAGAGCAGGCGAATGGCCTCTCCCCAGTGTGAACTCGCTGATGTCTCTGCAGGCTGGATGGCTGAATAAATCCCTTCCCACATTGAGAGCAGGCGAATGGCCTCTCCCCAGTGTGAACTCGCTGATGTGTCTGCAGGGTGGTTGAATCACTGAATCCTTTACCACACTGAGAGCAGGTGAACAGCCTTTCCCCTGTGTGAACGCGCATGTGTGACTGCAAGTGGGACAAGCAAGTGAACCCCTTCTCACAGCGAGGGCAAGTGAATGGTCTATCCCCAGTGTGACTGCGTCGATGAGCTTCCAGCACAGATGGGGCTCTGTATCCCTTCCCACAGTCCACACATTTCCACGGTTTCTTCATGGTGACAATGTCCTTGTGTCTCTCCAGATTGGACAATCAATTGAAGCCTTGACCACACACAGTGAATAGTCTCTCCCCGCTGTGAATGGTGTGATATTTTTCAGGCTGTGTAATTGGTTCAAGCTCTTTCCACAGTCAGTGCTCTGGAACACTCTCACTTGGGGGCGGGTCTCGATGCTTTTCCAGTCACATTGATGTTTACAATTTTTCGAAGGTGACAGATTAGGCAAAAATTTCTCCTTCTTGATTCAAAGGCTGCTAATTTTCAGGTTCCAATGAATCGAGTGACTCCATCAGATCTCGGTATGAGTAAGTTTTCTGGCTATCAATCCTCCTCTTCTAATATCCTGGAAATACAATTTACAAAGTCATCACTGTCAATACAGGATAAAAATTCAGAACAGACAATTCTAGTTTTTATGGAACATTCTTTCCGCTGTCATATAATTTACAGTGCAGAAGGAGGCCATTCAGCCCATCGAGTCTGCACTGGCCTGCGGAAAGAGCACCCTACTTAAACCCACATCTCCACTCTACCCCCGTAACCCAGTGACCCCCACCTAACCTTTTTGGACATTCAGGGCAATTGAGCATGTCCAATCAACCTAATCTGCAAATCTTTTAGCGGTGAGAGGAAACCGGAGCACCCGGAGGAAACCCACTAAGACATGGCGAGAATGTGCAGACTCGCACAATCAGTGACACAGGCCGGGAATCGAACCGGAGACCTTGGAGCTGTGAAGCAACAGTGCTAACTGTGCTACTGTGTCGCCCATTCCCCAAGAGCTGTAAATCTCTGTCTCGCACACTCTCTCAACAGATCCTTGCTCTCCGCTTCTTGTCCAGGACACAGATTATAACAAATCGGAGCTGCAGTTGTTCATTTGGCCCATCGAGCCTGCTCAACCATTCAATGAGCTCATTTACCGATCTACCTCAGCACCATTTTCCCACACTATCCCCCATATCCCTCGATATCTTCAATATCGAGAAACGGATCAATCTTGATCTTGAAAATACTTGATGACTGAGGCTCCACAGTCCTCTGAGGTAGAGAATTCCATCCTCAAGTGAAGAACTCCCTCCTCATCGCAGCTTTCTCTCTATTTTCCTGCCGGTTCCCCATAACCCTCGACTCACTGGTCAACCAGAAATCGGTCCAACTCAGCGGTGAATATATTCAGTGACCCCCAGACTCCACTGGTCCCTGTGGAAGAGAAATCCAAAGACTAACAAACCTCTGAGGGAAGAGATGACTGGAAATATATAACACATCTACAGCACAATATTACACAACTACAAATAATAATAAATGTACTTTGTTACAGAACCATCAATAATATATCTAATCTGTACCAAATAACAGCACTGGACATTTCTCTGATATTAATTGACTGTCCCCTTAAATGTCAGCCATCTCCTGGGGAAAGCAGCCCTTTAATTGTGAACATTTGGAAAGAGGCCATCCTTTTAGCCAGACAAATAAATGTGTCAAGCTGAGGTAGCAAAGGATGTCAATGTCTTTAAGGGAGAGAGAGACCTGAACCGACCTTTCCAAAGTCTGCAGCCTCCCTGCATTCACTGCCTTTCCCTTCAGTTGCTGCGCATGTGCAGGGCAGAGAGACTGCGTATGTGAGCCGGAAGAGGCGTGGTACGCATGTGCTGATTTTCGTATGAGGAGTGCGCATGTGCGGGAGTGAGGCGGGGACCGGAACAAAGCGGCGCACTGACCATTGTGTGTCCGGGTCTTCCAGCCTTTCCCATTGGACACCAGCTCAGCGCGGCTGGAGGGAAAAGTCTCTCCCACCCCCACGTGGTGTTCCGCCCCTCATCGTCTGTCAGAAGGGATTGACCAATGGGAAACCGGGGCGACCGGAAGGACTCTTCTCCAGCCAATTTGTGAGTGAAGATTGAGGTTCACACGGACGGAAACTTCCTCCTGTCTCTAGCATTTGTGAGTAAAACACTTTCTTTTCTCCCCCTTTCCATTTCTTTACCCATTCTGGTCTTGAATTGGTGACTTGCAACAACTGAAGGGAAAGGAAATGAATCCAGGAAGAGAGGGTGGAGACTCTGGAAATGTTGGCCCAGGATTTTTCTCCTGAATTTCTATCCGTACAGACAGTGATGAATTTTGCAAACTCCTTTTACAGGATATTAGGTGAGGAGGATTCACAGCCAGAAATCTGAAACCTGATGTCACGAGAAGATCTGACAGATGGCCGCCTGAAAATCATTGAACAGCAGGACTGTACCATTTGGAGGAGGCTTCAATAGATTATCCAACCTGGAGAAACATGAGGATACCCGCACCATAGAAAATACGTGGAAATGTGGGGACTGTGGGAAGGGATTCAAAGGTTCATCTCAGCTGGAAACTCATCAATGTGGTCACACTGGGGAGAGACCATTCACCTGCTCCGTGTGCAGAAGGGATTCACAGTCAGTGTTTTTCAAACTTTTTTGCCCGGTACCCATTTTTACCAACCGGCCATCCTTCACGACCCAGCTTTTCGCTTACCTCTAATGTGACAGGTGTGCCTGCTTGGTCCTCTGCTTTTCACACGCATACTTTCCCATACATGTGTTGGACACCCTTCACCTATGTGGGGCGACTGCTCGGGGGAGGAGGGGGGGTGGGGTGGGAGTGCACTGGCTTGAATGCTCCAGGTTTTGTTTTTTTATTGGTTATTCATTCGTTTCTGTTTTGGATTGAATATTCATTCGTTTCTGTTTTGGATTGATTATTCATTTGTTTCTGTTTTGGATTGATTATTCATTTGTTTCTGTTTTGCATTGATTATTGATTAGTTTCTGTTTTGGATTGATTATTGATTAGTTTCTGTTTTGGATTGATTATTCATTAGTTTCTGTTTTGGATTGATTATTCATTAGTTTCTGTTTTGGATTGATTATTCATTCATTTCTGTTTTGGTTTGATTATTTATTAGTTTCTGTTTTGGATTGATTATTCATTGGTTTCTGTTTTGGATTGATTATTCATTAGTTTCTGTTTTGCGTGTATTGTGGGTGTATTTTTAGTGTATTGCTGATTGTTCTGCATTCAGCTTTGTCCTTTTGCATTGTGGAATTGTTCAGAAAAAAAAGATGTAAAACTTTATCCTCTGTGCAACATCATCTGGGAGGAAATCAATGATTCCCCCTTTCCATTTGTTTTCTCATTCTGGCTTTGAGTTGGTGACTTGCAGCAACTGAAATGAAAGGAAGTGAATTCAGGGAGGGTGCAGACTCTGGAAAGGTTGGCCCAGGTCTCTCTCTCTCTCTTTTAGGGGCAGCATGGTAGCACAGTGGTTAGCACAGTTGCTTCACAGCTCCAGGGTCCCAGGTTCCATTCCAGCTTGGGTCACTGTCTGTGTGGAGTGTGCACGTTCTCCCTGTGTCTGCGTGGGTTTCCTCCGGGTGCTCCGGTTTCCTCCCACAGTTCAAAGATGTGCAGGTAAGGTGGATTGGCCATGCTCAATTACCCTTAATGTCCAAAAAAAAAGGTTAGGTGGGGTTGCTGAGATAGGGTGGAGGTGTGGGCTTAGATAGTGTTCTCTTTCCAAGGGCCGGTGCAGATTTGATGGTCCGAATGGCCTCCTTCTGCACTGTAAATTCTATGATTCTGAAAGACATTGACATCCTTTGCTCCCTCAGCTTGACACATTTATTTGTCTGGCTAAAAGGATGGTCTCTTTCCTAATGTTCACAATTAAAGGGCTGGTTTCCCCAGGAGATGGCTGACATTTAAGGGGACAGTCAATTAATATCAGACCAGAGAAATATCCAGTATTGTTATATTATGCAGATTAGATATATTATTTATGGTTCAGTAATAAAGTACATTTATTATTTCCAGTTGTGTAATATTGTGCTGTAGCTACGTTATATATTTTGAGTCATCCCTTCTCTGAGGGTTGTTAGTCTCTGGATTTCTCTTCCACAGGGACCAGTGGAGTCTGGGGGGGGTCATTGAATATATTCATGGATGAGTTGGACAGATTTATATTTGACGAGGGAGTCAAGGGTTATGGGGAATAGATCATAAAATTAAGGGAAAGGCAAGAAGAGGAGGGATTTCTTCACTCTAGGATGTGGTGAAGCTTTGGAATTCTCTACCCCAGAGGCCGTGGTGCCTCAGTCATCAAGTATTTTCAAGACAGAGATTGATACACCTCCACCTATCTCAGTAACTCCACCTAACCTTTTGTTTTAGACACTAAGGGTAATTTAGCAAGGTAATTTAGGATTCTCGATATTAAAGATATTGAGGGATATGGGGAATGGTGTGAGAAAATGATGTTGAGGTAGATCGGCCAATGGTCTAACCGAATGGTTGAGCAGGTTCAATGGGCCGAATGGCCAACTGCAGCTCCCATTTGTTATGGTCTCTGTGTCCAGGACAGGAAGCAGTGAGCAGGGATCTGTCAATCAGCCTGAATCAGCACCTTCAGGAGAATTGGGAGGGTGAATATTAGATACAACAGAGAGAGAATGGTGGGAGAGTGTGTGGGACGGAGATTTACACCTTTTGGGAAATGAGAGAGGAAAGAATGTTCCAGAGAAACTAAATTTGTCTGATCTGAATTCCAATCCCGTACTGACAGTGATGTCGTTTCTAAATTGTTTTTACAGGATATTAGAAGAAGAGGAATTATAGACAGCAACCTCAAATGTCACATCCCGATCTGACTGAGCAACTAGGTTCATCAGGCCCCGACTATCATCAGCGTTTAAATCTAGGGGGCAAAATGTTTGCCCGCTCTGTCTATTTAAGAAGATTTGAAACATCAGTGTGACTGGAAAAGCACCGAGACACACGCACCCGAGTGAGAGTGTTCCAGAGCACTGACTGTGGAAAGAGCTTTAACCAGTGACACAGCCTGAAAAAACATCACACCATTCACAGCGGGGAGAGACCGTACACGTGTTCTGTGTGTGGACGAGGCTTCAACTGATTATCCAACCGAGAGACACATGAGGAGACCCAGAACATGGAAAAAATGTGGAAATGTAGTGACTGTGGGAACGGATTCAGAGCCCCATCTCAGCTGGAAGCTCATCGACGAATTCACACTGGAGAGAGGCCGTTCACCTGCTCTCAGTGTGGGAAGGAATTCACTTGTCTATCCAACCTGCAAACACACCAGCGAGTTCACACTGGGGAGAGGCCGTTCACCTGCTCTCAGTGTGAGAAGCGATTCACTGAGTTATGCAGCCTGAAGTCATACCAGCGAGTTATTCTAGGACAAAGGTTCGGCACAACATCGTGGGCCGAAGGGCCTGTTCTGTGCTGTATTTTCTATGTTCTATGTTCTATGTTCACTCTCGGGAGAAGCTATTCATCTGCTCTCAGTGTGGGAAGGGATGCACTTGGCTATCCGACTTGCAGAGACACCAGTGAGTTCACACTGGGGAGAGGCCGTTCACCTGCTCTCAGTGTGGGAAGGGATTCAGTCGGTTATCCAGCCTGAAGTCACACCAGGAAGTTCACACTGGGGAACAGCCATTCACCTGCTCTTGGTGTGGGAAGGAATTCAGACATTCATCCAGCCTGCAAAAACATCAACATGTTCACACTGGGGAGAGGCCATTCCTCTGCTCTGAATGTGGGAAGGGATTTTGTAATTCATCGCACCTGCTGAGACACCAACAAGTTCACAATTAATAATGTGGGTTGGATACTGTTATTGTTTCTGCTCTCAATTTCATCCAGGACTGCATTCCCGTAACAGCCTCCCCGAACAGGTGCCGGAATGTGGCGACTAGGGGCTTTTCACAGTAACTTCATTTGAAGCCTACTTGTGACAATAAGCGATTTTCATTTCATTTCAAATTTGCCATCCTTACACGGTCTGGCCCACATGTGACTCCAGACCCACACAGATGTGGTTGACTCTTAACTGTCCCCCACTGTAATGACCTAGCAAGCCACTCAGTTCAAGGGCAATTATGAATGGGCAACAAATGCTGACCCAGCCAGTGATGCCTACATCCCAAGAAAAGGTTTTATCATACTACAGGTAGATCTAAAATAAATACATTTGTCTCTGTTCCATTGAGTCGACAGCACAGGGCCAGGCCAGTCGGCTCAATTGGTCTCTGTCAGTATTTATGCTCCACATGAGCCTCCTCTCAGCCCTCTTCATCTCCCCCCACAGCATATCCTTCTATTCCTTTCTCTCAAGATACAGGCGTATTCATGCTGTTCACCTCAACCACTCGCTGTGGTAGCGAGTTCCACATTCTCACCACCCACTGGATGAAGAGGTTTCACTTGAAATCCCTATTGGATTATTGAAAATGGATTGAAAATGCACACAGCATTTGAAAGAGATTGGATGAATTGTCAGCGCAGCTGGGGCAGCACGGTGGTGCAGTGGTTAGCAGTGCTGCCTCACGACGCTGAGGTCCCAGGTTCAATCCTGGCTCTGGGTCACTGTCCGTGTGGAGTTTGCACATTCTCCCCGTGTTTGCGTGGGTTTCACCCCCACAATTGAAAGATGTGCAGGCTAGGTGGATTGGCCACGCTAAATTGCCCCTTAATTGGAAAAAATGAATTGGGTATTCGAAATTTAAAAAAAAAAATTGTCAGCACGGATAGAGATAAATGTGTGTCCTGATAGACATTACAGAGACTTGTTTGAAAGGTGACCAAGGCTGGAATCTAAATGTTGAAGGGTATTTGACATATTGGAATGCATGAAGCTCGGAAAAGATGATGGGATTGCTCCTGTTCATTAAGGATTACATTAGGTCAGTACTGAGAGATCAACTTAGCCTGAAAGTTCAGGGTGTGGAATCAGCTTTGCTCGAGATAAGAAATAATAAGTTACAAGGTCTCGTGTGTGAGTAGTTAATGGGCCTCCTAACAGTAGTTATGTTGTAGGTAGAGTGTACAGGAAGTATTAAATAAGGCTTGTAATTAATGTACCACAATAATCATGGGTGACTTTAGGCATCAGTTAGGACGATGAGCCTGACGAATATTAATCATGAGGAAGTGACACCACAATGAGAAACTGACATCACACATCAGCAAGGTGACCGATATCCTTCAGAGACCAATCAGACATTGATCGTGCCCCATTTAACCAATCAGGGACTGATCATGGGCTGCTTGGGCCAATCAGAACCACAGGATACTACCAGCCATGCGTAGAGGTAGGTACTAGAAAGGGTTAGTGAGCTACAATTCTCTGGAGCTCGGTGCACAACACAACATGAAGAAAGAGGATAGACTTCAGTCAACAGAACAAGAGACAGCTCCACAGTCACCTGGAAGCTGAGAGCTGATGATCCAGAGTGAACGGACTGATCCACTGCCTTTGTTAATTATTATGATTTTGTACTTATTACAATTAACTTAATAAATTCTGTGACAATATTCTTGTACCTTGAATGGTCTGTAACTAGTCAGGAGCTGCAGGTAACTTTCACAACACATTCTGACGTGTAATTAATTTGAGTGTTACAATTGAGATTGGAGCCAAACCCAGATCTTACAATAGGATCAAATTTCACATTCCATTTGGGTATCCTGCACTAACAGTGATGGCTTTTGTAAAGTCCTTTTACAGGATATTAGAAGGGGAGGAGTTACAGACAGAAATTTCACACCAAACATCATATCAAAATGTGACAGAGTCACTCGATCCATGGGAGCTGAATATCATCGAACTTTGAATTTAAAATGAGAAATGTTTGTCTATTCTTCTGCTGAAAGAGATTCTTAAACATCACTCAGTGTACAGGCACTGAGTCAGGCTCATCCGAGTGAGGCATCCCTAAAAAAAATCCGTTTTATATTTTGTAGCTCACCCAAAGATGGAAATTTCAGCACATATTTCTCCATCTTGTATTTTTTAATATTTTGTTTGCCCGTTAAATATCCTTGACCTCTGGACGTTTCATTACAGAACTCAGCTCGAAGACATCAAAACCTGTATCCGGCCTTGCCTGTGTGCCCCATTCGTCAATTCAACTTTGCAGCAGCTCAGTTCCAGCTTTGGAAACACCTTCATCTTTCTGTGAGGCCCCGGCCCCATTGAATGTGACAGGGTTCATACTGTCTCCCTGAGATTGTTGATGTAAAGTCACATCAGACCCACACTGCCCGATTTCCAATCCAATTTATTTAAAGGTCCCAGAAGCCTGGCTCCAACCTTAAATGTTGTTCTGATCCTGTCAGTAACATTATTTTGGAACTCACTAGTACCACCACATAGGCAGCCATCAACATGCATCATAAAGATGCCCGAGAGTTTCCTGCCTTCGTACCAATAAAGCACGGCAGCTTCTGCCTTCAGGTAGGGACAACCTGACTTGGACAAAACTGATCTAACTGAGAAGTGCCGTACACTCTGAAACATTGTTCAAAACATAGACAAACTTATTGAACTTCCAAAGTCTTCCATCTACATCTGGCACCTTAGGAGGTTGCAGAAACACTGCCCTCTGGAGGTGACCCCCAGCGCAAATGCAGCTTTTATGTTTCTTGACTGAAAGTTCCGAGAAAATGTCACGAAAATGGCCAAAGAAATTTCAAAATTACCTTTCCCGCTGTGGGCAAGTCCACTCTGACCTCTTTATCTCCCAAAGCTTCTTCAAATCCCTGCACCACTAACCTCACCTTGGGCCTTATAAGTTCCATCTGGTTGGACCTTTTCTGTGCAGATCCATCGATGTGATGATGCTGGCTGACCCCTATCTGGGACCTCTGAACACACGCCAAACTCTGTCCAACTGCCTAACTCTTTCTGTTTCACCTCCCGTACGGCTTTATCCCTTCATTTTTCGACAGCTACAAAACCCTCTCAGTCACGGGGACTTCAGCATCGCCCCCAAACATATCCTTGGTATAAAAACGACAATTCCCTGCCTGAAATGTTCCAGTTATTGAAATTATATTGAATGGATGTCAAAGAAACAGACCAGAAACTGATCCCTGAGATTCTGAGGAGTCCCCAGTGGTCAGTCAGACTGAACTATACACGGGTGGTATAAAACAAACAATACTCACCCCGGTATCTGCTGTCCACGGGGACTTTCCTTTAATCAGAGCCGTCAGTGGATCCTGTTCCTGACACCAGGTTGTTGTGGGACAAATGTCACTCGGAGTCCAGAGTTGGTTAAAGTTTGTGAATCTTTATTACAAACATGCAGGGAATGCTTCAGCGAACCGAATCATCTCAAGGAGTAGTTAGAATAACACGTTTATACACAGTACAGTTGCAGCTGTTTTGTCTGTAAGTTAGTGGGAAAGTACAGGACGTCAAGGAAACAACTCAAACAGCTCACTTATTGGCTATAGTGACTTCATCTCACAAAACACATCTCGGAAAACAATAGCCAGACCAGTAATCCAGAGACCCAGGATAATGCAATAGGGATCCAGGTTCGGCAGATGGTGAAATGTAAATTAATTAAAAATCTGGAATTAAAAGTCATTGATGACCATGAAAGCATTGTCGGTAGTTGTAAAAACCCATCTGGTTTCTTTTAGATCCACCTGTAGTGGGGGGGAATAACACTCTTTACTATCCAGGATAAAATAAATGTACTTCAGCCTTTGTGGATCATTCCAGTGGAAATGTGCTCTCCCCCAGGCTCAAAGAGCATCAGCCTACTGGAAGCAAAGTTGTGAGACCGGCTAGTCCAGCAGAAAGAAACCCTCCGACCCTCCCACTTCACCAAGTGTCAGAATGAACAAAGTTTGATTTGATTAAATTTATTCACGTGCACCGAGGTCCAGTGAAACGTATTGTTCTGCGTACAATACAGACAGATCATTTTATACATGAAAAAACATAGGACATATGATAAATACACAATTTAAATATGTAGACATCGGGTGAAGCATACGGAGTGTAGTGCTACTCAGTAGAGAAGATGTGTGGAGAGATCAGTTCAGTCCATAAGAGGGTCATTCAGGAGTCTGGTAACAGCGGGGAAGAAGCTGTTTAGAATCTGTTATTGCGAGTTCTCAGACTTTTGTATCTCCTGCCCAATGGAAGAGATTGGAAAAGAGAATAACCTCGGTGGGAGGGTCTTTGATTTTGCTGCCGGCTTTCCCAAAGCAGCGGGAGGTGTGGACAGAGTCAATGGATGGGAGGCGGGTTTGTGTGAGGGATTGGGCTGTGTTCACAACTCTCTGTAGTTTTTTACAGTCTTGGGCTGAACAGTTGCCATACCGAGTGTCCCTTTAAGAAATGGTTTTGTCTTACCACATGGCTTCAGTGATGTCATTGTGTGGGTGGAGCTGGGCTGTGGCTCTGTGTGTTGGTTTTACTTTCGCTTTGGTTTGGGGCTGTTTTGTGGCTGAGTTTTTTGCTTTCGTTTTCACATTTTTGGCTGCTGTGCTCAGAAAGAGGAGTATTTTGGCCTGTCTCTCGATCTTCATTTTAAAAGCAGTTTCCAGACTGCTTGATAACTTGAAAAGAAATAATTGCTTTCTGGAAGGAATTCAAACCTGCTGTTTTGGAAAGGAAACAAGAGCATCCATACCAGGTATTGAGTGCTGTGTGCTGGGCCACACCTTTGAAAAGGAGGTACTGGTTTATGGGATCTTGTTATTAAATTGGAACAGTTAAAGAGGGGAATTTATTCAGGGTTATACATAGATCACTGTAGTTGTGTGGGGTATTTATGTTTGTAATTTATAAAAATGCTTACTGTGTGTGTTTGTAAAAATGTTAACTAAATTCGTAGAACAAAGCTTGTTTTGATGAAAAGTGGTTAAGGCCTCTGCTGAATAACACCTGAAAGGCAGCCCTTGTGCTCATCGGAACCAAAATCATTAAACAATTGTAGGTCAGGTGAACTCCATGATATACTTTGGAGTTTTCTAAACCCTGGCCCATAACACAAGCTGTGATGCAGCCAGATAAGATGTTTTCTGTGGTGCACCTGTAAACATTGGTAAAAGTCAATGATAATAATCTTTATATTTGTCACAACTAGACTTACATTAACACTGCAATGAAGTTACTGTGAAAATCCACTAGTCGCCACACTCTGGCACCTGTCCGAAGTTTTGGAGTTTTGATATGAGCTTGGCTGGGATTATGGGGTTGAAGGCGGAGCTGTAGTTAATGAATAGGAGTCTGACGTAGGAGTCCTTGTTGTCGAGATGCTTCAGGGCAAGTATAGGGCCAGGGAGATAGCATCTTATGTGGACCGGTTGTGGCGGTATGCGAATTACAGTGGATCAAGGAATGCTGCGAGTATGGAGTTGATGTGTCCAAATCTCGAAGCAATTCATAATGATCGATGTCAAGGCCACCGGATGATAGTCATTGAGGCACGTTGCCTGGTTCTTCTTTGGCACCGGTATGATGCTGGTCTTCTTGAAGCAGATGGGAACCTTGGAACGGAGGAGGGAGAGGTTGAGCATGTCCGGAAACACACCTGCCAATTGGTCTGCGCAGGATCTGGGTGCACGACCTGGCACAACCAATGAGAGTCCCTGTCGTTAGTCTGTGACTCTAAATTAGTTTGGTATCGTCACTTGGGAGTCCCTGTTAGCTTTGAATCTCCCGATTAAACCATAGATTCTGGTTGGGTAAAGTACAGACTACCTTCTTTTGCACGCAATCTTCTACACATTTACTGATGAAGTCTGTGACGGTGCTGGCATACTCGTTTAGGCTGGCTGCTGAGTTAACATAGAACACACAGTGCAGAAGGAGGCCATTCGGCCCATCGGGTCTACACAGACCCACTTAAGCCCTCACTTCTACCCTATCCTGTAACCCAATAACCCCTCCTAACCTTTTTTGGTCATGGAGGGCAATTTATCATGGCCAATCCACCTAACCTGCAAGTCTTTGGACTGTGGGAGGAAACAGGAGCACCCGAAGGAAACGCACGCAGAAACAGGGAGAACGTGTACACTCCGCACAGACAGTGACCCAGCAGGGAATCGAACCTGGGAACCTGGCGCTGTGAAGCCGCAGTGCTATCCACTTGTGCTACCATGCTGCCCTTGTTCTTGAATATGGACCAGCCCACTGACACTAAGCAGTCGCGTAGGAGCTCTTCCGTTGCATCGACCTTCTTAACCGGATTCTCCCGTTAAGATTCTGCTTGTATGCGGGGAGAAGGAGCACCGTATTGTGGTCCGATTTTCCGAAGTGCAGTCAGGATGGATCATCAGGCGCCCTTGATGTTTGTGTGGCAGTGGTCAAGGATGTTGGGCCCCCTGTCGGGACAGGAGATGTGTTGGTGGAATTTTGGCAGTACTCACTTGAGGTTGGCCTGGTTAAAGTCCCCGGCCACTATGAACAAGGCTGCAAGGTATTCTGCTTCATTGTTATTTATAGCGGTTACAATCCATCAAGTGCCTTCTTCACTTCCGCCTGGGGTGGGATGTAGATGGCCGTGATGATGGCAGAAGTGAATTCCGTGGAAGGTAGTCTGGACGGTACTTAACAGTCGGGTATTCCAGGTCCGGGGAGCAATAGTTCACCAGGGTCACCACGTCCGAGCACCAGGAGGAGTTGACGAGGAGGCAAATCCCTCCACCCACTCCAGGTTCAGTCCTGGATGTGATTAACAGCAGGAAAAACAGCAGAATCCAACCCAACCCTTGTGAACCCTTTGGTGTCTCAGCATGTTGGACGACTGAGTGAATCCCTTCCCACAGTGAGAGCAGGTGAATGGCTTCTTTCCAGTGTGAACTCGCTGGTGTCTCCGCAATGTGGATGATGTTTGAAACCTCTTTGTGCAATGAGAGCATCTGAACAGTTTCTCCTCCGTGTGAATGCGCTGGTGGGACATCAGTACCCGAGAGTTTTTAAACCCACTCCCAGAGTCGGAGCATTTAAAGGGTCTCTCATTAGTGTGAGTGACATTGTGGTTCAGCAAGTGATGACCGAGTGAATCTTTTCCCAGTCGGAGAGATGAACGGGCTCTCCCCAGTGTGACCTCGCTCGTGTTTCATCAGGTTGGATGAGGATCTAAACCTCTTTGTGCAGTGAGAGCAGCTGAACGGTCTCTCCTCAGAGTGAACGCGCTGGTGGGACATCAGTAGCTGAGAGCTTTTGAAACCCATCCTGCAGTCAGAGCATTTAAAGGGCCTGCTCTTGGTGTGAGTGACATTGTGTTTCTGCAGGCTGGATAATTGAGCAAATCCCTTATCACACACAGTGCAGATGAACGGCTTCTCCCCGGTGTGAACACTCTGGTGTCTCTGCAGGCTGGATAACCGAGTGAATCCCTTCCCACAGTCAGAGCAGATGAATGGTCTCTCTCCAGTGTGAACTCGTTCATGTCTCCGCAGGGTGCTAATGTCAGTGAATCCCTTTTCACACTGAGAGCAGGTGAAAGGCCTCTCTCCAGTGTGAACTCGTTCATGTATCCGCAGGCTGCCAATGTCAATGAATCCCTTTTTACACTGAGAGCAGATGAACGGTCTCTCCCCAGTATGAACTCGTTCGTGTTTCCGCAAGTTGCCAATGTCAGTGAATCCCGTTTCACAATGAGAGCAGGTGAATGGTCTCTCTCCAGTGTGAACTCGTTCGTGTCTCCGCAGGCTGCCATTGTCAGTGAATCCCTTTTCACACTGACAGCAGGTGAAAGGCCTCTCTCCAGTGTGAACTCGTTCGTGTCTCCGCAGGTTGCCAATGTCAGCGAATCCCTTTTCACACTGAGTGCAGATGAATGGCCTCTCTCCGGTGTGAACTCGTTCGTGTCTCCGCAGGTTGCCAATGTCAGTGAATCCCTTTTCACACTGAGAGCAGGTGAAAGGCCTCTCTCCAGTGTGAACTCGTTCGTGCCTCCGCAGGCTGCCAATGTCAGTGAATCCCTTATCACACTGAGAGCAGGTGAAAGGCCTCTCTCCAGTGTGAACTCGTTCGTGCCTCCGCAGGCTGCCAATGTCAGTGAATCCCTTTTCACACTGAGAGCAGGTGAAAGGCCTCTCTCCAGTGTGACTGCTTTGATGCCTTTCCAGCCTGTACGGGCCTTTGAATCCCTTCCCACAATCCTCACATTTCCATGGTTTCTCCATGGTGCGGGTGATCTTGCGTCTCACCACGTTGGACGATCAGTTGAAGCCTCGTCTACACACAGAACACGTATACAGTCCCTCCCTGCTGTGAATGATGCAGTATTTTTTCAGGCTGTGTCACTGCTTAAAGCTCTTTCCACAGTCAGTGCTCTGTAACAGCCTCACACGGGTCTGTGTGTGTGTCTGTCTCAGTGCTTTTCTAGACACACTGATGTTTAAAATGAAAAATGAAACTCGCTTATTGTCACAAGTAGGCTTCAATGAAGTTACTGTGAAAAGCCCCTAGTCGCCACATTCCAGCGCCTATTCGGGGAGGCTGTTACGGGAATCTCTTGAAGCAGACAGAATAGACAAACATTTTTCCTGCTAGATTCAAAGGCAGATGATCCCAAGAATTGAGTGACTCAGTCAGTTCTTGACGTTATATTTAGTTTGAGATATCAGCCTCGAACTCCTCTTCGAACTTCCTTAACCAGATTTTACAATAGTAATCATCGTCTGTGCAGGATAGAAATTCAGAACAGACAATTTTAGTTTCTATCGAACATTCATTCCCCTCTCTCTCTTTTCGTGAAATGGTCTAAATCTCAATCCCACACACTCTCCCTCCATTCTCACTCTGCTGTATCTAATGTTCACCCTCCCAATGCTCCTGAAGGTGCTGATTCAGGCTGATTGACAAATCTAAGTCACTGCTTCCTGTCCTGGACACACAAACCTGAAAATCTTCATGCAGGCTGCCAGACAGATATATGTCTATATTACTGGATGAAAAATGTGTGTAATATACAGACTGTATTCACTTACTTTCCCTCCCAATTTTCCTGAAGGTGCTGATCAACAAATCTAAACTCACTAAAACCTGTACAAGAGTAGAGAATCTCCATATAAGTACATTTACTGATTAGAGATAGGGAAATGACTGGAAATATATAATGTAGGTACAGTACTATATCACAAAACTAGAAATAATGATAGATGTATTTTATTACAGAACCATCAACAATATCTACAATACATACCATATAACAACACTAGACATATCTCTGTCCAATATTAAATATTAAAATATTAATTTATGGGATGTGGACAATGCTGGTCAGGCCAGCATTTATTGCCCATCCCCAGTTGCCCTTCCGAAGTAGTGGTGAGCTGCCTTCTTGAACTGCTGCAGTCCTTGAGGTGTAGATACATCCCCTGTGCTGTTTTTTTTTTTTTTTAATTGTTTTTTATAAATTTAAAGTACCCAATTCATTTTTTCCAATTAAGGGGCAATTTAGCATGGCGAATCCACCTACCCTGCACATCTTTGGGTTGTGGGGGCGAAACGCACGCAAACACAAGGAGAGTGTGCAAACTCCACGCGGACAGTGACCCAGAGCCGGGATCGAATGTGGGACCTTGGCGACGTGAGGCAGCAGCGCTAACCACTGCTCCACCATGCTGCCCTACATCCCCTGTGCTGTTAGGGAGGGAATTCCAGAATGTTGCCCCAGGGACAGTGAAGGAACAGCAATATATTTCCAAGTCAGGGTGGTGTGTAACTTGGAAATGAACCTCCAGGTGGTGAGGTTCCCAGGTATCTGCTGCTCTTGTTCTTCTAGATGGTAGTGGTTGTGGGTTTGGAAGGTGCTGTCTGAGGAACCTTTATGAGTTACTGCAGTGTATCTTGGACATGGTACACACAGCTGCTACTGTTTGTCGGTGGTGGAAGGTTTGAATGTTTGTGGAAGGCGACGCAATCAATCAGGCTACTTTGTCCTGGATAGTGTCGAGCATCTTGAGTGTTGTTGGAGCTGCACTCATCCAGCAAAGTGGAGCGTATTCCATTACACTCCTGACTTGTGCTTGTAGATGTCTGGTAGACAAGCTTTGGGGCATCAGGTGGTGTGTTATTCACTGTAGGATTCCCAGCTTTTGACCTGCCCTGGGAGCTACAGTATTAATATGGCTCGTCCAGTTCAGTTTTGATCAATGGTAACCCCCAGGATGTTGGTTGTGGGGGATTCAGCAATGAAAATGCCACTGAATGTCAAGGGGTGGTGGTTAGATCCTCTCTTGTAGGAGATGGTCATTGCCTGGCACTTGTGTAGCACGAATGTAACTTGCCACTTATTAGGCCAAGCCTGGATATTGTCCAGGTCTTACTGAATTTGGACATGGACTGCTTCATTATCTGAGGAGTTGAGAATGGTGCTGAACATTGTGCAGTCATCCACAAACATCACCACTTCTCACCTTATGATGGAAGGGAGATCATTGATGAAGCAGCTGAAGATGGTTGGGCTGAGGAAACTGTCCTGAGGAACTCCAACAATGATGTCCTGGAGCTGAGATGATTGACCTCCAATCACGACAACCATCTTCCTTTGTGCCAGGTATGACTCAAACCAGTGGAGATTCCCATTGACTCCAGTTTAGCTCGGGCTCCTTGATACCATACACGGTCAAATGCTGCATTGATGTCAAGGGCAGTTACTCTCACCTCACTTCTGGCATTCAACTCTTTCGTCCAAGTTTCAACTAAGGCTGTAATGAGGTCAGGAGCTGAGTGACCCTGGCGGAACCCAAACTGAGCGTCCAAGAACAGGTTATTGCAGAATAATTGCCACTTAATGGCAACTTTGATGACTCCTTCCATCACTTTGTTGATGATGGACAGTAGACCTCCAGAAGTAATTGGCTGTGTTGGATTGGCCCTTAAATGTCCTTCATCTCCTGGGGAAACCAGACCTTTAATTGTGAACATTTGGAAAGAGACCATCCTTTTAGCCAGAGAAATAAATGTGTCAAGCTGAGGGAGCAAAGGATGTGAATGTCTTTGAGTGAGAGAGAGACCTGGGCCAAGCTTTCCAGGGTCTGCACCCTCTCTGGATTCACTTCCTTTCCCTTCAGTTGCTGCAAATCACCAATTGAAGACATTAAACGGAAAGAGGGAGAAAAGAAAGTGCTTTACTCACAGATGTTTGAGACAGGAGGAAGGTTCAGTCTGTGTGCAGCTCAAGCTTATTTCGGGTCGGAGGAACAACAGTTTTGCACGGCAGAAACCTCCATGTCCAACTTCCGCATTGAGACAATGGGGGAGCTCTGATTGGCGGAGGAGCAGAGCCCTTCCGGTCCTCCAGTCTTCCTATTGGTTACCTCAGCAATAAGGTCAGCGGAAGTGAGCTCCCCTGTACATGCGCAGATTCCCCTTCCCTTAGACATGCGCAATCCCGTATTAGTGGTGGGGAAGGGACACACTGACGGGCGGAACTGTCAGCCTGCTGCCTGGAAACTTTGTCTCGAGGATGTGTGGGGGAAGGAAAACAATGAGTGCGGACGGGGCTCCCGCATCTGCGCGCTGGGCAGTGACGTCACGGCGGAGCGGGCTTATTCCTATTGGTTGATTAAGAGGACGAGCTCCTTTGTGATGTCACAATGTGGAGGTTGGACAATGAGTTTCAGACTAAAACATCCTCCCCTGGACAACATTTGGGAGCAAATCAGTGTCTCCCCTTTCATAAGGTCATAAGATATAGGAGCAGAATTAGCCATTTGGCCCATCGAGAAGAACCCTTCAACCCGATTAAAAATCTGTCTTACTCCTCCCTAAATTTACTCACTGTCCCAGCTCCACCGCACTCTGGGGTAGTGAATTCCACAGATTCACAGCCCTTTGGGAGAAGCAGTTTCTCTTCAGCCCTGTTTTGAATTTGCGACCTCTTTGTTTCAATAATCTTTATTGTCACAAGTAGGCTTACATTGACACTGCAATGAAGTTACTCTGAAAAGCCCCTACGCTCCACATTTTGGCACCTGCTCTGTGTGGGAAGGGATTTATTTCCTCATCCAACCAGCAGAGACACCAGCGAGTTTACACAGGGGAGAGGCCGGTTACCTGCTCCCAGCGTGAGAAGGGATTCACTCAGTTGATCAGCCTGCAGATACACCAGTGAACTCACACTGGGGGGGGGGAGGTTGTTCACCTGCTCTCTGTGTGGGAAAGGATTCACTCGGTTCGATAACCTGCAGCCACACCAGCGAGTTCACTCTGGGGAGAGACCGTTCACCTGCTCCCAGTGTGGGAAGGGATTCACTCGCTTATCCCACCTGCAGACACACCAGTGCGTTCACACTGGTGAGAAGCCATTCACCTGTGCTCAGTGTGGGAAAACATTCACTCATATGTCCAGCCTGCAGACACACCAGCGAGTTCACACTGGGGAGAGACCATTCACCTGTGCTC
Source organism: Scyliorhinus torazame (assembly GCF_047496885.1). Taxonomy (NCBI): domain Eukaryota; kingdom Metazoa; phylum Chordata; class Chondrichthyes; order Carcharhiniformes; family Scyliorhinidae; genus Scyliorhinus; species Scyliorhinus torazame. Next base: position 166,310,359 of record NC_092711.1, read on the forward strand.
AGTGTGGGAAAACATTCACTTTGTTATCCAACCTGCGGGCACACCGTCGCGTTCACACTGGGGAGAAGCCATTCGCCTGCTCTCATTGTAGGAAGTGATTCACTCGGTTATCCAACCTACAGAGACACCAGCAAGTTCACACTGGGGAGAGGCCGTTCACCTGCTCTGAATGTGGGAAGGGATTCCGTGATTCATCGCAACTGCTGAGACACAAACAAGTTAACAAGTGGTTACAGGGGTTGGATTCTGCTGTTAGTGTTGCTACTCTCAATTACATCCAGGACTGCATTTTGTTCATTCTGACAGTTGGTCAATGGGAATGGTTGGCGTGTTTCCTCTGCTGGACTGGCTGGTCTCACGACTTTGACTCCAGTGGGCTGACGCTCTTTGAGCCTTGTTGCGGATACCTGGTTTCAAATTTCATAAGGATCACAGATTGAAAGTTGGTTTGGAAGTTGGAAGCTGTTTCCTTCCCATTTCTGTTTGGATCCCCTTAAAACATGCCACCTTGCCATGGTGATGGGCAATGGAGGGTACATGGATCTTTTGTTTAATTTATCTCTGTGTTTCTCGCAGAAGAAAATTATCAAGGTATGGGGCAGGTTGTCTGACATGGACTGAGAAACAACATTAAATGGTGTGATGGGAGACAGGCAATAACTAATATTTCAGGGGATTAGTTAGCTCAGTTGGCTGGATGGCTGGTTTGTGATACTGAGCGACACCAACAGCGTACCGGCTGAGGTCATCCATGAAGGCCCTGCCTCCTCAGCATTGCTCCTCATCTGAGGTGTGGTGACCCTCAGATTAAATCACCACCAGTCAGCTCTCTCTCTCTTTCTCACAAAGGGGGATGCTCTTATGGAATTCTGACAATGGTACTAGCCAGTAACAAGGTTAAGATAAGGGAGTTATTTATACTCAAGACCCAAGGACGGTCGATGAGGGGGTCTGGAAGGCATCATGAGTTCATGAATAACCCCCTAGCTGTCCATGAGCTGATCACGCAGTTCCCTGCTGCCCAGTAACCACTTTCATTGGATCTACCAGTCAATGTGTGCAATCTATAATCATTGTGATTGGATCGTGTCCGGCTGAGTTGGGCTGACTAACTATTTGAAATTGTATAAATGATGATGATTCCCTTTGTTCAGTGGAGAGGTATCTGCCTTTGCCCAGAGGCTTACTCCCCGCCGGTGTTACAACAATAAACTGTTTGGTGTTTGAAGCAGACCTGAATGTCGAGGGATTCTTTTGGATTCATTCATGCTAACAAAAGCATAACCTACTTTTGTATTCAATTCCCCCACAATAAACAATAACATTCTATTAGCTTTCCTAATTACTTGCTGTACCTGTATACTCGCCTTTTGTGATTCATGCTCTTGGACACCCAGATCCCTCTGAGTCTCAGAGCTCTGCAATCTCTCACCATTTCGATAAAAAGCTTTTTTATTCTTTCTGCCAACATGGACAATTTCACATTTTCCCACGTTGTTCTCCATTTCCCAGATCTTTTCCCACTCACGTAACCTATCTATATCCCTTCGTAATCTCCTTATGTCCCCTTCACAATTTACTTACCTACCTACCTTTGCAACATTGGAACATGGGAGCAGGAATTGGCCATTCAGCCCATCGAGCCTGCTCCACCATTCAATACGATCATGGCTGATCAACCACTTCAATGCCTTTCCCCCCACACTATCCCCATATCCCTTTGTGTTATTGGTATTTAGATATCTGTCAGTCTCTGCTTTAAACACACTCAGTGACTGAGCTTGCACAGCCCTCTGGGGGACAGAATTCCAAAGATTCACAACCCTCTGAGTAAAGAAATGTCTCCTCTGAGACCGGTCCTAAGTGGCTTCCCCCGTATTTTTAAATTGTGTCCCCTGGTTCCAGACTCTCCAACCAGGGGAAACATCTCACCTGTACCCACCCTGTCTGTTCCATTATGTATTTTGTAGGTTTCATTGAGGTCACTTCTCATTTTTTGAAACTCTAGAGAACACAGGCCAGGTTTCCCTAATCTCTCCTCAAAGGGCAGTCCTGCCACTCCCGGAACAAGTCTGGTGAACCTTTGTTGCCCTTTCCCTCTGGCGACAAGGGCAGTAAAACTGCACACAGTCCTCCAGCTGCGGTCTGACCAAGGTTCTATACAACAGGTACATTCTGGACAGTCTCATGACTTTGCATTTATTTTATCCTGGATAGTATGGGGGAAGCAGTGGCCTAGTGGTATTGCAGCTGGACTAGTAATCCAGAGACCCAGGTATTATTCTGGGGTTCGAATCCCACCAGGACAGATGGTGAAATTTGAATTCAATAAAAATTTGGAATTAAAAGTCTAATGATGACCATGAAACCATTATCGATTGTTGTAAACACCCATCTGTTTACTAATGTCCTTTAGTGAAGGAAATCTGCCATCCTTACCCAGTCTGGCCCACATGTGACTCCAGAGCCACACAGATGTGGTTGACTTTTAACTGTCCCCCACTGTAATGACCTAGCAAGCCACTCAGTTCAAGGGAATTATGAATGGGCAACAAATGCTGACCCAGCCAGTGATGCCTCCATCCCAAGAAAAAGGTTTTATCATACTACTACAGGTAGATCTAAAATAAATACATTTGTCTCTGTTCCATTGAGTCTACAGCACAGGGCCAGGCCAGTTGGCTCAATTGGTCTCTGTCAGTATTTATGCTCCACATGAGCCTCCACCCTCCCCTCTTCATCTCCCCCATCAGCATATCCTTCTATTCCTTTCTCCCTTGTCAAGATACAGGAGTATTCATGTTGTTCACCTCAACCACTCGCTGTGGTAGTGAGTTCCACATTCTCACCACCCACTGGATGAAGAGGTTTCACTTGAAATCCCTATTGGATTATTGAACCCCTGAAAATGGATTGAAAATGCACACAGCATTTGTAACAGATTGGATGAATTGTCAGCGCAGATGGGGCAGCACGGTGGCGCAGTGGTTAGCAGTGCTGCCTCACAGCGCCGAGGTCCCAGGTTCAATCCTGGCTCTGGGTCATTGTCATGTGGAGTTTGCACATTCTCCCCGTGTTTGCGTGGGTTTCACCCCCACAATTGAAAGATGTGCAGGGTAGGTGGATTGGCCACGCTAAATTGCCCCTTAATTGGAAAAAATGAATTGGGTACTCTAAATTGAAAAAAAAAGAATTGTCAGCACGGATAGAGATAAATGTGTGTCCTGATAGACATTACAGAGACTTGTTTGAAAGGTGACCAAGGCTGGAATCTAAATGTTGAAGGGTATTTGACATATTGGAATGCATGAAGCTCGGAAAAGATAATGGGATTGCTCCTGTTCATTAGTTCAGTACTGAGAGATCAACTTAGCCTGAAGGTTCAGGGTGTGGAATCAGCTTTGCTCGAGATAAGAAATAATAAGTTACAAGGTCTCTTGTGTGAGTAGTTAATGGGCCTCCTAACAGTAGTTACATTGTAGGTAGAGTATACAGGAAGTATTAAATAAGGCTTGTAATTAATGTACCACAATAATCATGGGTGACTTTAGGCATCAGTTAGGACGATGAGCCTGACGAATATTAATCATGAGGAAGTGACACCACAATGAGAAACTGACATCACACATCAGCAAGGTGACCGATATCCTTCAGAGACCAATCAGACATTGATTGTGCCCCATTTAACCAATCAGGGACTGATCATGGGCTGCTTGGGCCAATCAGAACCACAGGAAACTACCAGCCATGCATAGAGGTAGGTACTAGAAAGGGTTAGTGAGCTACAATTCTCTGGAGCTCGGTGCACAACACAATATGAAGAAAGAGGATAGACTTCAGTCAACAGAACAAGAGACAGCTCCACAGTCACCTGGAAGCTGAGAGCTGGTGATCCAGAGTGAACGGACTGATCCACTGCCTTTGTTAATTATTGTGATTTTGTCCTTATTACAATTAACTTAATAAATTCTGCGACAACATTCTTGTACCCGGAATGGTCTGCAACTAGTCAGGAGCTGCAGGTAACTTTCACAACACAGTCTGACATGTAATTGATTTGAGTGTTACAATTCAGATTGGAGCCAAACGCGGACCTTACAATAGGATCGAATTTCACATTCCATTTGGGTATCCTGCACTAACAGTGATGGCTTTTGTAAAGTCCTTTTCCAGGATATTAGAAGGGGAGGAGTTACAGACAGAAATTTCACACCAAACATCACATCAAGATGTGACAGAGTCACTCGATTCATGGGAGCTGAATATCATCGACCTTTGAATTTAGAATGAGAAATGTTTGTCTGTTCTTCAGCTGAAAGAGATTTTTAAACATCACTCAGTGTACAGACACTGAGCCAGGCTCATCCGAGTGAGGCATCACTAAAAAAATCCATTTTATATTTTGCAGCTCACCCAAAGATGGAAATTTCAGCAGACATTTCTCCATCTTGTATTTTTTAATGTTTTGTTTGCCCTTTAAATATCCTTGCCCTCTGGATGTTTCATTACAGAACTCAGCTCGAAGACATCAAAACTTGTATCCAGCCTTGCCTGTGGGCCCCATTCGTCAATTCAACTTTGCAGCAGTTCAGTCCCAGCTTTGGAAACATCTTCATCTTTCTGTGAGGCCCCGGCCCCGTTGACTGTGACAGGGTTCATACTGTCTCCCTGAGATTGTTGATGTAAAGTCACATCAGCCCACACTGCCCGATTTCCAATCCAATTTATTTAAAGGTACCAGAAGCCTGACTCCAACCTTAAATGTTGTTCTGATCCTGTCAGTGACATTGTTTTGGAACTCACTAGTATCATCAACATGCATCATAAAGATGTCCGAGTTTCCTGCCTTGGAACCAATAAAGCACGGCAGCTTCTGCCTTCAGGTAGAGACAACCCGACTTGGACAAAACTGATCTAACTGAGAAGTGCCGTACACTTGAAACATTGTTCAAAACATAGACAAACTTATTGAACTTCCAAAGTCTTCCATCTACATCTGGCACCGTAGGAGGTTGCAGAAACACTGCCCTCTGGAGGTGATCCCACAGCGCAAATGCAGCTTTTATGTTTCTTGACTGAAAGTTCTGAGAAAATGTCACGAAAAGGGCCAAAGAAATTTCAAAATTACCTTTCCCGCTGTGGGTGAGTCCACTCTGACCTCTTTCTCTCCTAAGACTTCTTCAAATTCCCACGTCACTAACCTCACCTTGGGCCTTATAAGTTCCATCTGGTTGGACCTTTTCTGTGCAGATCCATCAATGTGATGATGCTGGCTGACCCCTATCTGGGACCTCTGAACACACGCCAAACTCTGTCCAGCTCCCTGACCCTTTATGTTTCACCTCCCGTACGGCTTTATCCCCAGAGCCGTCAGTGGATCCTGTTCCTGACACCTGGTTGTTTTGGGACAAATGTCACTCGGAGTCCAGAGTTGGATAAAGTTCGGGAATCTTTATTACAAACATGCAGGGAATGCTTCAGCGAACCGAAGCATCTCTGGGAGTAGTTACAATAACACACGTTTATACACAGTACAGTTGCAGCTGTTTTGTCTGCAGGTTAGTGGGAAAGTACAGGACTTAAAAGAAACAACTCGAAAACAGCTCACTTATTGGCTATAGTGACTTCATCTCTCACAACACACATCTCGGAAAACAATAGCCAGACCAGTAATCCAGAGACCCAGGATAATGCAGATGGTGAAATTTAAATTAATTAAAAATCTGGAATTAAAAGTAATCGATGACCATGAAAGCATTGTCGATCGTTGTAAAAACCCATCTGGTTTCTTTTAGATCCACCTGTAGTGGGGGAATAACACTATTTACTATCCAGGATAAAATAAATGTACTCCAGCCTTTGTGGATCATTCCAGTGGAAATGTGCTCTCCCCCAGGCTCAAAGAGCATCGGTCCACTGGAAGCAAAGTCGTGAGACCGGCCAATCCAGCAGAAAGAAACCCTCCGACCCTCCCACTTCACCAAGTGTCAGAATGAAGAAAGTTTGATCTGATTAAATTTATTCACGTGCACCGAGGTACAGTGAAACGTATTGTTCTGC